>NC_063360.1:0-49214 GCF_021869965.1 Rhincodon typus | reverse complement strand
AGCTCTACACCTTGTTATCCATCAGCTTAACTAGGGGTTAGAGAGTGGTCATCTTCAAACAAACATCCGTTCTGAGGACGGGTCAACTGGACCCAAAACGGTAACTCTGATTCTTTCTTCACAGATGCTGCCAGACCTGCTGAGCTTTTCTAGCAAGCTCTGTTTCTGTTTCTGATTTACAGCATCCGCAGTCCTTTCGGTTTTGAAACAGTTTTCATTGTTCTAACAAGTGCATGAAATTGGGAACCCAACTGCGTCAGGCTTGGTTGACTTGCCTTTAGCTGAAGATGGTCGTTTAAAAATATTTCTGCAGGGAGTGCGTTTATAGTCGCATTGATATGGGCACTCTCTGTATCCGTCAGTAAACATCCTTTCAGAGTGAGCAGGAAATTGGTTTTGTTAATCTGAAGAAAGGGATTAGAAGAAGGACTGGGGGGATCCTAACAGGACTAGACAGGATAAAGGCATGGAGGATGTTCCCGAGGACGGTATAAGAGTGGCAGTCCAGAACCAGGGAGTCACAGCCTAAGGATACAGGGTAGGATGGAATGAGGAGGAATGTCTTCACCCAGAAAGTGGAGCTTGTGGAACTCTCTGCCACTGACTGTATGGCCTCCTCCTGTTCCTATTTCTTATGGTCTTAAAAGGAGGCGAAACATATTACTCTGTCTGTCAGATTTGGTTGGTTGGTTGGTTAGTTAATGGATGGATGGGTGGATAGGTAGACAAACAGACAGAGAAACAGACAGATATATTTAAAAACTAAATGTCCACTCCCTTTAAGAATCCTAGTATGGTACTTTAACACCATGTTTGAAACCTAACTGTTCAATTTCATGGTGTTAAAAGATTCTACTAATCACAGAATGATATTAGAATTCATGTCGATATTGTCCTCTTTTGAATGATTGTTTCCACTAGAAAAACATCAATGGAGGTTCTGCAGTCCAGTGATTCTTTTTTAATCGAAATGGCTCTGCACACCTCCCAGTTTAATCTATCCTTCAGACAATGTCATGATCGGAGCTGGTCAGAGCAGTCTGGCTGTGGATGAGAAAAGTTCTAAAGGATGAATAATTTGTTGAAAACAGAAATTGTTGGAGGTAATCAGCAAGTCAGGCATGTCATGTGGAACAGGAAACAGAGTCTTGACTCTGACATGACTCTGAAGGTGGTCATTTGTATTCTAGTCATTTCAATATAAAGACAGGAATTGCCTCAATTCATTGACTCATAGGATTATACAGTACAAAAGAGAGTCTTCGGCCTCAAAAACAAAGTTGCTGGAAAAGCTCAGCGGGTCTGGCAGAATCTGTGAAGAGGAAAGCAGAGTTAACGTTTCGGGTCCAGTGACCCTTCCTGATTTACAGCATCTGCAGTTCTTTTGGTTTTTATTATACAGTCTTTGGCCTATTGAGTCTGTACCGCCAAAAATATACCACAATCTACAGTAGACCTGCTTTCTTAGACTAGACCTCATAGCCTTGAATGTTATAACACTTGTCCAAGTAATTTTTAAAATGTTGGGAGGTTTCCTGCCTGAACTACCCTCTAGGTAGTGCATTCCAGACCCCCACCACATACTGTGTGAAATAATCCTCAAATTCCTCTCTTAAACCTACTGCCTTTCTCTTTAAAATGATGCCCCCTGCCCCTTGTAATTGAACCTTCAACTAAGGGGGATAGCTGCTTCCTATCCACCCTGTCCATGCCCCTCATAATCTTACACACCTCTATCAGGATCCCCCCATTCCCAACAGGTTACCTTCTCTGCTCCAAACAAAACAACCGGAGCTTATCCAGCCTCTCTTCATCGCTGAAATGCTCCTTCGCAGGCAACTTTCTGATGAATCTCCTCTGCATCCCTCCAGTGCTATCGCATCCTTCCTATAGTGCAGAGGCGGTAATAGCACACAGTGCTCCAGCTGTGGTCTCACCAAAGTCCTGTCAAGCTCCGACATCACCTCTTATAATCTATGCCTCGACTGATAAAGACGCATATCCTGTATGCCTTCTTAACCGCTTTGTTAACCTGTCCTACCACCTTCAGGGATCTGTGGACAAACATTCCAAGATCCCTCTGTTCCTCTGAGCTTCCTAGTGTCCTGCTATTCATTGAGTACTCCCTTGACATCTTCTTTCTTCTAAAGTGCATCACTGCAGACTTACCAGGGTTAAACTCCAGTGTAAACCAAAAATATACTCTAACATTCTGTCAAATTTTTGTTGTATCTGGACAACAAAATACAAAGGCTTCATTGTGACTATAATGGAAAAATACTGATAGCATATGACTTCACTTCCCAATACGATCATAGAATCACACAGTATCATGTCTGCACCACCAAAAATATGTTAAGAATGCCATGGGTGTAGTGTTGTGTGCAGTCCTGGAATGAACATTATCAGAGGGATGTGATAGTACAGGGAGAGGGTGCAGAGGGAGATTTACCAGGATGTTGCCTTGAGGCTGGAGAGTTTCAGTGACGGAGAGAGATTGGATCGACTGGAGATGTTTTCCTTAGAGCAGGGGAGATTGAGAGAGGGGAACATGATCGAGATCTTTAAAATGATGAGGGGCATAGATAGGGTAGACAGGAAGAAACCTTACCCCCTTGAAGGAGGGAATCAATGGCCAGGGCAGGAGGTGGCGCGGCATAGATTGAAGGTAAGAGGCAGTTATGATGACCATTACTGTCAAGGATAATGTCGACAGGGAATAATGAATTTGAATTGATTCTGTCATGTTTCTGCTAGCCTCGACATGGAACTACTGCCCAGATTCCAATATCAAGCCCGCAATACGCAATAAGCAAAATATCTTCATTTGCAGGAACAGCAATGCATTAGAGAACAAAGTGATCTAATCCAATGATTAGAAAGCAACACAGAGACACAGGAACTTGAATTTATTTTTTGCATCTACAAGAACAGTCTGTTGAAATATTACAAAGTAGCTGGTTTCCCAAGAGTTGTGAAAATTAGGTAACGAGTCTTGAACTTACAGATATGTGACATAACTGTGGTGACAAGATGTTCAAGTGACATCTTAATATATTGCACAATATTGTATTTGCATTATAATTTACAGTAAAATACTCTTTGATCTTTTTATATGCCTGATTTATTTGTTAGAAATTTCACTTTGGTTTCCCTTACTTTGCATTGGTACTTCGAAATGCAGACAGGTTGTTAATCTGAAGAAATTAACAAAAATACACTGCAAAGCATCGACCCAGTTTACATGAAATCGATATTTATAGACTAAGTGAATGGACGAAGCTGTGGCAGGTTCAGTTTAATGTAAGCAAGTGTGAGGTTATCCATTATGGACCAAAAAAGGATCTGGGCACTTTCTAAACAGTATGGAGTTAAATACAGTGGATATTAAGATCATAGAATCCCTACAGTGTGGAAATAGGCCCTTCGGCCCAACAAGTCCATACCGACCCTCACAGCATCCCACCCTGACCCATCCCCTATAACCCACACATCCCTGAACACTATGGGCAATTTAGCATGGCCAGTCCACCTAACCTGCACATCTTTGGACTGTGGAAGGAAACCGGAGCACCCGGAGGAAACCTATGCAGACACAGGGAGAATGTGCAAACTCTACACAGACAGTCGCCTGAGGGTGGAATCAAACCCTTGCCCCAGGCGCTGTGAGGCAGCAGCACTAACCACTGAGCTACCGTGCCACCTGAGAATCCCTTTGGATATCCAAAGAGATTTGGGGTTCAGGTTCATAGATCTTTAAAATTTAACAAACATGTGCAGAAAATAATCAAGACAGCTAATGGAATGCTGGCCTTTATATCTAGAAAACAGGATTACAAGAATGCAGAAGCTCTGTTGCAGTTATACAAAACCCTGGTTAGACCCCACGTGGAGCAGATCTGGGCACCACATGTTAGGAAGGATAGACTGGACTTGTAGGGAGTACAATGCAGGTTTACAAGAATGATACGTGGACTTCAGGGATTAAATTATGAGGAAAAATTGCACAAATTAGGCCTGCTTTCAAGGCCAATCTATCCTTCTTAAGGTGTGGTGCCCAGATTGGCTCCAGATGGGGTCTAACCAGGTTTTGTATAACTGCAGCAGAACTTCTGCATTCTTGTACTCCGATCCTCCAGATATAAAGGCCAGCATTCCATCAGCATTCTGTTATTTTCTGCATGTTTGTGAAATTTTAAAGATCTATGAACCTGAACCCCCAAATCTCTTTGGATATCCACTGTATATGTCATACCATCCAGAAAGTACCCTGATCTTTTTTTTGGTCCATTATAGAAAACCTCACATTTGCATTGAACTGAACCTGCCACAGTTTCGCCCATTCACTTTGTCTAACAATATCGATTTCAAGTAAACTGGGTCAATGCTTTGCAGTGTATTTTTGTTAATTTCTTCAGATTAACTATCGGTCTGCATCTCAGAGTGACAATGCAAAGTAAGGGAAACCAAAGTGAAATTTCTGAAAAATAAATCATTATCAGTTAGAGGCCAAATTCAGGAACTCTTTATTTAAAGAACAAAGAACAAAGAAAATTACAGTACAGGAACAGGCCCTTCGGCCCTCCAAGCCTGCACCGACATGCTGCCCATTACAATTAAAACCCCCTACCCTTCCGGGGACCGTATCCCTCTATTCCCAACCTGTTCATATATTTGCCAAGACGCCCTTTAAAATTCACGATCGTATCTGCTTCCACTATCTCCCCTGACAGCGAGTTCCAGGCACCCACCACCCTCTTTGTAAAAAACTTGCCTCGTACATCACCTTTAAACTTTTCCCCTCGCACCTTAAACCCATGGCCCCTGGTAACTGACTCTTCCACCCATGAAAAAAGCTTCTGACTGTCCATGCCCTACGTAAGCTGCTTAACTTTTCCCTTTATGATGTTCTTTTCAAGCAACATCATCAAACAGAAAGTCAATAAATGTGGAGCTGGTAAAGCATCTGAGGAGCAACAAAGTCAACATTTCTGGAGGAAACCTTCATCAGGACTGGGAGGAGGAAAGCTTCTTCAAGTGGATGTCCTTAGAAATGACTTTGTAGGATGGTTTTCAGCAACTTTGAGACAGTAAGGACTGCAGATGCAGGAAGTCAGAGTCAACAAACATGGAGCTGGAAAAGCACAGCAGGTGTTCAGCATCCGAGGAGCAAGAGAGTCAACATTTTGGGATGAAACTCTTCATCGGGATGGAATCAACCTGAAACATTGGACTTTCTTGCTCCTCGGATGCTGTCTGACCCGCTGTGTTTTCCAGCTCCATATTTATTGACTCTGGCTTCCAGCATCTGCAGACCTTACTGTCTCCAAATCATTGAGCAGGAAGATCTAATACATGAGATTAAGTTGGGCGTTTTGAACTCAGTCTTGTTTTAGATGTCTGCAGGTTAATGCATGTTCGTCCTCTTTAACAGTTCTGGAATCCACATTATTGGAGGGATGTGATAGCAGTGGGAGATTTACCAGGCTCTAGAGAGTTTCAGTGATGGATACAGATTGGACAGACTGGCATAGTTTTCCTTAGAACAAAGAAGAACAAAGAACAATTACAGCACAGGAACAGGCCCTTCGGCCCTCCAAGCCTCCATGCCACATTTTGCCCTTCCATACTAAAACTGTCTTCACTTACAGGATCTGTATCCCTCTATTCCTTTCCTATTCATGTATTCATCCTGGTACTTCTTGAATGCTGCTACTGTCTCTGTTTCTACCACCTCCTCTGGCTGCATGTTCCATGTACTTGCCAACGCTTGTGTGAAAAACCTGCCTCACACTTCTCTTTTTAAACTACCCACTTGCACCTTGAACCTGTGTTCCCTAGTAATTGACCCTTCCACCCTGGGAAAAAGCCTCATACTTTCCACTCTATCCATTTACAATCTTATAAACTTCTGTCAAGTCACCCCGCAACCTCCTGCATTGGAGAGAAACAAAAACCAATCTATCCAACCTTTCTTCATAGCTAAAATTCCCTATATCAGGCGATATCCTGGTAAATGTTTTCGTACTGTCTCCAAAGCATCTACATCCTTCTAGTAGTGACCAGAACTGTATGCAATATTCCAAATGTGGCCTCATAAAAGTTCTATAAAGCTGCAGCTTAACTTGTTTATCCTTATACTTAATGCCCCTTCCAATGAAAGCAGGCATGCCATAGGCCTTTTTTTTACTACCTTATCTACCTGTGTTACCACGTTCAGAGATCTATGGACCCACATACCCAGATCCATCTGCATATTAATAAGAAGGGTTCTGCCATTCACTGTATAATTTCTACCTGTGCTTGACCTTCCAAAATGCATCAACTCACATTTGTGCGGATTAAATCCCTCTGCCAGTTTGCTGCCCCTCCATCCGACAGATCTATATCCTGATATATCCTCTGACAAGAGCAGAGGAGATGGAGAGAAGGGGGTGACACATGAAAGCTGCTCACAATATCCAAATGCAGTCTGACTAGAGCCTAATACAGTCTCAGCGGGACATCGCTGCTCTTGTATTCTAGCCCTCTCAAAATGAATGCTAACATTGCATTTGCCTTCCTAACAGCCAACTGAACCTGGCTGTTAAACTGAAGTGAATCCTGAGCTTGGACTCCCAAGTCCCTTTGTGCTTCGTAACGTGGGAAAGACCAGGAAAATGTCGTTAGGGGAAATAATTGCAGTTGATTAAGTAGAACTGATGAAATTTCTGGGTCTTATTTTACACTTATAATTGGTGACAGCAGAGAAGACCATTCTGCCTGTGCCAGCTAACTACAGTTCTTTTCCCTTCAAGTGCTGATTCAATTCTTCTCAGAAAGCCACCATTAAATTTGTTCCCACAAAACCATGCATTCCAGATAATGGCCACTTGTTACACAGAAGGGCTTTTCCTCATGGCACTGTTGGCTTTTTTTGTCAATTATCTCAGATCATCAATAACATTGACCTAAATAGCCTACAGTAGCAAAGCAAGAGATGGCAATTGAACTTATGGCTTGTCGCAGTCTTTTGCAGATTTCTATCAAATTGGGGTAAAGAAAAACAAATAACAAAACGATAAGAAAGAGATGTGTTGAGTCATCTGAACCCAAATAGAAACCCAATTAAAAAGCAGGCTCTAGGTGAGATACTGAGCTTTCTTAAATTCCTTGGCACCAATACCCATGTAAATTATAGAGATGCATAACTACAATATCAAAGGCAACTTGTGTTTGCAGGACATTCAGCACAAGAAATCATCCCAAGGTGACTTACAGAAGTATTAAAAAAGGGAACAATAGTAGCAATGTATTTAAGCTCAGTAAGATTTGCATGGTCAAGATGGAGAGATACCAATGCTCAGATGAGGTGAGAACCAACAAGAAGAAGACACCACGGTTCAGGAAGATAGGGAGAAAGGATGAAAATGTAGAATTTCAGTGTGCCATCAACATAAACTCCAGACAGCAACTTTCGAGAAGTCATGAACCCCACATTTGGAAAGTATGAAGAACCTCCCCAGAACCTGGAATAAACACCTGGCCTGCGTGAGCTTCTATTCTCGGGCTTTTGTTTCTCCTGACTGTTCAGAGAGTGCATCATTTGAAAATCAGTGGGTTGCATGAATTTTAGCCTTGTATGAAGGTGATGGTCAGTTGATACAGGATTAATTATTTTCCTCTTCGTGCTGAGGCAATAAGTGTAGTTGAGGGAGACAACTGGGCAACAATTACTACCTGAGCCACAAACAAATTGGCATAGGGTCAACAAGATGAAACAGATAAACATGTGGCTCAAGGATTGGTGTGGAAAAAATGTGGTTAAATTCATGGGACATTGGTACCAGTACTAAGGAAGAATGGAACTGTTCCAATAGGACGTGCTCCACCTGAATTATGATGTGAGGAGAGTCATGGTGAATTCATACCTAGAGCTATGGATAGGGCTTTAAACTAAATAGTTGGGGGAGGGGGTGGTGGTGCATTCAGTTGCATGGAAAGTTATGAAAAAGTTAAAGGAGAGGGGGTCACAGCAGAGGTTATTGAAGCATCCAGAACAAATAATAGGATGGACAGTATGGGAAGTGTCAGGAACCTAACTTGAAGCACAGCAGGTGTAGGTGGTGCTGGTGGTGGTGGTGGTGGTGGTAGTGGCGGTGGGGGGGGGGGGGGGGGGGGGGGATGCAGTCAACTAACAACTGAGGGTGTTGTACTTAAATACATTTAAATGTATATGAAACAAGCTAAATGGGCTTGCAGTACAGATTGGAATTTGCAGATACAATGTTGTGGGTATCAAAGAGATGTGGATATAAGGGAGAGTAGGGCTGCAAACGAAATATCCAAGGTTACATGTTCTATCGAAAGGACAGGACAATGGGCAGAGGGGTTGGGCCTGCCTTGTTTGTTAAAAATCAAATTATATCGATAGCAAGAAGTGATATAGAGTCAGAAAGTATAGAATGTGTGTGGGTAGAGTTGAGAAACCACAAACAAAAAAAGAGACTGCTGGGAATTCTTTCAATCAACATGTGGGACAGAAAATGTGTCAGGTGATAGAAAAGACATGTAAGGAAGGCACTATGTCAATAATCGTGGTGCACTTCAATATGCGAATGGACTGGGTAAAGCAGGTTGGTAGTGGATCAGAAGAAAAGGAATCTGTGCAATGTCTACAAGATTTTCTTGGAGTAGCGTGACGTATAGCCCACTAGGGGACAGGCAATTCTGGATTTGCTGATGTGTAATGACGCAAACTTGATTAGGGAGCTTAAGGTGAAGAAACCTTAATGGGGCACTGAGCATAGTATGATAGAACTCACCCTGCGATTTGAGCAGGAGAAGATTGAATCAGATGTAATGGTAGTACAATTGAGTAAATTTGGCTATAAATACATGAAGGAGGATCTGGCCACATTTCATTTGAAAGGAAGACAGTGGAGCAGCAATGGCAGCGGTTTCTGGAGATAATTCAAGAGGCACAGCAGAACTTCATTCTGAGGAAAAAGAAACATGCTAAAGGGAGAATGAGGCAACCATGGCTGACAAGGGAATTCAGGGTTAGCATGAAAGCAAATTAAAAGGCATATAATGTGGTGAATGTTACTGGGAAACCTTTCAAAAGCAGCAGAGGATAGCTAAAAATAAAGTACGAGTAATGGGAAATGAAGAAAGAGTGGAGGAACTGAAGAGGGACTCTGCATCAGTTTTCCCAGTGAAAGTCACCATCAGCATTACCTGAACATCAAGAGAGTCAAGGGAAGGCATAAGTGTTGTGGCATCACAAAGATGAAGGTCTGAAGGGAGATAAATCACCTGCACCAGATGGACTACATCCGAGAGTTATGAGATTGCAAGGAGATTGTAGATGCGTTGGTGGTGATCTTTCTGGAATCGTTGGGTCCTGGATGACTGGAAAATGACTAATTTAATGCCCCTGTTTAAGTAGGGAGGGAGGCAAAAGACAAGAATCAATAGGCCAGTTAGTCAGCCTTGCCTGAGCTGTTGGCAAGATTTTAAAGTCCACATTTAAGGATGAGATTGCAGAGTTCTTGCAAGTTCATGGTAAGATAGGGCTGGGTCAGCACAATTTCATCAAGGAGCTGACAAATCAAAATGAAGTTATGCACTTTGGTAGGAAGAATGGAGGCATAGACTATTATCTAAATGGGGAAGGGCTTCGGAAATGTGAAGCTCAACAGAACTTGAGAGACCAACTTCAGGATTCTTTTCAGGTTAACCTGCAGATTCAGTAGATGCACTACTGAGGCTGTGTAAGGCTCTGGTCAGACTGCATTTGGAATATTGCGAACAGTTTTGGGCTCCATATCTCAGGAAGGAAATGTTGAGGGCGTCCAGAGGAGGCAGTGTCTTTGAATGTATTTAAGATAGAGATAGTTCTTTATTATTAAGAGGAATGAGGGTTACGGGGAGAAGGCAGGAGAATGGGATTGACAAACTTATCAGTTATGGTCAAATGGTGGAGCAGACTTCATGGGCCAATGAAAATTGATCAAAATTAAAAACATACTGTGGCACCAAAAGCACAGCAAGATCTCCCTGTTGACTGACTTCCACAATCATACACTGTTACTCACACACTCCTAATATTAAATGCAGAGAACAGGAACAGCGAAGTGTAAGATCTCATCATTCATTAACTTCCAATATCCTCCTATTTTAGTATCATTTCTCCTGATATTAAAACCAGTGAACAGGAATAGATTTTACCTGAGATCACAGGGCAAGTGCACTCTGACTCCACCAAGTGTATATTTTAGGGGAGACTGGGCAGTGACTCAGTTGTGGAGAACCACTCTTGGAGCCTGTTTTACTCTTTCCCTCCCACTGCGTTTAATCTGACACCTCCAGCTGTTTCTGTGACACATTGGAAAATACACATCAAACTGATGCCCCAGTGTCCCATTCGTTGCCCATAGTCTGTGCCCATTCTTTCTGGATCTTGGTGCTGATTCTACATGAAATGTTGACAATAATTTTTCCATTTCTAACACATTCATCTCTCTCTTTTTCACCCTTTGTCCCCTACCCCCACCCACCATTCCTTCTTTCTCTCAGTCATGAGGTTTTGTCTACAATAGCAATGGAGGTATTACATTTGGTGGGGAGGGGTCAGGATGGGATGGAGGATTGAGAAAGGATTGATGCAGTCCCTCCAACACAGACAGGGACTACTCCTCCCTCCAACACAGACAGGGAATCCTTGACCTCTTTGACCTGTCCGTCTTCCCTGGACTGACCAACCCCCACCCTAACTCCCCACCTACACTCACCTTTACTGGCTCCATCCCCGCCTCCTTGTCCTGTCCATCTTCTCTCCACCTATCTGCTCCTTTATCCATCTTCCATCTGCCTCCCCCTCTCTCTCTATTTATTTCAGAATCCCCTTCCCCTCCCCCATTTCTGAAGAAGGGTCCAGACCCAAAACGTCAGCTTTCCTGCTCCTCTGATGCTGCTTGGCCTGCTGTGTTCATCCAGCTCTACAGCTTGTTATCTCAGATTCTCCAGCATCGGCAGTTCCTACTTACCCACTTCCCACCCCACTTACTTGCATGGCCACTTTCAGGGAAGTATGGACTTGAAACCCAAGATCATTCTGTACATCAGTGCTTTTCAGAGTCCTGCCATTAACTGTATACTTTTCCTTAATATTTGATCACCTGAACTGCAGCAACTCATACTTATCCAGATTAAACTCCATGTGCCATTTCTCTGTCCATATTTGCAACTGATCTGTATCTCTCTGTGTCCTTTGACAATCTTTTACACTATCCACATTTCCACTGATCTTTGTATTGTCTGCAAACTTACTAACCCATTCACTGTATGTTCATCTCAGTCTTTCAAATATATCGCAAACAGCAAAGGTCCCAGTGCAGATCCCTGTGGAACATCACTAGTCACGGACCTTGAGCCTGAAAATATTCCTCCCACCACTACCCTCTGTCTGCTATGGGCAAGTCAATTCTGGATCCAAGCAGCTAAGTCAACAGGGATCCCATGCATCTTGATCTTCTGGATGAGCCTACAATGAGGGACCATATTAAAGCCTTACTAGTATCCACATAGACAACATCCACTGCTCCACCTTCATCGATCACCTTTGTCACTTCCTTAAAAAACTCAATCAAGTTAGTAAGACATGACCAGCCCTGCACAAAGCCATGTTGACTGTTCCTAATTAGTTCCTAACCCAAAGAATTTTCCCCAATAGCTTCCCAACCACTGACGCGAGACTCACTTGTCTATAGTTTCCTGGATTATCCCTCTTTCCCTTCTTGAACAGTGGAACAACATTAGCTACTCTCCAGTCAGCCAGGACCTCTCCAATGGTTTGAGGTTAAAATTATCTTGGTCAAGGTCGCAGCAATCGTGCCTCTCTCAATAACATGTGTAGATACATCGGGCCCTGAGGACTTAGCCACCTTAATGCTCTTCGAGAGACTTAACACCACTTCTTTCTTGATCTCACATCCGAGAATGTTGCATGGGGGTGGAAAGCCTTGGTTAAGAGCATATATTTGACAGGCTATGTTTGCTTTGCTGGGAGCAGAGGAGGCTCACTGGGGGATAGGCATAGGATTATGAAAGGCACAGACAGGGTGAATGTGAGAATCTTTTCCCCATTGTGGATTTGTCTGAGACCAGAGGGTGCTCATATAAGATGAGGAATAAATGGTTTGGAGGGGATCTGATTAAACAATTATTCTCCCAGGGTTGGTACAAATATAAGAATGTGCTCCATCTTTGTACCCTCTTCCAGCCACGATAGTTCTCATCAGCTCTATTACATCCACTGGATGGTACAACCCTCCCTGTAAGTGTATGCATCAGGAAATTAGAGGGCTGTGTGTCAAGAATAGTGCACATATTATTGGGGAACCTCATTCTATACATAGATAGATCATCCAGACTGGACACATCTTCAAAAACTATCCATTAGTTGAGTCCAACAGGATTTCCCTTTTCTTTTTTTCCCCTTCTGTTTTCCCATTCTGTTGTCTTCAATATATTTTTAACCACTATTTTCTGACATTTGTTTAGTTGCTCATGTCCAATTTCATTAAACCCTTTGTCCCTTAATGTTCTTTTCTGCCATCTTGAACTACATTAAGATGAGAGGGGAAAGATATAAAAGGGACCTAAGGGGCAACTTTTCACGCAGAGAGTGGTGCGTGTATGAAATCAGCTGCCAAACGAAGTGGTGGAGGCCAGTACAATTACAACATGTAAAAATGCATTTGGATGTGTATATGAATAGGAAGGATTCCGGTGGATATGAGCTAAATGCTGCCAAGTGGAACAAGATTAATTTAGGATATCTGGTCGGCATGGACAAGTTGGACCAAAGGGTCTGTTTCCGTGCTGTATGACTCCATGATTCTACATGACTTTGCGTCACCATACTGTCACCATCAGTCAGACTACTTTTGGAGTATCATGCGTAGTTCTGGACATCTTATTTTAGGAAGGATATTAAAACAGTGGAAACAGTGCAAAATGGATTTACTACAATGATAATACAAATGAGGGAGTTTAAACACAAGGAAAGATTAGAGAAATTGAGCTTAATTGCCTTGGAGAACATTAACTTGGATCTTATTTCAGTGTTCAAAATTATGAACACTTTTAACAGGGTAAAGAAGAATAAACAGAGTAAAAGAAGGTAAAATTCCACGAACCGGTATGTCAGTAACTAGGGGTTACAACTTCAAGGCTGACAGCAAGAAAACTATGAATGAGGTGAGGAGAAATTTCTGCACTCAGAGTTGCTGGGATTTGGAATACGTTCTGTGGGAGAGAGGTAGAGGTGGATTCCATATGAAGTTTTTTTTAAAAAAAGAGCTGCATATTTCGCTGAAAGTGATGGATTCAGAGAGCTCCAGAGATAGGGCTGGAAAATAGGATTAGCTGGGTTGCTCTTTCAGGAGCGGGTACAGACAAGTGGTCTCTTTCTGTGCTGTAAAATTCCATGATTCTACTGTTCAGCTGCTTCAACCTTTGGATTTCAAAATCTCCCTTCACCTGAACCCTGGATCTGTTTTTGTTTCAACTCCTGTCAATAATGACAATTTAGGTGACAGTCAGATTCTGATGTGATGTTTGCTTTCAGTTTCCCAACTGTCCATGCTCCCCTTTTAACATCCTGTCAATTTATTTAAAATGTCAAATGAAGGGGAACCTACACAAATACAAATGCTGGTTGTGAAACAGAGTCAAATTCATCTGGTAAATTCTGGGGTTGACACATGGAAATAAAGTGACCAAGAAAGCTGCTGAATTGTCTTAAAGAATAAAGTGATTCAGTGATGTTATTCAGGGAAGGAAACCTGCTACTAGTCTGGATCTATAGGAGATACTGACCTCTCTGGGAAGGCAGAGAGAAAGAGACGGATTGGGAGACAGAAAAAGGCAAGGGCAAAAGGTGATGATTTATATCTATACACATCAACCAGAACTTTGAGAGAATCTCCCAAATGCACACCCTCCATCAACCAGAAGGACCATTGCAGTAGGTTTTTGTGAACGTCATCAACTCCAAGTTCCTTTCCAATTCATCACCACCAGTCTGGAATAGAAATTCACATCATTCCCTCCTCCTACCCAGGATGGCCATGCATGCTCTGCACTGCGCATTACCCCTCAGTCTCTCAATACAAGGATAATGTCTACTCAGGGTCAGGTGTTTCGTACTATCCTGACTTGTCTGACACCCAGTACTGGATGAGCAGAAGTTTCCTCTGTTGAAGGGGTAGCATGGTGGCTCAGTGATTAGCACTGCTACTTCACAGAGTCAGGGACCCGGATTTGAATCCAGTCTTGGGTGACTGCCTGTATGGAGTTTGCACATTCTCCCCATGGGTTTCCTTCCACAGTCCAAAGATGTGCAAGTTAGGTGGATTAGCCATGCTAAATTCCCCATAGCAGCTTCTGAAAGGCAGTTCGAGAATGATATGTCTACAGAGTCAGTTTGGGTTGAGGTCAGGAACAAGAAAGGAGCAGTCACTTTGTTGGAGGTTTTCTACAGACCCCCTTTAAGTTGCAGAGAAGAGGAGGAGTGGATGGGAGGCAGATACTGGAAAGGTGCAGAAGTCACAGGGTTGTAGTCATGGGTGACTCCAACTTTCCAAATATTGATTGGAAACATTTTAGTTGTAATAGTTTAGATGGAGCGGATTTTGTCCAGTGCATTCAGGAAGGATTCCTGACACAGTACATAGATAGACCAACACGAGGAGAGGCCACTTTGGATTTGGTGCTTGGCAATGAACCAGGCCAAGTGTTAGACCTGTTGGTAGGAGAGCATTTTGGCGGTAGCGATCATAACTCTGTTACTTTTACAATAATCATGGAAATGGATAGGCACATACAGCTGGGTAAGGTTTATAACTGGGGGAAGGGTAATTATAATTCTGTTAGGCAAGAACTGGGTAACATAAAATGGGAACAGATGCTGTCAGGGAAGAGCACTATAGAAATGTGGAGATTGTTTAAGGAATGCATACTGCGTGTGCTCGATATGTTTGTCCCGAGCAGGCAGGGAAGATGTGGTCGAGTGAGGGAGCCTTGGTTCTCGAGACAGGTCGAACGACGAGTTAAGAGGACGAAGGATGCTTGTATAAGGTTGAGGAAACAAGGATCAGAAAAGGCTCTAGAGGGATACAGGTAAGCCAGGAAGGAGCTGAAGAAAGGGCTTAGGAGAGCTATAAGGGGGCATGAGAAAACCTTGGCAGATAGGATAAAGGAATACCTCAAGGCTTGTTACACATACGTGAGGAATAAGAGAATGATCAGAGAAAGGGTAGGGCCTATCAAGGATTGTAAAGGGAATTTATGCACAGAGCCTAAAGAGATAGGAGAGGTCCTGAATGAATACTTTCCTTCAGTATACACAACTGAGAGGGAACTCATTGTAGGGGAGGACAGTGTGAAACAGGCTGGGAGGCGAGAAGAGGTGGATGTTAGCAAGGAAGATATACTAGGAATTTTGAGGAACTTTAAGATAGATAAGTCCCCCGGGCATGATGGGATTTATCCAAGGTTTCTATGGGAAGTGAGGGAAGAGATTGCAGGGCCTTTGGCGATGATCTTTTCGTCCTCACTGTCCACGGGTATAGTGCCGGAAGATTGGAGAGAGGAAAACATCATTCCCTTGTTCAAAAAAGGGAATAGGGATAACCGCGGAAATTACAGGCCAGTTAGTCTTACTTCAGTGGTGGGCAAATTATTGGAAAGGACTCTGAGAGATAGGATTTATGATCACTTGGATAGGTACAGTTTGATTTGTGATAGTCAGCATGGATTTGTGAGGGGTAGACCATGCCTCACAAACCTTATTGAAGTCTTCGAAGAGGTGACCAAACACGTGGATGAAGGCAGAGCAGTGGATGTGGTATACATGGATTTAAGTAAGGCGTTTGATAAGGTTCCCCATGGTAGGCTCATGCAGAAAGTAAGGACGCATAGGATAGGGGAAATGTGGCAGATTGAATTCAGAATTGGCTGACCCCATCTTCACAAAGGGTGGTAGTGGATGGAAAATATTCAACATGGTGCTCAGTTACGTGTGGTGTAGCACAAGGATCTGTTCCGGGCCCTCTTCTATTTGTGATTTTTGTAAATGATTTGGATGTAGAAGTGGAAGGGTGGATTAGTAAGTTCGTAGACAATACGAAGGTGGGTCGAGTTGTGGATAGTGCGGAGGGCTGTTCTAGATTACAAAGGGACATTGCTAGGATGCAGAGCTGGGCTGAGAAGTGGCAGATGGAGTTTAACCCTGAAAAGTGTGAGGTGATTCATTTTGGAAGAACAAACTTGAAAACAGAATACAGGGTTAACCGTAAGATTCTTGGCAGTGTGGAGGAGCAGAGGGATCTCGGGGTTCAAGTCCACAGTTCCCTAAAAGCTGCTGCCCAAGTGGATAGAGTTGTTAAGAAGGCATATGGTGTGTTAGCTTTGATTAAGAGAGGGATGGAGTTCAAGAGCCGTGAAGTTATGCTCCAGCTATACAAAAGCCTGGTTCGGGCACATCTGGAGTATTGCGTCCTGTTCTGGTCGCCTCATTACAGGAAAGATGTGGAAGCATTGGAAAAGGTGCAGAGGAGATTTACCAGGATGTTGCCTGGAGTGGAGGGAAGGTCTTACAAGGAAAGGTTGAAAGAGCTAGGGCTTTTCTCTTTAGAACAACAAAGGATGAGAGGTGACTTGATAGAGGTGTACAAAATGATCAGAGATATAGATAGAGTAGACAGCCAGAGACATTTTCCTATGGTGGAGGTAGCTATTATGAGGGGGCATAGTTTTAAAGTGAATGGAGTAGATATAGGGGAGACGTCAGAGATAGGTTCTTTACTCAGAGAGTGGTAGGGGCGTGGAATGCAATGCCGGAGAGGGTAGTGGAGTTGGCCTCATTAGGGGCATTTAAGCGGCTATTAGATAGGCATTTGGATGATGGTATAAAGGTAGGGGTGAAGGTTGGATAGACCTTAGGTTTAGGGTAAAAGTTCGGCACAACATCGTGGGCTGAAGGGCCTGTACTGTGCTGTACTGTTCTATGTTCTATGTATAAGGCAAATAACCTCCATGGATCTCAGGGAGGGGATCGGATGAGTACCTGGGTCCAGATATTGTTTCATTAGGGGCAATTCAGAGAAGATTCACTGGGACGCTGCCCAATATTGAGTAAGAGTCTTCTGGGCTGAGGTTATACAGGTTGGGTCTCTGTTTACAAAATTCTGAAGAAGGGTCCTGACCCGAATCGTCAACTCTCCTGCTCCTCTGATGCTGTCTGGCCTGCTGTGTCATCTTGGAGTCCAGCATTGGCAGCTTTTACTATCTCTGATTAGGTCTCTGTTTCACAGGAGTTGGGAAGAATGAGAGGTGATCTCATTGAGACATATAGGATTTTTAAGATATTTGACAGAGTAAATGCTGATAATGATGTTTACCCTCATGGCAGAATCTACAACCAGAGGAGCACTGTCTCAGAATACAGGGGTGTCAATTTTAGACTGAGAGGAGGAGGAATTTCTTTTCTCAGACTTGTGAATCTATGGAACTCCTCGCCAAAGAGAACGGCAGAGGTCTTGGATATGTTTAAGGCTAAGATAGATTTATGATCAGTTAGGAAGACGAGGTTACAGGGAAAGGGCAGGAAAGTGGATGTGAGGAATGCCAAGACAGCTGTGATCCTATTGAATGGTGGAATAGGCTCAAGGACCCAAATGGCCTTCTCCTGTCCGTTTTTCTTAAGGTCTTATCAGGGTGAAACCTTTTAAAATTAGCTTGGTGGGATCAGATATAGAGCAAGAATAAACACTGAAATGAATCAGCTGGATTGAGACAAAAAACAAAGTTGCTGGAAAAGCTCAGCAGGTCTGGCAACATCTGTGAAGGAAAAAACAGAGTTAACGTTTCGGATCTGGTGACTGAGGAAGGGTCACTGGACCCGAAACGTTAACTCTGTTTTTTCCTTCACAGATGCTACCAGACCTGCTGAGCTTTTCCAGCAACTTTGTTTTTGTTCCTGATTTACAGCATCTGCAGTTCTTTTGGTATTTATATAGCTGGATTCAGAGACTTGTTTCCTTGATGATTCCAATTTTAACATGCTCCCGTAAATTTACAATGAATTCCCGAACATTAATTAAATGTGCTTATCTAGGGGCAGCTTGTTAATAACACTGATGCTTTGATGTGTTCATGTCTCTCAACAGTTGTCTGTAGAACACCTAAATCACTGAGACATTAACCATTAATGTGATAAAGGTACTGAAGTGGGAGCATAGTGGTGGGGGGTGGGGGGAGAGAGAGAGAGAGTGGTAAATCATCATAGAATCCTGACGGTATGGAGACAGACGGTATGACCCATCAAGTCCACACTGACCTTCTGAGCAGCATCCCACCCAAATACACACCTCCCACCCTATCCCTGAAACCCTGCTTTTCCCATGGCTAATCCATCTATACAGCATATCCCTCGACACTATGGTTAATTTAGCATGGCCTGTCCACCAACCTGCACATCTCTGGACTTGAATCTCGTTATATTAAATGATTGGTATCTATTGCAGATTGCAACAGGAAAATTCACTACCTTTGGGAGTGTGAGAGACACAGTTTAGTGCTGTGTGGGACTGTTACGACCGAGAAGCTAATTCTTGGAAGTGGGACCCAAGTGGAGGTGGAACCCAGTGAGTCTTGTTTCATTGACTAATAATGTTTGAAATCTGTGTAAAATAATTCAAAGAATTGTCAGGAATGATGGATGTAGAATGGGTGCCTCTTAAAAATTGCAGTGGTCAGTTGGATGAAAAACCTATTCAGATCTTTTTTGTCAAGAAGTGTGGGGCTGTGTGAATGCTGTTACCCATTGGCTGAGATTTGGAGGTGGGACTAAACTCATTGTGGAATCCTGGAAGTCCTGGTATTTTAAAGGATATTGTCACATGTTCAATTTTAGGAATTATTGTGAATAGTTTCACAGAAATGACAGTGAGATGATTTGGCTTTCCAAATCATTAACTTCAGTGTGAGTATACCTTCATCGTGACAGTGAAGGTAAGTTGAGGACCCAGCCTACTGCGTTCAGGGATGAGACACTGTGTGGACTCTGGAGCCCTTGGTCAATTGGTATTTGGAGGTGGTACAATACTCATTGTTAATCCTGGTAACAACTCCACAGCAGTTACCCACAAGTGGTTACAGA
Source organism: Rhincodon typus (assembly GCF_021869965.1). Taxonomy (NCBI): domain Eukaryota; kingdom Metazoa; phylum Chordata; class Chondrichthyes; order Orectolobiformes; family Rhincodontidae; genus Rhincodon; species Rhincodon typus. Next base: position 30,004 of record NC_063360.1, on the reverse strand, counting down.
ATTTAATGTTGGAGCTAGAAATAAATTCCTGTGGATACATGGAATGTATCCTTTCAGTTGTTTCAGCAGCGGGAGTCTGGGAGGAAGCGCGAGGGCAGCCTGGGAAGGTAAGCTTTTCGATAATAAAAGTCTTACCTCACGTGACTGCGGCCTTTCAGTTGTTTCAGCGGTGGGAGTCCAGGAGGAAGTGCGAGGGCAGCCTGGGAAGGTAAGCTTCCACCCAATAAATTTGGGAGTTAACTAAGGCAAAGCCGGAGTCTGTTTGAGTATATAATGGAATAAACTTACTGGTGCAGCGAACACTGCGAAACTAAATAAAAAAACTAATTCATTTTAAATAATTAACTAAGTAGAGATGGCAGGTCAGGTGATGTGTTGTAGCCGTATGATGTGGGAGCTAGCTGATCCCATTGAGAACAGCAGTGACCACATCTGCAGCAAGTGTTGGCTGCTTGAGGAGCTCCGGCTCAAAATTGATGAGCTGGAATCCGAACTCCAAACACTGCGGCACATCCGGGAGGGGGAGAAATACCTGGATACTGTGTTCCAGGAGGCAGTCACACCTGGTAGATTAACTAATGTTAATTCGATCGGCAGGCAGGGACAGCAGTGTGTGACTGCGAGTGAAGCAGGTAGAGGGACCCTGCAGACAGGAACACAGGAGCCGCAGCCCTTGACATTGTCCCACAGGTATGAGGCGCTTGATCCCTGCATGGATGAGGAACAGGGCTGCAGGAAGGATGAGTCAACTGACCATGGCACCATGGTCCAGGAGGCCATTCAAGAGGGGGGAGCAAAAAGACAGATTGTAGTTGTAGGGGATTCCATCATCAGGGGGATAGACAGTATCTTTTGCGAGCAGGATAGAGAATCCCGCATGGTGTGCTGCTTGCCCGGTGCCAGGGTGCGAGACATCTCTGACTGGCTTGAGAGGATGCTAGAGAGGGAGGGGGAGGATCCAGTTGTTGTGGTCCACGTAGGTACCAACAACATAGGCAGGACTAGGAAAAAAGACCTGTTTTGGGATTATGAAAAGCTAGGAACAAAATTAAAAAACAGTTCTTCAAGGGTCATAATCTCTGGATTGCTGCCTGAGCCACGTGCAAATTGGCATAGGGAGGTGACGATCAGGGAAGTAAACATGTGGCTATAAGAGTGGTGTTGGAAAGAGGGTTTGCTTTTCATGGGGCACTGGCATCAGTTCTGGGACAGGAGGGATCTATACCGCTGGGATGGACTCCATCTGAACAGGGCCAGATCCAGTGTTCTGGCGAAAAGGGTAAATAGGGTGGTTAATAGGACTTTAAACTAGTAAGTAGGGGGGGAAGGGAGAACTGATAACAATTAATGTAAGGCAAAGCAGCAGGTTAGCAGGTGACCAGGAAGCTTCAACTCCATTAGGAAATTTAGGAAAAAAGTTAAAGGGAAGGAGAACTCAAGAGTTGTTAGTAATGGAGGTAATAGGACCCAAAAAGAAGGTGCAAAAACTGGCATAAGGTCACTTTATCTGAATGCTTGGAGCATTCGAAACAAGGTGGATGAGTTGACGGTGCAAATCATGGCAAATGGGTATGATTTAGTGGCCATTACAGAGACATGGTTACAGGATGGTCATGACTTAGAGTTAAGTATCCAAGGGTATCAAACTGTTCAGAAGGACAGACAGGAAGGTAAGGGAGGTGGTGTTGCTCTGATTTTTAAGGATGATATCAGGGCAGTAGTGAGAGATGATATAGGTTCTACTGAACAAAACGTTGAATCCATTTGGGTGGAAATTAGGAATAGCAGGGAGAAGAAGTCACTGATAGGTGTGGTCTATAGGCCACCAAATAACAACATCGTGGTGGGGCGAGCAATAAACACAGAAATAGCTAATGCATGTAAAAATGGTACAGCAATTATCATGGGGGATTTTAATCTACATATCGATTGGTCAAACCAGGTCAGTCATGGCAGCCTTGAGGAGGGGTTCATAGAATGCATCCGTGATAATTTCCTTGAACAAAATGTAATGGAACCTATGAGGGAGCAAGCTATCCTAGATCTAGTCCTGTGTAATGAGACAGGAATAATTAATGGTCTCACAGTTAGGGATCCTCTCGGAAGGAGCGATCACAGTATGGTCGAATTTAAAATACAGATGGAGTGTGAGAAGATTAAATCCAGTACCTATGTCCTGTGCTTAAACAAAGGAGACTATGAAGGAATGAGGAAGGAGTTAGCTAAGGTAGAATGGGATCAAAAACTTTATGGTGGGTCAATTGAGGAACAGTGGAGGACTTTCAAAACAATTTTTCACAGTGCTCAGCAGAAGTATATTCCAGCGATAAGGAAGAACTGTAGGAAAAGAGAGAGCCAGCCATAGATGTCTAAGGAAATAAAGGAAAGTATCAGATTGAAAAAACACACATACAAAAAAGCAAAGAGTAGTGGGAAACTAGTAGACTGGGAAATCTTTAAAGGCCAACAGAAAGCCACAAAAAAAGTTATAAAGAAAAGTAAGATAGATTATGAGAATAAACTAGCTCAGAATATAAAAACAGGCAGCAGAAGTTTCTATAAATATGTAAATCGTAAAAGAGTGGTGAAGGTAAACATTGGTCCTTTACAGGATGAGAAGGCCAATTTAATAACTGGGAATGAGGAAATAGCCGAGACATTAAACAGTTATTTCGTGTCAGTCTTCACAGTGGAAGACACAAATAACATGCCAAAAACTAATAACAAGAAGGTTATAGCAGGTGAGGACCTAGAAACTATCATTATCACTAAGGATGCAGTGCTGGGCAAGCTAATGGGGCTAAAGGTAGACAAATCTCCTGGCCCTGATGAAATGCATCCCAGGGTACTAAAAGAGTACCTGATGGGAGAAATAGCAAAAGCACTAGTAATTATTTACCAAAATTCACTGGACTCTGGGGTGGTTCCCGCAGCTTGGAAAACAGCCAATGTGATGCCACTTTTAAAAAAGGAAGTGGACAAAAAGCAGGTAACTATAGGCCAGTTAGCTTAACTTCGGTAGTGGGGAAAATGCTTGAATCTATCATTAAGGAAGAAATAGCAAGACATCTGGATGTAAATTGTCCCATTGGGAACACCCAGCATGGGTTCATGAAGGGTAGGTCATGTTTAACTAATTTGGTGGAATTCTTTAAGGACATTACTTGCATGGTGGACAATGGGGAACCTGTGGATGTGGTGTATCTGGATTTCCGGAAGGCATTTGACAAAGTTCCACACCAAAGGCTGCAACATAAGATAAAGTTGCACGGTATTACAGGTAATGTATTGGCATGGATAGAGGATTGGTTGACCAGTAGAAAGCAAAGAGTAGGCGTAAATGGGTGTTTTCTGGTTGGCGGTCAGTGGCTAGTGGTGTGCCTCAGGGATCAGTGTTGGGACCTCAATGGTTTACAATTTACATAGATGATTTGGAGTTGGGGACTAAGTGTGGTGTGTCAAAATTTGCAGATGACAAAGGTGAGTGGTAGAGCAAAGTGTGCAGAAGACACTGAAAGTCTGCAGAGGGATATAGATAGTCTAAGTGAGTGGGCAAAGGTCTGGCAGATGGAGTACAATGTTGATAAGTGTGAGGTCATCCATTTTGGTAGGAATAACAGCAAAATGGACTATGTTTTAAATAGTAAAAAATTGCAGCACGCTGCTGTGCAAAGGGACTTGGGTGTCCTGTGCATGAATCGCTGAAGGTGGGATTGCAGGTGCAGCAGGTGATTAAAAAGGCAAATGGAATTTTGTCTGCCATTGCTCGAGGGATGGAGTTTAAAAACAGAGAGGCTATGCTGCAGCTGTATAGGGTCCTAGTGAGGCCACACCTGGAGTACTTTGTGCAGTTTTGGTCTCCTTACTTGAGAAGAGATATACTAGCACTGGAGGGGGTGCAGAGGAGATTCACTCGGTTGATTCCAGAGTTGAGAGGGTTGGATTGAGTAGATTGGGCATATACTCATTGGAATTCAGAAGAATGAGGGGAGATCTTATAGAATCATATAAGATTATGAAGGGAATAGATAAAGTGGAGGCAGGGAGGTTGTTTCCGCTAGCAGGTGAAACTAGGACTAGAGGGCATCGCCTCAAAATAAAGGGAAGCAGATGTAGGACTGAGGTCAGGAGGAACTTCTTCACCCAAAGGCTTGTGAATCTGTGGAATTCCCCGCCCATTGAAGTGGTTGAAGCTACCTCGCTGAATGTTTTTAAGGCAAGGCTAGATAAATTTTTGAACAGTAAAGGAATTAAGGGTTATGGTGAGTGGGCGGGTAAGTGGAGCTGAGTCTCAAAGATCAGCCATGATCTTATTAAATGGCGGGGCAGGCTCGAGGGGCCAGATGGCCTACTCCTGCTCCTAATTCTTATGTTCTTCTGTATCATCAGTGGACGCTAAGTCAGTCTCTCAAATATTAGACCAGTAATTCTGTATACAGGCAGCAGTGTTGGATTCTGGGGGAGTTGAGAGTGACTGCGACTGAATTGGTTCAACATAAGATGGTCATAATGCAAGATGAGTCACCTGGTAATCCGTTAACTGGGGGATACATTCATGAGAATTCCAGTTTATGTTGTAGTTAGGCAAGACAGTTGGCATCGAGTGAAAGAGTTGCTGTGCTGTCATGGATCAATAACATGGGGAAGGTCATGTATATCTGGGACAGATGGGAGTGTTGGGAATGAGTAAGTGAAGTTCAGTTCTGCGTTTTTCCTCGCTTTCCATGCAATGATCACCCAAATGAAGCCTTGGCCAGACCTGTACAACTTGTCAGGAAATAAAAACAAGGAGGAAAGACTGTAGAGGTTAAAGGCCTTTTTCTGGAGAGAAACAAACGCTGAGGGAGGGGATGGGAGGGGGAAGTGATTGAAACAGAGGTCTCAAATATTAACAGGGAGTTTTGAGAGGTTTGAAAAAGAGTAGATTGCTCACTCGTTAATGGAAACCAAACTGGGAGCCACAGGCATGTGAATAGTGAAAGGGAATTTTTTTTCACATGGGGAACATTTATTTTATGATACAAGGTAACTTCAGCAAATTGCAACATGATTAGCAGCCCTCAAGAAATAAAGACCAATGCTTGGGTGCAATCCAAGATGAGACAACTGACTCAAATTGGAAAGGATTACATCGTAACTTGATTCAGGCCTTCACAGCCCCCGGAGGTGGGACAAGGGGTGAAGGGCACAATATGATTGACGTTTATTGCCCTTGCAACGTGCCATCCAGGATGGTCATCGGGTAAGGATCTGAGCAGAGTGCAGCAGCGACCGCTGCAAGTGGGAAGCAGTTTCCAGATTGTGGATGAACTGATACCCAGGTCAGAATCCTTAGCTGTTTAATGCAAAGTGAGATCTGGAATTGTAACTGGAGCGATTAAAAAGCAGCTCTAACTGATTCAGAGATAACAAGGTGTAGACTGGATGAACACAGCAGGCCAAGCACCATCAGAGGAGCAGGAAAGCTGACGTTTCGGGTCGAGACATTTCTGAAGAAGGATCTCGACCCGAAACGTTCATCCAGCTCTACACCTTGTTATCTCAGATTCTGCAGCATCGGCAGTTCCTACAATCTCTCTAACAGATTCATATCAATGGTCATTTTATAAACTTTCCCATTGTCCATGTCATTGAATTGGGGATGTTTCTACCACAAGATAAACTTTCAGAAGGCGCACAAATTGACAGAATGATTCAGGAAAGTAGGCTTTTGCAAAGCGATGCAGTGTTGTGTGAATACTGGAAAGAATAAGAAGCTTATCGTTCGAGAGGAGACAAAGTTGACTGTAGAGCCACTGTGTGTTTGCTGTGGGCAGTGAATACAATAATTACACTAATATCGCTCCTGTTAATCTTGAATTTGCAACATATTTATTTCTTTTGTTTATCGTGCATATATCTTGCTACAATAATGAGCACTTGCGACCATCTGCAATATAGGAGGTGTGTGGATTTAAAGGGACACTGAGTTTGTCCCTCAATCAAGGTGAAAGGTTTAGTGGAATAGCCTGTATGAAAAAAAGAGAGTCCAGGCTTGCTATGAGAGGCATTAATGAGGAAGCTGGCCAAGTGGACTGAGAAGTTGTGGTGTAAATTGTTTCAATATAAATATTCTTAACATTAAAGCTTTTTGGGAGGCAGATTAAGGCTGTTTGCAAGTGGGTTCAAGGAAACTAATTTTTGGAGCAGGGACCCAACTAACAGTCGAGATCAATAAGTATGGTATTCTGAGGGAAAAATGTCACAAATCTCATTGAGAATCAATCATAACAGTACTGTCACGAATATTGTAACCACAGTTAGTTGGCTGTATCAGTTAGAGTCATGGAAATGTACAGCACAGAAAGAGACCCTTCGGTCCAACTCATCCATGCTGACCAGATATCCTAAATAAATCTAGTCCCATTTACCCCATATCCACCAAAACCCTTGTTATTCATATACCCGTCCAAATGCCTTTTAAATGTTGGAATTGTACCCAGCTCCATCACTTCCTCTGGTAGCTCATTCCATTAACCCAATACCACCTGTGTGAAAAAGTTGCCCTTTAGGTCCCTTTTAAATCTTTGACCTGTCAACTTAAACCTGTGCCCTGTAGGATTGAACGCTCCCACCCCAGAGAAAACACCTTGTCTATTTACCCGATCTATGACCCTCATTATTTTATTAACCTCTTTCAAGTCACCCCTTAGCCTCTGATGCTCCAAGGAAAATAGCCCCAAGACTATTCAGCCTCTCCCGATTGCTCCAAAATTCCAACCCGGGCAACATTCTTGCAAATCTTTGCTGGAACTCTTTCAAGTTTAACAGCATTCTTCCTATAGCAGGATGACCAGAACTACACATAGTAATCCAAAAGTGGCCTATCCAATATGCAGGCACACACATGGCTTCCCAACTCTCACATTCAATGCAATGAAGAGTAAAGGCAAGCATATCAAATGTCCTATCATGTTCACTGTCCTATCTATCTGCGACTCCAGTTTCAAGCATCCATGAACTTACACTCCAAGGTCTCTTTGTTCAGCAACACTCCACAGGACCTTACCATGAAGCATACAAGTCCTGGTTTGCCTTTGCTAAAATGCAGCACTTCACATTTATCTAAATTAAACTCCATCTGACACTCCTCGGCCCATGGGCCCCATCTGATCAAAATCCTGTTGTACTGAGGTAACCTTCTTCGCTGTCCAGTACACCTCCAATTTGGGTTTCAACTCTAAACTTACTAGCCAGACCTGCTATATTCACATCAAAAATCGTTTATGTAAGTGGTGAAAACCAGTGGACACAGCACCGATCCCCTTGTGGCACACTGTTGGTAACAGGCCTCCGGTCTGAAAAGCAATGTTCCACCACCCCCGTCTGTCTGCTACCTTCGAACCAATTAGAGACGTCAGAGGTGGGTTGTTTACTCAAGTAGTGGTAGGAGCTTGGAGCATTGCCAGAGAGGGTAGTGGAGTCGGTCTCATTAGGGGCATTTAAGCGGCTATTAGATAGGCATATGGATGATCGTATAAGGTAGGGGTGGAGGTTAGATAAACCTTAGGTTTAGGGTAAAAGTTCAACACACCACCATGGGCCGAAGGGCCTCTACTGTGCTGTACAGTTCTATGTTCTATGTTCAGGGATGTGTAGGTTGGATGGATTATCCATGGGAACTGCAGGGAAAGGGTGGGGGGGAAAAAGAGTCTCGGTGGGATGCTCTTCGCTGAGTTGGTGTGAATGCTTTGGGCCGAATGGCCTGTTTCCACACTGTAGGAATTCTATGCTCAAATAATGGAAAGTCTGAGGGCATGTCCTTAGTAACTGCGACAAACTCCATCCATCTCCCTGTAAACTGTATCAATCAGAATTTCACTGGTCACAACTATGGTGAAGCATTTCCCACCAAACTGAAAAAAAAAAATCAAAAGAACTGTAGATGCTGTAAATCAGGAACAAAAGCAGAAGTTGCTGGGAAAACTCAGCTTTCAGTTCTGAGGAAGGGTCACCGGACCTGAAACATTAACTCTGATTTTCTCTTCACAGATGCTGCCAGACCTGCTGATCTTTTCAAGCAAATTCTGTTTTCATCCCACCAAACTGAGTACCCAGCCACATTTCCCCATCATCAAGATCACCTACATTTAACTCTGTAACATCATCCAACTCCACCCTAGTCTCAGCTCAACTGCTGCTCAAACTCTCATCCATTCCTTTGTAACCTCTCACGACTGAACTATGCTGACACACTCTGTGCTGATCTCCTATGCCAATAATGTAATCCTGTAATCCTGATCTCATCCAAAACTCTGCTCCCCATTTGCTTATTCGCACCAAGTCTTCTCCCATCAACCTCTGGTGTTCCCTAATGAGCAAAGGCTTCTGGTTTAAATGGACCAAAATTTTAAAATAGACACAGAAATCTCTTGAGAATCTCAGCTCGTATGGCAGCATCTGAGGAGAGTTCATATTTTAAGCCCAATCCCCCTTCTTCAGAAAAGATTTTGATTCAGACCTCCAGCATCCACAGTTCTTTGATTTATTTTACCATTCCTGATTTCTATGCCAAAGACGTTAGATCTGCTTTGTCCTCACAAATGTTGCAAGACTTGATGAGTTTCTGCAGCAATTTCTCTTTTTGTTTCCTTTGTTGGTTGTGATCATCTTCCAGGCACATAAGCCTTTGATTTCTCTCTCCAGAAAGCATTCAACCTAGTGTCATTGATGGGCAGCAGTAGACACAACATTTCAAAGCTGTCAACAGGAGTAAGAAGGAAATACAAAACTTCACAAGAATACACCTAGTATAAGACTCAAAGAAAGTCAGGCAATTGCAAAAAGAGGTGATCAGATAAAGATAAAACAGAAGAATAAGTGGACATGGATTCAGATCTACAGTGAAGAAGCCACACCAACTCCACAGCCACGGAAACTCTCAAAGAAAGAGCAGCACAGGACTAAAATCTCAATATTGTAGACCAATGGTCAAAACGATTCACCTCTGAAACTACTTAATTTCTTGATTTGAAAATCTCCTGTTGAAACTTGCAACTGGAAAGATATCAGAAGCACTGCTGTCAGAGAGAAATCTTATAGCTGAGGAAATATCCAGGAACAAGTGATAGCTCTGTACAGTCCCCTTGAACATTCTGTAAAAGAAATTTATAAATTCATTCACTGCACACCAGGGACAAACGTTCAGAAGAAGTAAACTGTTCTCTTGAATTGACTTTGCTGTTTTTAAAAATCTATCACTGTCAGTCTCAAATAGAAATTCACATTATCCCCTCCTCCTACCCAGGATGACCATGTGCGCTCTGCACTGCGCATAACCCCCGAGTCTCTCAATACAAGGATAATGTCTACTCAGTGTCATGTGTTTCTGTCCTAGTTCTTTTTGTGACTGAACGGAGCCCTTGGACACACGATTTTCCATGAGGTCATGGGATGCAGGGAGCAGGATCTGCGTCCTCTCTTTTCATCTGTGCCACTGCTCTGCTTCACCAATAAGACATTGGGTCTAAAAAATAAAGACAGCTTGATGGATGCGTTGACTCCATTCTGAACAAAGGGCAGCAAGCTCCTCCCAGTCATTTTAAGATTAATATTAGAGAGGCAACTTCCAAGTGACCTGTAAAATCCGAACAGATTGGACAGCGTTAATGGAGGAAGAATGTTCCGAATGGTTCCTAAAGAGGAAATAGCTGGGGCCTTAACAGGTATCTTTGCAGCATCCTTGAGCACGAGTGAGGTCCCGGAGGACTGGAGAATTGTTAATGTTGTCCCCTTGTTTGTTTAAGAAAGGTATTAAGGATAATCCAGGTAATTATAGACCGGTGAGCCTGACGTCAATGGTGGGGAAGCTGCTGGAGTAGATACTGAGGGATAGGATCTATTTACATTTGGAAGAAAATGGGCTTATTAGTGATAGGCAGCATGGTTTTGTGCAGGGAAGGTCATGTCTTACCAACTTGATAGAATTCTTTGAGGAAGTGACAAAGTTAATAGATGAGGGAAGGGCTGTAGATGTCATATACATGGACTTCAGTAAGGCGTTTGATAAGGTTCCCCACGGTAGGCTGATGGAGAAAGTGAAGTCGCATGGGGTCCAGGGTGTACTAGCTAGATGGATAGAGAACTGGCTGGGCAACAGGAGACAGAGAGTTGTAGTGGAAGGGAGTTTCTCAAAATGGAGAACTGTGACCAGTGGTGTTCCACAGGGATCTGTGTTACGACCACTGTTGTTTGTGATATACATAAATGATCTGGAGCAAGGTACAGATGGTCTGATTAGCAAGTTTGCAGATGACACTAAGATTGGTGGAGTAGCAGATAGTGAAGGGGACTGTTCGAGAATGCAGCAGAATATAGATAGATTGGAGAAGTGGGCAGAGAAATGGCAGATGGAGTTCAATCCAGAAAAATGCGAGGTGATGCGTTTTGGAAGATCTAATTCAAGAGCGAGCTATACGGTAATTGGAAAAGCCCTGGGGAAAATTGATGCACAGAGAAATCTGGGTGTTCAGGTCCATTGTACCCTGAAGGTGGCAATGCAGGTCGATAGAGTGGTCAAGAAGGCATACGGCATGCTTTCATTCATCGGACAGGGCATTGACTACAAGAGTTAACAGGTCATGTCACAGTTGTATAGGACTTTGGTTCAACCACATTTGGAATACTGCGTACAGTTTTGGTCACCACATTACCAAAAGGATGTGGATGCTTTGGAGAGGCTGCAGAGGAAGTTCACCAGGATGTTGCCTGGTATGGAGGGCGCTAGCTATGAAGAGAGGTTGAGTAGATTAGGATTATTTACATTAGAAAGACGGAGGTTGAGGGGGGACCTGATTGAGGTCTACAAAATCATGAGAGGTATAGACAGGGTGGATAGCAAAAAACTTTTTCCCAGAGTGGGGGACTCAATTACTAGGGGTCACGATTTCAAGTTGAGAGGGGAAAAGTTTAAGGGAGATATACGTGGAAAGTTCTTTATGCAGAGGGTGGTGGGTGCCTGGTGGTAGAGGCGGGCACGATAGCGTCATTTAAGATGTATCTAGACAGATACATGAATGGGCAGGGAGCAGAGGGATACAGATCCTTGGAAAATAGGCGACAGGTTTACATAGAGTATCGGGATCAGCGCAGGCTTGGAGGGCCAAAAGGCCTGTTCCTGTGCTGTAATTTTCTTTGTTCTTTGTTCTTTGGTGAAGGAGTCCAGAACTAAGGGTCACTATCTAAGGAGACAGGGTAAACCACAGAGGACACAGACGAGTAGAAATATATTCACCCGAGGGTGGAATTCAAACTCTCAGAAAACAGTCAAAGCCAGAGCAGCAAATTAAGAATTAAGTCATTAAAACAGAAATACTGGGCTCGGCAATGTGTTGTACCTGTATGATGTGGGAGCTGGAGAACCGCATTGTGGTTCATATTGACCACATCTGTGATAAGTGTTGGTTGTTTCAGGCACTGTGACTCAGAGTTGATGAGCTGCAGTCTGAGCGTCAAACACTGTGACACATTTGGGAGGGAGAGAGTTACCTGGACGCCGTGTTTCAGGAGGCACTGAAAAACCCTTAGATTAACTACGTCAAATTTGATCAGCGGTCGGGGAAGGGAGAATGTGACTGCAAGTGAGGCAAGTAGAGGATCCAGGAGGTAGTGCTGAGGCAGCGTCAGTCCTTGAGCGTATCTAACAGGTTTGAGATTCTTGCTCCCTCTGTGGCTGAGAGTGGGGACTGTAGGGAGGATGAACAAACTGACCACAGCACTGTGGTACAGCGGTACAGTCAAAAAGGAGGAGGAATGAGAAATGTAGTTGTAATCAGGATAGGACAGTCAGGGAATAAACACGGTCCTCTGTGGCCAGGATTGAGAGTTCTGAAGGTTGCCTGGTGCCTGCTGGGTTTGGGATGTCTCATCAGGACTGCAGAGGAACTTACAGTGGGAGAGGAAAAATCCAGTTGTCATGGTTCACATAGGTTTCCAACAATAAAGAGGGAAGAGATTCTGACCAGGGAACATGAGAAGCTGATTTGAAAAGCAGTGGGGTTGTCTTGTCGGTTACAAATGAAATTGAATCAACAGAAAGAAGTAATATGCAGTTGGAAGGCATAGAATGTGTGCGCGTCGAGTTGAGGAACTGCACATGGTCAGGATTTGTAGATGGACTGGAAAATTCAGATTGGTAGAATATCTCAAGAAAAGGAATGTCTATGAGATGGCTTTTGGGAATAGAGCCCAATAGAGAACAGGCAATTCTGGATTTGGTGAAGTGTAATGAATCACAGTCCATTTGGCCCATCAAGTCCACACCAACCCTCCAAGGAGCATCCGAACAGACCCACATCCTACACTCGAACATTGCATTACCCATGGTTAATCCACCTGCACATCCCTAGATATTATGGGCAATCCAGTATGGCCAATTTACCTAACCTGCACATCTTTATACTGTGGGTGCAAACCAGAGCACCCAGAGGAAACTCACACAGGGAGAAAATGCAAATTCCACACTGACAGTCACCCGAGGGTGGAATCAAATCCAGGTAGAAATGCTAACCACTGAACTATTGTGCCACTGTTCACGAGACAGACTGGATTAGGGAGCTTAAGATGAAGAGCTCCTGGCAATCAGAGACCAAAATATTCTTGCTGCAGTTTGAGAGGGAGAAGATTGAATTAGATATAACAGTATTACAATTGAGTAAAGGTAACTACAACGACATGAGGGCAGAGCTGGCCAAAGACTGGAAGGGAAGCCTAGTAGGGAAGAGAGTGGACCAGGAGTGTCTGGGGACAACTCGGGAGGCACAGGCAAAATTCATCCCAAAGAAGAAGAAACATGCTAAGAATAGGGTGAGGCAACCGTGGCTGACAAAGGAATTCAGGGTTAGCATAAAAGCAAAATGAAAAGCAAAATGTAATGTCAGTATTCACAGTAGAAGACACCATTAGCATACCATAACTTCAAGAAAGTCAGGGGACAGATGAGAGTGTCGTGGCCATCACGCAGGAGAAGGTACTCGGAAAAATAGAAGGCCTGAAGGTGGATAAATCACTCCAGATGGAGTGCTCTCCAAAGTTCTGAAGGAGATTGCTGAGGCATTGGTGGTGATTGTTCAGGAATCATTGGAGTCAGAGAGGATCCCGGGAGCTGGAAAATGGCTGATGGAGCACCCCTGTTTAAGTAAGGAGGAATCTATAGGCCAATTAGCCTGTCTTCAATCATTGGTATGAATTTAGGGTCCACTATTAAGGATGAGATTGTGGAGTATTCAGAAGTGCATGATTAAATAGGGTTGAGTCAGCATGGCTTTGTCAAGGCCAGGTCATGCCTGACAAATCAAAAATAAATTCTTTGAGGAGTAACAATCAAGTTAGACAAAGGAAAACCAGCGGATGTGATCTATCTGAATTTCCAGAAGGCCTTTGACAAGGTGCCCCACACGAAATATGCTAAACCAGATAAGAGCCCATGGTAAGCCCAGGCAAGTTACTGGCATGGAAAAGGAATTGGCTGACTGGAGTTTTGACTGTTTCACCGAGCTGACTGGATTTCATGCAAACATTTCGTCTCCCTACTAGGTCACCGAGAAGCATTTGCATGAAAACCAATCAGCTCCATGAAACAACCAACAACTCCAACTGCAACCCGAGCTACAGATCTTCATTAAAACATTACACTGGCTGACTGGCAAAAGCAGACAGTAGGGATAAAGGGGTCTTTTTCAGGATGGCAACTGGTGACAAGTGGAATTCCGCAGGTCCATGTTGCGACAGTAACTGTTCACGTTACACATTAACGATCTTAGCAAAGGAATTGAGGCCACTGTTGCCAAGTTTACAGATGACACAATGATAGGTAGAGGGATGGGTATAGGTGACAAAGTAAGAAATTTGCATAAAGATGTAGAAAGGCAAGGAAAATGGGCAAAGAAGTGGCAAATGGCAAGTGGTTCCTGGATTGTTGCAATTGGTAATGGTCTTGGTGATTCAGTTGCAACTGGTTTGGACAATATGTAACTGATCAAATAGAATACGGCTATCTCCAGAGTCAATACCAATTTTTTGGCTTCAACACCCTTGGTTTGGAAAGTCGAACACTCAAACACGGTGGCGCAGTGGTGAGCACTGCTGCCTCACAGTGCCAGGGACCTGGATTTGATTCCAACCTTGGGCAACTGGTGATGTGGAGTTTGCACGTTCTTCCCGTGTCTGCATTGGTGCCCGCTGGGTGCTAAGCTTTCCTCCCACAGTCCAAAGATAGGCAAGTTAGGTTGATTGGCCATGCTAAATTACCCATAGAGTTCAGGGATGTGATGACTAGATGCGTTAGCCATGGGAAAGGCAGGGTTACAGGGATAGGACAGGATAGGGTAGAGGATGGGTCTGGTCAGGATGATCTTCAAGGGGTTGGTGTGGACTTGTTGGGCTGAATGGCCTGTTTTCACACTGTAGGGATTCTATAACATGCCTTGTGTTGTCCTTAATCCTACCTGCCAAAGACATTTCATAGCCCCTTCTGATTTCCTTTTGAAGTTCATTTCTGTTGCCTTTAAACTCCAAGGGCCTTGTCTAATTGCTGTTTCTGAAACATTATGTTCTTTTTCACTAGGCGTACATCGCTCATCATCCAAGGGTCCAGAATCATGTCAGCCTGATTTTTCATCCTCAGAGGTGTATGCTTGCCTTGAACTCTGATCAATTGGGCTTTAAAAGACTCCAACGTATCAAATGTGGATTTACTCTCAAACAGCCATCCCAAATATAATTTCTCCAGTTAGAGTCAGGGTCATAGAGGTATATAGCATATATGTATATGTATATATATGTATATGCCCTTCGGCCCAACTCATCCGTGCTGATCAGGTTTCCCAAACTGGTCCCATTTGCCTGCATTTAAACCTCGAAACCTTTCCAACCCATATACTTGCCCAAACATCTTTTAAATGTTAATTTACCCATCTCTATCGCTTCCTGTGGCAGCTCATTACATAGTTGCACCATCTCTGTGTGAATAAATTGCTTCTCAGTTCCCCCTTAAATCTTTCCACTCTCACCTTAAACCTATGCCCTCCAGTTTTAGATTCCACTACCACCAGGAAAAGACCTTGGCTATTCACCTTAAACCTCTATAAAGTCTCCACCCAGCCTCTGAAGCAATAGGGAAAGAAGTCCCACTTTATCCAACTTCTCTTTATAACTCAAAACCTCCAGTCTCTGTAACATTTTTGCACCCTTTCCAGGTTGATAACATCCTTCCCACAGCAAAGTGGCCAGAAATATACGCAGTACTCCAAATGTGGCTTCACCAATGTCTTGTACAGATGTAACATGACATCCCAAATGCTGCACAAAGAAACTTGACAGTAGCCTGCCATCTAAATGATTGACTCTTATTTCAAACTAAGAAGTGTATCTTGTTCTACAGCCAGCGCGAGCAAAGCATGAGCTAGCAAGGGGTTACGGGTCTGTGAAGATGTCAGCCTGGAGGGCGGCAGATGTTTGCCTCTTGTGTAGAAACCATAAAGACACTTTGGACTCCTTGAACAAACCAAGGAAGTTTTTATTTTAACCACCTGGGGTTGTACCTGTCCCAGAGATGTTTGATGGGGTCAGTGTCAGATGGGGCTTTAATTTATTTATTTTCAGAGGAGAAGAAACTTTCCTCCGAATTTTAAACTTTTGCCCCTGTTCTGGGAGTGTTCAATGGGGATAGAGCTGAGGGGATTTGAATTTTAGTTTATTTTGAGTTTGAATGAGGAGAAGAAAGTTCATTCTGTATCAAATGTTCTCCCTACCCCCGGAGTGTTGGTGAGGACAGAATCAAGGGAAAGGCATTTTTAAAAATCGAAGGAACATTATTTTGAGTTCAAGAGAGTTGTGGGATCTTTAAGTTCCAAAGAATTGAGGAGATTTTACTTCTAAGAGAAATTCAGTCAAGAACTCAGCAATAATATGCTTGCTAGCAAAACAGGACAAGTGTGCCTTTGTCCAATGTGGGAGGATAATCTCAGACAAGACAACTTCTTAAAACAGTGGCCCATATGGACAGAATTCTGTCGCATACTAGCCTTGCCCTGGATCACGGGTTTCACAGTGCAAGACATATGGCAGGAAGAGTATAACAAATGAGGAAAGAAGGCCACAAAGGTAACCACAGCAATAGCAATGGCATGCACCCAAGAAGACTCCCATAGATGACTAGGTGAGATAAGATCGCTGCAGGAGCAATTAGAAATCACTACAAATGAATTTGAAAGGTTAAAACTTGTAGTTAACGAGCATGACACGAGGAATGTCTGATGCATAAGGGATTCTTGCAGTCACATTTGGAAAGAGCCCATTCTCATGAGAGGAGGGCTATTGAGGACTGGGAAGCAGCCTCACCATACATTGACAAGCTGGAAGAACAGCGTATAGAGCTCCGAGCAGCCTTACAGCTTGTACAATGCACATCAGGTCCTAGTATGAAGCATTCAAACTGCCAGGAAAAAATACAATCCCAAGAGAACCAGATCTCTGCTCAGAATGGCATAACGCGTGCCTTTGGGGTTCTACCTCCCCATGGAGATAGCAAGAGGCTCTGCACTGACCCATCCACTCCCAAACCGCCTCTGCCCCACACTTGGGAACCCCCAACTCCTTTCTCCCAGGTGGCTGCGCCTCCAGCACTCATCACCGATCCAGACCCCGAAACACAGCCAGCACCACAGCCCATGAATCCTCTGGTTACTCAGCGCCACACAGCTGATGGTCGCACTACACATACCACACCTACTGCAGCCACCCAACTGGCGGGCATTGCCAAAAAGTGACACTTTTTTTGGCATCCACCTCAGACCAATACACATTTTCAAGAAATCTACCAACAGATTGTCATACATGGACTGGATGTGGGGGAGCAAACCAAATTAATCAGCCTTTAGCCCTCCCTGAGGACCAACAACTCGAAAGCAGGGTCCCTTGCAGATATGAAGGCAGGGGTCCTTACTGCCAGAGGGCAGGATTAGGCAGTTCGTATAGAGTCTCTGCACAAGTGCCGACAACGATAAGGGGAACAGCCCACCAGCTTTGCCCGGAGACTCTGGGTTCAATTAGTCCATGTTTTCAGGGACATGACAAGCACCTCTCTTACCGATGCACAATGGAAGAACAGGGTCCGCACCCTTGTCTCCCATACCTCAGAAAGGAAGGGGGATGCATGTCTGAGATTTGACTCCTCTGAAGCCTCCTGTAAAGACGCTTGGGTTGTCGGCAAATTAATTGCTGTATGGGAGAGGGACTTGAGGATACAACAGCCATCGGGAAAGTCAGGCTGCATAAGTGTGATCCAGACTTCTGATAGGCCCCCTCTGACTTGGAAAAATGAAACAAGGGGCAGGAATACACCAAGAATTCCTAGACAAACTACCCCTCCATACAAGTCCCCCAACCCCAGAAGAGGGGAACTCCCACAAACGAACCCCATACCTGATTTGTGCTATAACTGTGGCCGAAGTAGCCATTTCATTTGGGAATGTTGGGCATCTAAAATTCCAACCTGACACTGGGAAGTTTGGTAAAAGGAGTCAACATCCAGGTTACCATCCTGGCAGCAAGAGCTGGAATGAAAACAGGCTGTGGCTTATATGATGGGGATAACAGGGGCAACCCCGTAACGTCAAGAGCTTTAAAGGTCTCCAGCCACAAGTGCACAAGCTGCCATCCACATAGGGGGCACATTTGTTCTACTGTCCTTTTTGTTTTTATTTAAAAAAGCGGGGTGGGAGGCATGAATGGGTAACAATTGGAATGATTTGATAATTTTAAAATGTTATGTAGAACACTTTGTCAGATATGAGACCAAGACATGTACAGAAACTACTCGTTTTTGTTTTAGTGCACTGGAGCAGATACTCCAAGACAGTGCATCAACCTGTACGGAGTGTTTATTGTGTGTTATATATTATTGTAATGACTGTATCCAAAACTGTAGCGTGGGCACAAGGGAAAACAACATACCCAAGACACCTGTGGTACGACTCACCAGACGTCACGGAATGTATGGATGGGACGCCCCCCCACCCCCGACAGCAGTTAATAGATGGAAGTAAAGAGAACTCTTTAATGATCCAGCCACAGCATATGGGGCAGGGGTGTCAAACAGTCAATACCCTTGATTTGGCTAATTTGGAAAATAAACTCAGAATCTCGACCCAACAAGTCTAGTGAGCCCCAGAAGGACTAAATACAGACACTCAACAAGACAACTATGGAGAATCAGGCTAGCCACTGCTTCGTGACCATACTAGAGGTTCATGCCAAGATGATAAACCAGATCATCCAGGGCAAAGTCAGGGATGAATGTGAGCAACAGAACCATACCCCTGTGCAGCAGCTACCGAAACTGGATGTTTGAACAGCTGAGGGAGGACCTCAGGCAGGCTAGCCAAGGCAAAGTCCCATCCTGGATCAGTAATGTTTGCTGTCTGACTCTGACTCTATGAACAGCTCGAACATTTGTTCCAGGAGAGAACCCACACTAACATCTCTAGCTGTCAGTTGGGGCAGCTCACTAACATGTGATATCATGACAACTGTAAGGACACACACTGTCAGGCACTGGACTCGATGCTAGGATTCTAATTGTCATTGGTTATAAAGTTGGGTTGAGGACCTGTGAAGTCAAAAGTATTGGAATTATAAAAAAGGCACTTGGATGGATTAACTATGATACCCTCCCGTATGTTGTGGAAAGACTGGGGACATTGATAGGAATACTTTTAAGTAAATATGAATGAGCAGGCCCTAGCATTGTTCCCCTCGCCTGTCATTATTGAATTTGGTTCCTGTCATATCCAGTTGCAGTCCTAACTGTAATCACTTTGATATACCTCAGGATACTGCCATTTAAGATTGCATGCTGCGAAAGATAGATATCTCAACAGACTGGCACGCTTATCATGATTAATGCAGTGCATACACACAGGGGCTTTAAGGTAGATGGAACTCCTGGGGTTAGCACTATTGTCACTTCTATTTATTGATTATTGAATGTTGTCTATGGACTACAATCTTGTATGGATCATTGTATCAGGAGTTTCTTTTCTTGTGCATACAAAATTATGATAAGCTTCATGAATGTAAGTAGTGGCTTCGACATGAACATGTAGGCTCCCCTGACAACAAACATAAACAACTTTTATCATTAGGGTTGAACTTCATCTGCATTAGCTTTCTCTACTCAAAAGGGGGGAATGTAACAGCCTCCTGGTCTGCACAGACACCACCAACAACTTATCCACTAAACAAAGGGCAGCCCAGACAGAAAGGCACCAGGTCCTAATGCACAAAGAAACTTGACAGTAGCATGCCATCGAAATGATTGATTCTTGTTTCAAACTATTGTGTGTATCTCCCTGATTGGTCAGAACTACATGAAGTTCCAGAAAACTATCTAAATGGAACACAAACAGAGTTCACCACCAGACTGCCCTCTTGGAATTGTCCGAGGCCTTCCGAGGAGACCAGCATGTCAAGAGGCAGAGACCAGCTGACCAACCAGAGAGAGAGAGAGATACAGAGAGAGGGAGAAAGCAGCTTCGCAGAGACAGAGCCACATAAGAGCAACAATGTAAATATACAAGAGACTCGAAATATTGTAACCGTAAGCAGCCAAATAGGATTAGGGATAGTTTCTTTGGACAAGAGTCCTCTTCCCATTCCACTTTGCCCAGTTCCAATGCTCTCCCTCCAACTGGACCCCTCCCTCTGGCCTCTTACCTGCACTCAATCTGTTTATTGAGAACTCTCAATGTGACATTAGTCGCCTCAATTTCGCTGCCCCTCTCAACAAATCCAACCTATCTCCCTCTGAACCAACTGCACTCTGTGCACTCAGATCCAACCCCGACTTTGTTATTAAGCCTGCCAATAGGGTGGTGCTGTTGTAGTCTGGTGTACTGACGTCTACCATGCAGACGCTGAGCACCAGCTCTCAGATACCTCCTCCTATCTTCCCCTGGACCATGACCCCACCATGGCACACCAGGCCATTGTATCCACTACGGTTACAGATCTCATTTCATCCGGTGATCTCCCCCTCTCCGCTTCCAAGCTAATAGTCCCGCAGCCCCGTACAGCTTGGTTCTACCTCCTGCCAAAAATCCACAAACAGGACTATCCAGGGAGACCCATTGTTTCAGCCTGCTCATGCCCCACAGAACTCATCTCTTCGTATCTTGACTCAGTCTTCTCCCCCCCGTCCAATCCCTACCCACATACATCCATGATCCATCTGACGCCTTACGCCAGTTTCAAAACTTTCAGTTTATCGGCTCCAGCCACATCTTTACCATGGACATGCAATCCCTTTACACGTCCATTCCCCACAAGGAGGGTCTTAGGTCTCTCCGCTACTTCCTGGAGCAAAGACCTGAACCATCCCCACCCACCACCACCCTCCTCTGCTTGGCCGAGCTTGTCCTCACCCTCAACAACGTCTCCTTCAACTCCTCATTTTCTTCAGTTAAGAGGGGTTGCCTTGCATACCCACATGGGCCCTAGCTACACCTGTCTCTTCATGGGGTGGGTGGAACATTGCTTGTTCCTGTCCTATTCCAGCCCCCACACACAACTGTATCTCCGATACATCGATGATATCATCGGTGCTGCTTCCCTCTCTTATCTGGAATTGGAAAACTTCATCAATTTTGCCTCCAATTTCCACCCTGCCCTCACTTTCACCTGGTCTATCTCTGACTCCTCCCTTCCCTGACATTTCTGTTTCCATTTTTGGGGATAGACTGGCCACTAATATCCATTACAAACCCACTGACTCCCACAGCTACCTGGACTATACATCCTCACACCCCACTTCCTGTAAAGACTCCATCCCATTCTCTCAGTTCCTCCGTCTCCGTCGCATATGTTCAGATGAGGCCAACTTCGACAAGGGACCCTCCGAAATGTCCACCTTCTTCCTCAACTGAGGATTTCCCAGCTCCATTGTCGACAGATCCGACCCATCTCCCACACTTTTGCCCTCACCCCTTCTCTTTCCTCCCGCAACAGCGATAGGGTTCCCCTTATCCTCACCTACCAATCCCACCAGCATCCACATCCAGAAGATCATCAGATGCCATTTCCGCCACCTCCAGCGAGTTGCCACTACCAGACACATATTTCCCTCCCCTCCTATGTCCGCCATCCGCAGGGACCGTTCCCTCCTGGACACCCTGGTCCACACTTCCTTCAACCCCAACACCTCCCCACAGCCCTATGGCACCTTCCCCTGTAACCGGCGAACGTGCAACACCTGCCTATTTACCTCCTCCCTCCCCAGTATCCAAGGGCCCAAACATACCTTCCAGGTGAAGCAACACTTCACCTGCACTTCCCAGAATCTAGTCTACTGCATTCGCTGCTCACAATGTGGTCTCTTCTACGTTTTGAAAACAAAGCGTAGACTTGGCAACCACTTCGCAGAACATCGACGTTCTGCTTGCAAAAAAGACCTTGAACTACCTGTTCCCTGGCCAACATCTCTGTCTCTGGCTTGCTGCAGCGTTCCAGCGAAGCCCAACGCAAGCTGGAGGAACAACACCACATTTTCCGCTTGGGAACCCTTCCGGACTGAATATTGAGTTCAATAATTTAGGCCTAAACTCTCCCATGTCCCAGCTCCCTACTCCACACACCAGGCCTTGTTACCGCATAGCCTGCCATTACCCCCTGTTGTTAGTCACTAACAGCCCCCATTAACAACTATTCACCCTCCCAACTCCTGATCATTAGCAACTCCTTTGTCTGTCCAACTGTCTTTCTCTCTCTTTGGGCCCTATCCTATCGTTTACTCCCTACCCCACCCACTTCCCTGTTTTCTGAATATAAACTGACGTTTTCCCAGCCATCATCAGTTATGAGTTTGGGTCACCAGACCCGAAACATTAACTCTGTTTTTTCCCTTCACAGATGCTGCCATACATACTGAGCTTCTCCAGCAATTTTGTTTTTGTTAGGGATAGTATGTTTAGTGTTAAAAATTATTGTAATTTTGTTTGTAATATAGTGGGAATGTTTTGCTTTGGTACCGGCTTGTGTTTGTACTGATTTGACCGCTTTGGTATTGCGAGACACCTGGGCAAAGTCATTCGTAACATTCTGGGCAGAGTTGTCTGCAACTTGTTTAAAGAGAAACCAGACAAACCAAGATTTTGAGCTCTCCTGCCATGGTTTACCTCTTTAAATTAGACCTTAAAAAGTACTTTATAATTAGATTAAATCAAATCCAGTTATCTGTAGCCCTCCTTTCCTGGTTTGTGTACTACCGTTACAGATTAGAAGCCAAAAAAGTACACTTAGCAACATAAGTCGTAAAGACTTCCCTATTTTACTCACTACTCACCAATCAGCTCTATCCATCGTAGTCACCTGCAGTAGGACAAGACCACTCACTTTCTCTCACTTGTAGTCCTCACAGTGACAGTTTCTGTTTGGAGGAGGAAGGAGTGAAACACTGAAGTAGGGTTGGGATTTGACGGTTTGACTGTCCCTTGAATTGTTCTAGAAAAACAAGCATGGTGGCTCAGTGTTCTGCATTGCTGCCTCACGGCACCAGGGACCCAGGTTTAAGTCCATCCTTGGGCGACTGTCTGTGTGGTGTTTACACATTCTCCTGGTGTTTGCGTGGGTTTCCTCTGGGTGCTCTGGTTTCCTCCCACCATCCAAATATCTGCAGGCGAGGTGGATTGGCCATGCTAAATTGCCTGTAGCTTTCAGGGATGTGTAGATTAGGTGGGTTATAGGGGGATGGGTCTGGGTGGGATGCTCCAATGACAGGTGTAGATGAATGATCGGAGTTCATCCAGCTCTCAGCTCCAGTTCCCTAACGCGGCCTGTGAGGAGCTGAAGTTGGGTGCACGTCTGGCAGGTGAAGTCAGACGGGACACTGATAGTGACCCTTACCTCCCACATCCTGCAAGAGGAGCACGCAACTGCCCTAGCTTCCATTCCCTCTACTCTAGACTGCCAAAAGAATAAAGAAAAAGAAAATAAACCTTACCTGACCGACGCTCCACACAGTCTTTTTTGGTTGGAGGAGGATGGGTGGGATACACTACACGTGTAGTGTTTCAGGTTTAGATAACGCCCGAATCTCAAAGCTCACTTGGTCTGGCAGCATCTGTGAAGGAAAAAACAAAGTTAACGTTTTGGGTCCGGTGACCCTTCCTCAGAACATGTCACTGGACCCGAAACGTTAACTTTTTTTCCTTCACAGATGCTGCCAGACCAAGTGAACTTTTCCAGCAACTTTGTTTTTGTTACTGATTTACAGCATTCGCAGTTCTTTCAGTTTTTATAAAAGTTGACTTCACGGCCCGCGCTCTCTCCACTGCCGCCGCTGATTCACGAGGTAAGTTTTTATAAACAAGACCTTACCTACCCGCCGGCCTCCTGGCTCGCGCTTTCTTGCCGCTCCAATCAATGGGCAAGCTCACCAATTACTAATGCTAACTCTACAAGATGAAAAATAAAAGACATTTTCATTTCATAGATAATCTAGCTGGGACTGCATATAAATCCAGGGAAGGAAAGAAAACTTTTCTCCCAACTTCCACACTGTAATTCCAGAAATATGGATTGGGCCATGTCATCAGGTTTGCAGGCTTCAGGAATAATTTTTGATGTGCTCAGTTCAGGTCGGGCAGCTGGCTCAGGATCAGAATCAAGTGCTCATTGATTTTATTCATTTATGTAGAATGTGGGTGTCGTTGGCTGGCCTTGACATGGTGGTGGTGAGGATAGTGACTTCAGGAATAATTGCACAAGAGATACATATTCAGTTCATGTTTAAATCTCTTGTTTGTGCAGAGCTTTAGGTTCAAAGCTGCTGTCTCGAGAATTCTCTGCACCACCTCCTCTGGTGGAATCAGGTGTAGGACTTAGCGTGACCAAACTGCTCCATACGCATTGCAATCTCCAGTTGCATTTCAACTGGGTTGACATGTAAATAATATAATCTCAAATTGAGGTGTGCAAAAATCAGTGATGACTGTCCGTGTATCTGGGGCTGGCAGCTGGAAGTGAAACAGTCTCATGGAACCTGGAGAATTTTTAAAAAGCAGGAAAATTAAAATTGCATGGCAGCCATGAGGAGGAAACAAACTAAGTGTGGCTGGGTTTTGCCTTGTTTAATTTGTGATTAAATGTCTCATAATAGTCTGCAACAGGTTACTTGTTCCTAATCCCAATAAGAAATTCCCAATTGCCCTGATCACCGTCACAACACAGCATTTGGGAAATAAATTGCTACACAATAAAATCCATCTCCCTGGAAACATATTGAACTTGATGGCATTATCTGAACTCAGGAGCATTAATGCTGCTCATAATCAATATGTGAGCGTGTTATTGCTGTTATAATTACGTAGTTTGTAAGATTTTTGGACGGTGTCTTTAAATTTGAGGCATAAGAAGATCATGTGACTTGTTCTGAAATCTCCATGCTCGGCAGTATAATGATAAAAGATCAAAAAAAGGCTTCGATTGTTTTACTGAGAAGGGGATGCCAGTTATTAACACTTGGAAACAATGGCTGGCAGTTCAGAGTTCACAAGGAAGAGACTCGGAGTCTCCCAAAATCCCAGAAAAGTGTTAAAGGAATCAGGTTGTAAACAGTCCATTCACTTCTGAAGCTAAACATAGGTGAGGACATAAATACGATTTCTACATTCAGGCCGCTTTATTGTTTAATTTTGTCGTGGGAAAGAGGACAGAGAATGTATATTGAGATCACGTTACAAACATCCTTTCGGATCAAAGGCTACCACAAACAACACACAGAAGAAAGGAAAGAGTGGTTTTTACTTTGAGAGTTACCATAGCTGGATACAGGAGGTGGAGTATCTTTACTCAAACAGATGCATCCTGCAGTCTTCAAAATATTCTCCTGATATGGCAATGGGCAAAAAAGTATCCTTGCAACAGGCTTTGTAGCTGACGTGTGATGTTTTAAAGAAGTTAATCAGGAGCTAGTTCAATCGCATTTTAAGGCTTGAGGGGCTGAATTGCCTGCTCCTATCCATTTCTCAACACATTCAACATGTGAACAATAATATCCCGGTCGGTTACTACAAAGCTTAGGCATTTACACCTGACTAACAGTACATGAGCATTCACTACAACAGAAATGAATCAAGTTAGCTTAATAAGAATTTGTCCTGAAACCAAATTTCACTGAACATTCACTTGTTTGCTCAGAAATTTTGTGCTTGCTTCACATATTTCTCTGAACTGTTTCAGTGAAGGATCCTCCAATGTTGGCCAGTTTGCAATCTTCCTTCATTTAATGCATTTGTGCTGAACTGCAATTAAGATTTATTCCACACAGAATTAAAATGATTGCTTTTTGCAAGGATTTTTTAATGGAATGTGACAGGCATTTTGCTGTGGTCAACAATGTCTCAGCAGCCAACAATTTCATCCTTCAAGCAGGAGTACTGTCTCCTTCTCCCAGTGGCCCAGAAAGCACATACACTGTGTGGTTTAGCATTGAAATCAGGAAATCCCAGCTTTGATCCCTGAGGGCCCAACTGGGAAGTTGATGTTGGGACGGGGTGGGAGGATTGCATCAAACATGAAGTCGTGATTTTTGCCTTCTGAAGTGCTTATCTCAATGAAATAAGCATGTTAGTCAAACCAACATCAAAAACTGAGTCATTTGGTGAAGTTGAGATTTTCGTCTTCGGAAGTGCTTAACTCGCTGAAATCAGCATTTTAGTCAAACCAGATTTAAAAATTAAGTCATTTGCTGAAGTTTAGATTTTCGTCTTCTGAAGTGCTTATCCCAATGAACTAAGCATGTAATTCAAATTAGCATCAAAAATTAACTCATTTGGTGAAGTTTAGATTTTTCATCTTCTGAAGTGCTTAACTCGCTGACATAAGCATTTTAGTCAAACCAACATCAAAAATTGAGTCATTTGGTGAAGTTGAGATTTTCATCTTCTGAAGTGATTAACTCGCTGAAATCAGCATTTTAGTCAAACCAGCATTAAAAATTAAGTCATTTGGTGAAGTTTAAATTTTCGTCTTTTGAAGTACTTATCCCAATGAAATAAACATATAATTCAAACTAGCATCAAAAATTAACTCATTTGGTGAAGTTGAGATTTTGGTCCTCTGAAGTGCTTACCTCAATGAAATAAGTATGTCATTCAAAGCAGCATCAAAAATTAACTCATTTGGTGAAGTTGAGATTTTCGTCTTCTAAAGTTCTGAACTCGCTGAAATAAGCATGTTAGTCTAACCAGCATCAAAAGTTGAGGCATTTGGTGAAGTTGAGATTTTAGTTTTCTAATGTGCTTATCTCGCTGAAATAAGCATGTTAGACAAAGAAGCATCAAAAAGTTAGTCAGTTGGTTGTGTTGAGATTTTGGTCTTCATGAAGTGCTTACCTCAAGCATGTCATAAGCATGTCATTGAAACCAGCATCAAAAACTACTTACCTCAATGAAATAAGCATTTTAGTTAAACCAGCATCAAAATTTGAGTCATTTGGTGAACTTCAGATATCGGTCATCTGACATGCTTATCTCACTGAAATAAGCATGTTAGACAAAGCAGCATCGAAAATTTAGTCAATTGGTTATGTTGGGATTTTGGTCTTCTGAAGTGCTTACCTCAATGACATAAGCATGTCATTCAAAACAGCATAAAAAATTAACTCAGTTGGTGAAGTTGAGATTTTGGTCTTCTGATCTGCTTATCTCATTGAAATAAGCATTTTAGTCAAACCAACATCACAAATTGAGTCTTTTGGTGAAGTTGAGATTTTAGTCTATTGATGTGCTTATCTCGCTGCAATAAGCGTGTTAGACAAAGCAGCATTGAAAATTAACTTAGTTGGTGAAGTTGAGGTTTTTGTCTTCTGAAGTGCTTAACTCGCTGAAATAAGCATTTTAGTCAAACCAGCATCAAAAATTAAGTCATTTGGTGAAGTAGAAAATTTCGTCTTCAAAAGTGTTTAACTCGCTGAAATAAGCATTTTAGTCAAACCAGCATCAAAAATTAAGTCATTTGGTGAAGTTGAGTTTTTTGAATACTGAAGTGCTTATCTGTCTGAAATAAGCATGTTAGTCAAACCAGCGTCAAAATTTAAGTCATTTGGTTATGTTGAGATTTTGGTCTTCTGAAGTGCTTAGCTCAATGAAATAAGCATGTTAGTCAAAACAGCATCAAACATTAAGTCATTTGGTGAAGTTGAGATTTTTCCCTTCTGAAGTGCTTATCACACTGTAATAAGCATGTTAGTCAAACCAGCATCAAAAATTAAGTCATTTGGTGAAGTTGACGTTTTTACTTTCTGAAGTGCTTAACTTGCTGAAATCAGCATTTTAGTCAAACCAGCATTAAAAATTAAGTCATTTTGTGAAGTTGAGATTTTGGTCTTCTGATGTGCTTATCCCAGTGAAATAAGCATGTCATTCAAACTAGCACCAAAAATTAACTCATTTGGTGAAGTTGAGATTTTGGTCTTCTGAAGTGCTTATCTGACTGAAATAAGCGTGTCATTCAAACCAGCATCAAAAGTTAAGTCATTTGGTGAAGTTGAGATTTTGGACTTCTGCTGTGCTCGTCTCGCTGAAATCAGCATGCTAGTCAAAACAACATCAAAAGTTGAGTGCTTTGGCGAAGTTGAGATTTTAGTCTTCTAACGTGCCTATCTCGCTGAAATCCGCACGTTAGACAAAGCAGCATCGAAAAGTTAGTCAATTGGTGATGTTGAGATTTTGGTCTTCTGAAGTGCTTACCTCAATGAAATAAGCATGTCATTCAAAGAAGCATAAAGAATTAACTCAGTTGGTGAAGTTGAGATTTTGGTTTTCTGAAGTGCTCATCTGACTGAAATAAGCATGTTCGTCAAACCAGCATCAAAAATCAAGTCATTTGGTGAAGTTGAGTTTTTTGAATTCTGAAGTGCTCATCTCGCTGAAATAAGCATGTTAGACAAAGCAGCATCAAAAATTCAGTCATTTGGTGAAGTTGAGGCTTTTGCTTTCTGAAGTGCTTATCTCACAGTAATAAGCATGTTAGTCAGACCAACGTGAAAAATTGAGTCATTTGGTGAAGTTGAGATTTTCATCTTCTGAAGTGCGTAACTTGCTGAAATCAGCATTTTAGTCAAACCAGCATTAAAAATTAAGTCATTTGGTGAAGTTGAGATTTTGGTCTTCTGAAGTGCTTATCCCAATGAAATAAGTATGTCATTCAAACCAATGTCAACAATTAACTCCTTTGGTGAAGTTGAGATTTTGGTCTTCTGAAGTGCTTAACTCGCTGAAATAAGCATGTTAGTCAAACCAGCATCAAAAATTAAGTCATTTGGTGAAGATGAGATTTTGGTCTCCTAAAGTGCTTAACTCGCTGAAATAAATACTTTAGTCAAACCAGCATCAAAAGCTGAGGGATTTCATCAAGTTGAGATTTTAGTTTTCTGATGTGCTTATCTCGCTGAAATAAGCACGTTAGACAAAGAAGCATCGAAAAGTTAGTCAGTTGGTGGTGTTGAGATTTTGGTCTTCTGAAGTGTTTATCTCACTGAAATTAGCAGACTAACATCAAAAGTTGAGTCATTTGGTGAAGTTTAGATTTTGGCCTTCTGAAGTGCTTATCTAACTGAAATAAGCATTTTAGTCAAACCAACATCAAAAATTGAGTCTTTTGGTGAAGTTGAGATTTTAGTCTACTGATGTGCTTATCTTGCTGAAATAAGCATGTTAGACAAAGCAGCATCAAAAATTAAGTCAATTGGTGAAGATGAGGTTTTTGCTTTCTGAAGTGTTTAACTCGCTGAAATAAGCATTTTAGTCAAACCAGCATCAAAAGTTGAGGCATTTGGTGAAGTTGAGATTTTGGTCTTCTGAAGTGCTTATCTCACTGAAAAAAGCATGTTAGTCAAAGTAGCATCAAAAATTAAGTCATTTGTTGCAGTTGAGATTTTTCCCTTCTGAAGTGCTTATCTCACTGAATCTCAACGTCACCAAAAGACTCACCATTTGACGATGCTTTGACTAACATGCTTATATCAGCGAGAAAAGCACAGCAGAAAACCATAAACTTATCTGCACCAAATGACTCACCTTTTGATGCTGGTTGAACTAAAATGCTTTTTTCAGCGAGTTAACCACTTCTGAAGACCAAAATCTCAACATCACCAAATGACTAACTTTTCGATGCCACTTTGCCTAAAATGCTTATTTCAGCGAAATAAGCACTTCAGAAGACCAAAATCTCAACTTCACCAACTGAGTTAATTTTTGATGCTGCTTTGAATGATATGCTTATTTCATTGAGGTAAGCACTTCAGAAGACCAAAATCTCAACATAACCAATTGACTAACATTTCGATGCTGCTTTGTCTAAAATACTTATTTCAGTGAGATAAGCACTTCAGAGGACCAAATTCTGAACTTCAATAAAAGACATCATTTTTTATGCTGGTTTGACTAAAATGCCTATTTCACTGTATAAGACCAAAATCTCAACATCACTAAATGACTCAAGTTTTGATGTTAGTTTGACAAACATGCTTATTTCAGTGAGATATGCAGTTCAGAAGACCAAAACCTCAACATCACTAAATGACACAATTTTTGATGTTAGTTTGACAAACATGCTTATTTCAGTGAGATAAGCACTTCAGAAGACCAAAATCTCATCTTCAACAAATGAGTTAATTTTTGATGCTGTTTTGACTAAAGTGTTTATTTGAGTGAATTAAGCACTTCAGATGATCAAAATTTCAACATCGCTAAATGATTCAATTTTTGATGTTAGTTTGACTAACATGCTTATTTCAGTGAGATAAGCACTTCAGAAGGCAAAAATCACAACTTCAGGAAATGACTTAGTTTTTGATGCTGGTTTGACTAACATGCTAATTTCAAGGAGCTAAGCACTTCAGAAGGCAAAAATCTCAACTTCATGAAATGACTTAATTATTGATGCTCAGTTGACTGACATGCTTATGTCA
>NC_063359.1:42697890-42705481 GCF_021869965.1 Rhincodon typus | reverse complement strand
GAAGTGAAATTAGGAAGCACTTCTACACAAAAGATGTAGACGTCCAGAACACTCTCAAATAGATGAGCTGGCCATTTGAAATCTGAGATTGACAGTTAAAAGTATTGAGGAATGGGTTTAAGTTAATAGATGAGGCATGATCTTGGTGGATGGTAGAGCAGTCTTTACGGACTGCACAGTTCAGGTTGGGGATGGTGTTTAGGCTTGTATCCTCTAGAGGAATATTGGGAAGGTGTGGCAGGGGCTGCAGAGTGGAGTGGTTGGCCAGGAGAGTGGCCTTGGGTTGTGGGAGGGGATGCCTGGAAGGTTGGACATTCAGATTGCTCTGACCGTTACTCTCTCACTCCACAGTCGCTCGGTGCTACAGGAAATTCTTGACACTGATCTTAGCAATGAGGCTTTCCCCTTCTCGACACACCAGGTTGTGAAGGCAGCTGGACACACAGTGAGTCATTTCTCCTATTCTGCCCACCAGTGGTCAACATTCACTTGTATGTCCAATCTGGTTCAGTGTCTTTTATTTACCACTGTTAAAAAATGGTAAACTTGTGAAACAATCTCATTGAATTGTTTTGTGAAACACATAAAAACCATAAGATATCGGAGCAGAATTAGACCTTTCAGCCCATCAAGTCTGCACCACCATTCGATCATGGCTGATATGCTTCTCAACCTCATTCCCCTGCCTTCGCCCCATAACCTTTGGTCCCTTTACCAATCAAGAGCCTATCTATCTCTATCTCTGTATTAAACACACTCAATGACTTGGCCTCCACAGCCCTTTGCAGCAATGAGTTCCACAGATTCACCACCCTCTGGCTGAAGAAATTCCTCCTTATCTCAGTTCTCAAGGGTCATCCCTTCACTCTGAGGTTGAGCCCTCAGGTCCTGATATCTCTTACTGGTGGAAACATCTTCTCCACATCTATCCTATCCAGGCCTCACAGTATTTTGTATTTTTCAGTCAGATCCCTCTCTAACCTTCTAAACTCCATTGAGTTCAGGCCCAGAGTCCTCAAGTGCTCCTCTTATGACGAACACTTCATCCCCAGGATTATTCTTGTAAACTCCTCTGGACCCCCTCCAAGACCAGCACATCCTTCCTTAACTGCGCAAAACTGCTCACAATATTCCAAATGCAGTCTGACCAGAGCCTTATGCAGAACAGTACATTTCTGCTGTTGTATTCTAGCTGTCTTGAAATAAATGCTAACAGTGCATGTGCTTTCCCAACTGCCAACCTAAAGACTTTTGCATATGAAGTGATAGAAAATTTAACCAGTTTGATAACTTTTGGTAACCGATTGTTCCCTGCAGTGGTGTCAACCTTGTGAAGCTATCAAACAGAACTACTTGCGTGGCAAACAGCATGAGCAGCAAGCAATTGAGCTAAGTGATCCCACACTAATCGATCAGATCTAAGCTCTGCATCCAGTAATGAATGGTGCTGGTGGACAATTAAACTACTCACTAGAGGAGCAGACTCTACAAATATCCCCATCCTCAATGATGGGGGAGCTTAGCACATTGGTGGAAAAGATAAGGTTGAAGCATTCACAGCAATCTTCAGCCAGAAGTGCTGAATGAATGATCCATCTCAGCCTCCTCCAGTGGTCCCCATCATTACAGACACTAGTCTTCAGCCAATTCGATTCACTCCACGTGACATCAAGAGATGGTTGGAGACACTGGATACTGCAAAGGCTATGGGCTCTGACGACACTCCAGAGACTTGTGCTCCAGAACTTGCCACTCTCCTAACCAAACTCTTCTTGTACAGTTACAACATCCACCCGACAATGTGGAAAATTGCCCAGGTATGTCCTGTACACTAAAAAGCAGGACAACTGCAACCTGGTCAGTTACCATCCCTGTCAGTCTACTCTTGGTCATCAGTAAAGTGATGGAAGGTGTCACTAACAGTGCTATCAAGCAGCACCTGCTCAGCAATATCCTGCTTAGTGACGCCCAGTTTGGGTTCCACCAGGACCACTCAGCTCCTAACCTCATTACAGCCTTGATTCAAACATGGACAAAAGAGCTGAATTCCAGAGGTAAGGTGAGAATGACAGCCCTTGATATCAAGGCTGCATTCGACCAAGTGTGGCATCAAGGAGCCTGAGCAAAAGTAGAACTGGGGTAAACTCTCCTGGCACATAGGAAGATGGTTGTGGTTGTTGGAGGTCAGTCACCTCAGCTCCAGGACATCTCTGCAGGAGTTCCTCAGGGTAGTGTCCTAGACCTAACCATCTTCAGCTGCTTCTTCAATTCCTTCCCTTCATCGTATGGTCAGAAGTGGGGATGTTTGCCAATGACTGCATTATGTTCAACATTATTTGTGACTCCTCAGATACTGAAAGAAAACAAGATCTGGACAATATCCAGGCTTGGGATGACAAGTGGCAAGTAACATTCATGCCACACAAATGCCAGGCAATGACCATCTCCAATAGGAGAGAATCTAACTACTGCCCCTTGACATTCAATGGTGTTACCATCACTGAATCCCCAACTATCCATATCCTGGGGGTTACCATTGACTAGAAACTGAATTGGACCAGCCACATACATACTGTGGTTACAAGAGCAGGTCAGTGGTTAGGAATACTGTGGTGAGTAACTCACCTCCTGACTCCTCAAAGCCTGTCCACCATCTACAAGGCACAAGTCAGGAATGTGATGGAATACTCCCCACTTACCTGGATGAGTGCAGCTCCAACATCACTCAAGAAGCTCGACACCATCCAGGACAAAGCAGCCCCCACTTGATTGGAACCACATCCACAAGCATCCACTCCCTCCACCACCGACGCTCAGTAGCAGCAGTGTGTACTATCTACAAGATGCACTGCAGAAATTCACCAAAGATCCTTAGACAGCACCTTCCAAACCCTCAACCACCTCCATCTAGAAGGACAAGGGCAGCAGATACATGGGAACACCACCCCCTGCAAGTTCCCCTCCAAGCCACTCACCATCCTGACTTGGAAATGTATCTCCATTCCTTCACTGTCACTGGGTCAAAATCCTGGAATTCCCTCCCTAAGGGCATTGTGGGTCAACCCACAGCAGGAGGACTGCAGCAGTTCAAAAGATGGCATTAAGGTTTTTGAATAAATGAGGAAAGGCTAGTCATGCTGAGTCTGTATCCTCTGGAGTTTAGAAGAGCCTGAGGTGACTTAATTAAAATAAAGAAGGTTCTGAAGGGATTTGATTCGGTGGATAGCAAAAGGATGTTTCCTCTTGTGGGAGACTCTAGAATGAGTGGGGGGTAGTTTAAAAATAAGAGGGTCACCCATTTAAGACAGAGGTGGGGAAATAGTTTTTCTCTGTGTGTTAAGAATTTTTGGAATTCCCTTCCTCAAAGGCAATGGATGCAGAATCTTTAAATTTTGTTTTAGGCAGAAATATATAGTCTTTCATCCCCTTAGTAATCAAAAATCTATTGGGGATGTGCAGGAATATAGAGTTGAGGTTAAAATCAGATCAGCCACAATTTTATCGAATGGCAGAGAAGGTGAAAGGGCTGAGTGGTTTGTTCTTCTTCCTCGTTTGTACGTATGTTCTTATGAGTGTTGTTGGTGCTTCACGCAGTGGGGAGTATCTCCTGACTTGTGCTTTGTGGACAGGCTTTGGGGAGTCAGGAGGTGAGTTACTTGCTGCAGGATTCCCAGCCTCTGATCTGCTCTTCTGGTGACTGTGTTTACAAGACGAGGCTAGTTGAGTTTCTGTTCAATGATGACACTCAGGATGTTGATAGTGGAGGATTTAGTGATGGGTAACATCATTGATTATCAAAGGGCACTGGTTAGATTCTCACTTTTTGGAGATAGTTAATGCTTGGCATTTGTGTGGCGCAAATGTTACTTGTCACTTGTCAGTACCTTGTCGTGTAATATGGCTGACATTCCCTGTCCTCATTGTGTACCTATTGGGTAAGTTTGTTGCCTTGGGACCTTTGCCTGGTTCCCTGTCCGTTACATCCTCTCTTTCCTGAACCTGTGCTTTCCCCTGAGATGTTTATGATGTTCTGGATAAAACTGTCCAGAAATTCTTCCAATTCCTTTGTGAGTCAGAGTTTCTGTAAGTTACATTCAGGCTCAGTGACTCTGAGCTGGAGAATTTCAAAGTGGAGATGTGTTTACTTTGAATATCTTTACCATCAGCTCCTACATTCTGCAGTCCAAGTACACAGCCCACTCTGACAGCTTAGATTGGTCTTATTTACTTAATTAAAGTCTTTATTCAATGAATATGTGCACTTGCCATCGGGTATTTTAAGTAGGTAAGCTATAAATTTCATTCCGTACTTAGCTGTGCCTAGATTAAATAACCATGCTAGTGTAGAGTTAAAAAAAAGAACCTTAAAAATAATCAACCAATTTCTTACCTGCTTACCTAATTAAAGTTTGTAACTTCAGAACACAAGTCTCCATATTCTCTGTCTTGGAGCAATCCTTGTTCTGTGCTAAAAGGTCAAACAACATCCCCTTCTCTCACCCACTGAATTTCCCTGAATTGAGTAAATGCAGAAAAATTGAATGTGATTCTGAGAGAATCAACAAGGCTACTGTCAGGTTTGTTGAGTCAATTTCGGAAGGTCAGTGTGTTCACTGTTCTGTTCATTCTGAAATCACAGGAGATTGTCTCTGTCTCTGGCCACTGCTGTCTCACTGTCTGTTGCCCTGTATCACTGTCTGTTGCCCTGTAT
Source organism: Rhincodon typus (assembly GCF_021869965.1). NCBI lineage: Eukaryota > Metazoa > Chordata > Chondrichthyes > Orectolobiformes > Rhincodontidae > Rhincodon > Rhincodon typus. The sequence continues at coordinate 42,700,770 of NC_063359.1, read as the reverse complement.
CACTGTCTCACTGCCTGTTGCCCTGTATCACTGTCTCATTATCCCACAGTTATTTGGGTATGATTGAAGAGACCTTGTGTTCAGCCAACTGAGTTCGGAGATCACAGTGTCAGTGCCAGTGTTCACATGATCTGTTGCTTTAAAACTGTATGCATGTTTGTGAGAGTCACTTTGAGTGGGAAGGATGATTTTATTACAAATCTCAATATTGATCATTGTCACTGTATTTCACATTGAGTAGCAGTTACTGTGGAAGGTTTACCAGGTGATGTTTTATAGGGTTGACCATTGCTTTAACTTGGGAAAGTTATTGCAAATGGAATAAGTTAGCAGCTGAAGTTACAGGATATGTTCAGATTTTGTAGATTGCGTTCGTAAGTCATTTATCTGAGTCAGAAGTATTTCTGTGTGTTCAGTGAGTTCATCCCAGAGCCGAATCCAGTTGTTCCCCCGCTTTCTCTGGATTGTGAGGGCAGTGACCCAGACTGGAGAGGAATGAACTGCTGGTCTATCCAGAGGGAGGAGGAGGAGAGGCCAAGGGAGGGCAGTCCCCAGGTTGAGAAAGATTTGGAGATGTCCATCGCTGTACAGAACCACCACTGGCTGTGAGCGATGATGAGGACTACAGTCTGAGCTGGTAATTGCTTCTGTGTGTCTTGTAATTCAGGACCATGGCATTACTCCCCTTAGGGGTGGAGCTATCAAAATATATCAATATATTTAATATAGTATGAAGCCAGTCAGCCCATTGGTCTGTTAACAAAAGCAGAAATTGTTGGAGAAACTCAGTATGTCTGGCAGCGTCCGTGTGTTTGATGGGGAGTGTAGAGAGAGCTTTACTCTATATCTAATGCCATGCTGTCCCTGTCCTGGGAGTGTTTGATGGGGAGAGTGTAGAGGAAGCTTTACTCTGTATCTAACCCCATGCTGTCCCTTTTCTGGGTGTGTTCTTTACTCTGTATCTAACCCCATGCTGTCCCTGTCCTGGCAGTGTTTGATGGGGAGAGTGTAGAGGGAGCTTTACTCTGTATCTAACCCTGCTGTCCCTTTTCTGGGAGTGTTTGATGGGGACAGTGTAGAGGAAACTTCACACTGTATCTAACCCTGTGCTGTCCTTGTCCTGGGATTATTTGATGGGGACAGTGTAGAGGGAGCTTTACTCTGTATCTAACCCGTAACAGGTCTGGCAGTGTCCGTGGGGGGAGAAACTGTTAGCGTTTTGAGTCCAGTGACTCTTCATCAGAATGGATAGATCTGTGAACATTGTCAGCTTGGAACAAACTGCCATCCCTGAATTCTCTCCAAATATCATTACAAATTTACTTTAACAGTTTCTCTGTCCCTGTTGAACACCATGACTGTCTGACTATTCCACTCAGCTTCAGTTCAAACTCCGAATGCATTGCTCCCATATTGCTGAGAAAATGTTGAACACAGTTTCTCCTCTATGTCCGTCAAATCCTTTAGCTGTTCACTCAAGCTTACCCCAGAAATTCAGCAAAGATCCTCAGACAGCACCTTCCAAACCCACAACCATTTCCATCTAGAAGGACAAGGGCAGCAGATATATGGGAACACCACCCCCTGCAAGTTTTCCTCCAAGCCACTCACCATCCTGACTTGGAAATATATCGCCGTTCCTTCACTGTAGCTGGGTCAAAAACTTGGAATTCCCTCCCTAATGGCATTGTGGGTCAACCTACAGCAGGTGGACTGCGGTGGTTCAAGAAGGCAGCTCACCACCACCTTCTCAAGGGCAACTAGGGATGGGCAAGAAATGCTGGGCCCAGCCAGCGACGCCCACATCCCACACAATGAATGAAAAAAGAAGACACATGCTGCTGCTGTGAACACAACTCAGAATCTTCAGCTGCTTCTCTCCAGCTCTCAGTCATGTCAAGAAGTGAGGTCAATCTTGGGAGCAGAGATTAAGAAGAGAATTTCTTGTTACTATCAATGATACAGATAAAGAAAATGAAGAGGAACAGGCAAAGGAAACATACAGATAACAAGCAGGGTTTTTCGATGTAGTGAGTTGTGAATCACACTGGATGACCAGTAGAGTAGGGTCAAAAATAACTTGCAAAGTGAGCAGAACTAATTGGAATGCTTGCTGAAAGAGCCAGATAGGCACAGTGAGCCAAGAGTACTTCCCCAGTGTTGTATCAATCCAGGATTCTGTAACTCTTTCCTGACTTTGACTTACTGTGAATTCTCATTGATCTAACTTTCTGGTTTTCAAGGTTCGAGCTATGAGGCTCTCATTTGTTGGTGAGCTAGGCTGGGAGCTGCATGTACCAAGGGAATCCTGTGTAGCTGTTCATCGTGCTGTGATGCAATCTGGGGAAAAGTTTGGAATCACCAATGCTGGTTACAGAGCCATTGATTCACTGAGTATTGAGAAAGGTAAAAGCTGCCAGAGAGCTCAATACTGCAATGCAATGTGAACCCACACTCTCATCAAAGCCACTATCAGACTGTCAGAAATAGGTGAGAGAGCTCTGTCCAACAAGAACCTGTTCCTGCACAGAATTTGACCTGAACAGAAATTACAGTTCACACTGAATCCTGATTCTGATTCAGTAGTTGTTGTATTTTTCATTTTATAATGTTTCAATTGTTTCTGCTGGTGGGACATACTCTGAGGGAGGAGGATTTTTCACCATAAACACTGGCGACACATGTGGCAAAAACAAACACTGAAACGTTTTTGACGTTAGTGAAGCAGCCAATCATAGATCACCAGGAATTCATCTTAAGATCATTCTCAGACTGAGGGAGCGCCGCACTGTCGGAGGGTCAGTGCTGAGGGAGTATTACACTGTCAGAGGGTCAGTGCTGAGGGAGTATTACACTGTTGGAGGGTCAGTGCTGAGGGAG
>NC_063359.1:42683083-42697790 GCF_021869965.1 Rhincodon typus | reverse complement strand
GCTGAGGGAGCGCCGCACTGTCGGTGGGTCAGTAATGAGTGAACGCCGCACTGTTGGAGGGAATTAGGTTTGTCTGGAGCTTGGCCCAAGTTCAATCTGTTTTGATCATGAGTAAAAAAAGCACATGTTTTGATGGATGTGAAACAAATGATCTTCCATGTAGTTTGTGTGGGTTTTAATCGTAGGTTACAGACACTGGCATGCTGACCTTCGATCTGATGACACCCCACTTGAAGCAGGGCTGGCCTTCACTTGCAAACTAAAAACAAAGATCCCATTTCTTGGCCGGGAGATGCTGGAGAAGCAGAAAGCTGAGGGGCTGTTTAAACGCCTGTTGTGTTTCACCGTTGATGAGTAAGTGACTGAACCATTCCTGTCCCAGACTTGGGATCATGGGAGCTGGTTTATTTAAAATTGCAACAACTTCCAATTGTAACCTTTCAATGTGGGGTTGAGCCCATTTTTAAGTTAATCTCTCCTTGCGTTGTTACAGTTTAAGTACAGTGCAACAGGAGGCCATTCAGTCCGTTGACTTCCTTTGTCAAGTAATCCAATTGGTCGCATTCCTGTTGCTCTATCCATGTCGTCTTGAGTTGATTTTCCTCCAGTGCCCTTCCAGTTTTGTTCATCATCATCTCCATTTACAACCACCCCTTGTAGGCAGTGAGGTCCAATTTATTAACACGTGCTGTGTAAAAAATATTCTCTCTCACATCCTGCTTGCATCTCATGCACAAAACCTTAAATCCTAATTTCGTCAGCTCCAGAGAACATAATATAATCCTGTAACTCCTCTATGAAATTTCCTCCTAATCTCCTGTTCTCTAGGGAGAACAATTCTAGCTTCTCCACCCTAACCTTGTCCCTAAAATTCCTCATCACTGGATCCATGTGGTAAATTTCCACTGCACCCCTGACCCAGATGAAATATTTTATTTGCTGCCTGACCAGATATTTATAGAAAACCCAGCTTTTGTATCCAATGCCTCTGCGTACGGAGACCAAGATCCCATAGGCTTTGCTGAATCCTGATTAAATATGTATTCCACCTTCAAAGATCAAGGCATTTGATTATAATGTTCCTCTGTCCTTACACACTCTTTAAAAACTGTGCCCTGTGGGTAAGATTACTATACAATTTAAAATACTGAATAATCACAGTTAAGCTGTAGAATGGAAGAAGCCACTCAGTAACCCAAGCCAAGAGCAGGAAAATCAGAAATAGAAAGCTGCCAAACACTGCATTTCCTAATGTCTGTGAAAAGTCTGGTTTCAACTTTAGGGTACATTCACCAGACTGCAGTAAGTACAGGGCCAGATAAAAATACAAGCCCCAGCCCCTGCCCACGATTTGGATTGTTGCAGGGTAACTTACAGAAAGGTGCACTGTTTTGTGTAAAAACCAATTGTTATTCCACAGGAAGGTCCCTATGTTTGGCCTGGAAGTGATTTGGAGGAATGGGAAAATAGTCGGACACATTCGGAGGGCAGATTTTGCATTTACGCTTAACAAGACCATAGCCTATGGCTACATCAGGGATCCTGACGGTGGAGTGGTGAGTAGAAATAATATCAACATCTGGGAGTGTTTGAGGGGTCAGTGTAGAGGTACCTGTACACTGTATCTAACCCCATACTGTCCCTGTCCAGGGAGGGTTTGATGGGGACAGTGTAGAGGGAGCTTTACTCTGTATCTAACCCTGTGCTGTCCCTGTCCTGAGAGTGTTTGGTGGGGATAATGCAGAGGGAGCTTTACTCTTTGACTGATCCTCCTCTACTAGGTCCTTTCATTGTTGACCCTGTGAACTCCAGCAATGATAAAATCAGAAGTTTCTGGAAAAGCTCAGCAGATCTGGTAGCATTTATGGAGAGAAATCGGAGTTAACGTTTTAGGCCTGTGATCCTCCTTCAGCACTCTACCAGTCAATTAGCTCTCATTGTCCATCTCTGACCTTCCTCCAAGATGTCCACTCTTTTGTACACCGGGCCCATGCCATTGAACTTTGGACAGTTGCAGCAATGGCATGGTCTTGACAGACATCAGGCTGAGGGTTTGTGTAATCTTCCCTGGTTTAGCTAGTGCAGGTCCAGCATGTAATCAAGAAACCTAATGGAATAATATCCCTTATCACAGGAGAAATTTAGAAGTCAGAAAGTTATATTTAAGTTGTGCAGGGAATTTGTAAGATCACAACTTGAATAGTGTGTGCAGTTATAGTTTCCTTATTTAAGGCAGATATAAGTGCATTGGAAGTGATTCAAAGGAGATTTACTGGATTGATACATGGAATAAGTGGGTTATCTGATGGGGAAAGTTGGATAGACTGGGCTTGTTCTCACTGGAGTTTAGAAGAGTGAGGGGTGATTGGATTGAAGTGTATCAGATCCTGAAAGGTCTTGACAAGGTGGACAGGGAAAGGATGTTTCCTCTTGTGGGTCAGCCCAGAACCAGGAACACAGATTTAAAATTAGGGGCCACCCATTTCTTACTGAAATAAGGATAATTCTTCTGAGCATCATGTGACTTTGAACATCTCTACCTGAGGAGGCGGAGTCATTAACTAATGTGGATAGATTTTTTTTTGGCAGAGAATCAAAGGTTATTGGGGATGGATGGGAGTGTGGAATTTGGAACATGACCAGATCAGCCATGGTTTAATTGTATGGGCCAAATGACCTACTTCTCCTATTGTGTACATTTGGATGTTCATTCACCTTCTACCACTTGCCCTTCCAAGGCCTTCACAGTGATTACTAAGAACATAAGAGATATGAATAGCAGGAGGCCATTCAGCCCATTGAGTTTCTCCACCAATCAATAAGGTCATGATTGGTCTGATTGTGGCCTCAACTGCAACTTTTCTGTTTTCACCCCATTACCTTTCACTCTTTTGAAGATCAAAGGCTTGAATATATTCAATGATTCAGCTTCTACACCTGTGTAGAACATAGAACATTACAGCGCAGTACAGGCCCTTCGGCCCTCGATGTTGTGCTGACCTGTGAAACCAATCTGAAGCCCGTCTAACCTAAACTATTCCATTATCAGTGGGCCAGTTAATTCCAAAAATGAACAATCCTTGGGTAGAAGTAATTCCTTCTCATTTCCATCTGAAATTGGAGACTGTGACCCCTAGTTCTAAACTCCTCCCCCCCCCCCCAGGGGGTGGGGGATGGTGGGGAGAAGCATCCTCTCAGCATTCACCCTGTGAACTACCCGCAAAATTGTACATTTCAATAAGATCAGTCTCGTTCTTCTAAACTCTCAGGAGTGTAGGCCCAACCTGCCCAACTTTTTATCAGAAGACAAACCCCTTCCATCCAGCAATCAGCTGAGGGAACCTTCTATGAAGCAACACCAATCCCTGCTTAACTAAAGAGGCCAGAAGTGAGTTTTAGGGTCTTGCCAACATCCTATAGAGCTGTAGCAAGACTTCCCTATGTTTAAACCCTATCCTCCTTGCAATAAAGGCCCCCCCTTAGGTCTTTTCAGAATGGTAAGATACCATGGTGTGCCAGTGGGATCAGTGTTGGGACCTCAACTATTTACAATCGATATCAGTGAGTTAGCTGAAGCAAGGTACGGTGGCCAAATTAGCTGATGACACATAGATACAAAAGTAATTTGTGAAGAGGACATAAGGAGACTGCAACATAAATTAAGCAGGTGGGGAAAGGTGTAGCAGATGAAATATAATGTGGAAAATGTGTGATACTACATTTTATTAGGAAGAATTAAAAAGAGAAGCATATTATGTAAATGGTGAGATTACAGACTTCCGAGGTGTAGAGAGGTCCGGGTGTCCTAGTACATGAATCATAAAAGATTAGTCTGTAGGTACAACAAGTAATTACACAAGCTAATAGAATGTCATTGTTTATTATGATGGGAATTGAGTACAAACAATGAGAGATTATGCTTCAGTTATACAGAGACTGGTGAGAACACAGCTGGAGTACTATGTACAGGAAGGATGTAGATGTGTTGGAGAGAGTTCAGAGAAGTTTTATCAGACTAATCCCTGGAATGCTGGGCTGTTTGATGAGGAAAGGTTGGACAGGTCAGGCTTGTATCCCCTAGATGTTAGAAGGGTAAGAGGTCAAACATAAACAATGCTGATGAGACTTGACCATGTGGACATGGAGATAATGTTTCCTCTACTGGGGTAATCTAGAACTAGGGTGTCAATGTTTAAAAATCGGGGGTCACTTATTTAAGATAACAAGGTGTAGAGCTGGATGAACACAGCAGGCCAAGAAGGTGCTAGGCCCGAAACGTCAGCCTTCCTGCTCCTCTGATGCTGCTTGGCCTGCTGTGTTCATCCAGCTCTACACCTTGTTATCCCAGATTCTCCAGCATCTGCAGTTCCTGCTATCCCCGGTCACTTATTTAAAGCAGTTTAAGAGATTTCTTTCCTTTGAGGGTTGTGAATCTTTGGAACTCTTGTCTTGAAAAATTGACTGCAGCGGAGGCCCTGAATATTGTGAAGAAAGAGGTGGAGTTTTGTGAAGCAAGGTAGGGATGCAGATTTTGAGGTTAGAGTCAGATCAGCCATGAATGCATTAAAAGGAAAGCAATTCAAGAAGGTGAGTGGTCTACTCCCGCTCCTTGTACATATGTACACTAGGGACACAATCGCAAGATAGGCGGCTAATCTTTCATGACAGAGATGAAAAGAAATTTCTTCATTGAATGTGGTGTGAATCTTTGGAATCTCCTACCTCTGAGTTGTTGATGATCTATCATTAGATAAATTTAAGACTGAGATAGAGAAATGTTGGGGAACTGTGAGATACGATAATCCAGTGGTAAAGTGGAGTTGAAGCAAAGATCAGCCATGATTGTACTCATGGAATAGCAACAGACCATATGGTCTGCCTCTCCTCCGATTTCCTGTATTTCAATTTAAGAGTTTTTTTCAAGATTACAACCTATGCATCCACTTCAAGATACTCAGGTACCGGACATCAGGACCAGGGACTTGTTGGCCTTTAGGTTCCCAGGCACATTTTTGTTTGTGATAACAGTTCTTTAGATATCTCCATTCCTTTTAGCTCCTGATTTTCTATTATTCTTGAGTTTTTTTTGTGCCTTCCACTGTGAAGACAGATGCAAACTGTGTGTTCTAAGTCTTTGCCATTTCCTTGTGTTTCATTATAATTCACTATTCTCATCCGCTAAAGGAAATATTTATTTTAGAGGAAGCTCCCCTCTTTGTATACACTTACAGAAGCTCTTCCAATTTGTTGTTTCATTTGTTGCTCATTTATTCTCATTTTCTGATTTTTTTTATTAGACCTCCTTTGCTAATGTGTGAACTTCTCCCTTTATTCTGTCCTACCATCATATAAACATGGAAATTAACCGATGAATTAGGAGCAGGAGTAGGCCACTTGGCCCCTTGAGCATGTTCTGCCATTCAGTAAGATCATGGCTGATCTAATGATTCCACATTTTTGTCTATCCCTGACAATCTTTCACCTCCTTGCTGATCAAGGATCTATCTACCTCTGCCTTTTCAGCTTTGTATGTAAGCCTTTTCTTTCAATCTGATACATTAATAACATCTTTCATTAGCCACCAATGGTGCATTCTCCTCACACTGATTCTTCCTTTATCCGAAGAATCCAACCTCATTGAGAGTTATGAAATATCTCCTCAAATGTCTGCCATTGTTTAGCTGCCAATTTTTTCCAGCTCCATGTCATCAATTCTATCGCCATACCACTGCTAAGGCACTAGTTTCAGACCCCAGTTTTTTACCCTTAAAACAAATGTGAAATTCTTTGTTCAACAATCGTTCTTACGTAGGGATCCTTGACAATGAAATCATTCATTAATCCTTTCTCATTACCCATTACTAGGGCTAAAATAGCTTGACCCCAGGTTGGCTCCTGAAATTTTGTTCTAAAAAACTGTGTTGAATAAACAAAGGACTCAGCCTGAAGGCTATTTTTGTCAATTTGCTTCATTCTATCAAATGAAGACTAAAATTGCTGATGATTATTGTGGTACCTTTCTTAGAAGCCTCTACTATTCCTTGATTATAGTTTCTTCTACACAGTAACACTTGTGAGGGGACCTACTCCCACCAATGACTCTCTTCCTTTACTATTTCTTATGTGCAGCTCTTTTACCTAAATCAAATATTAGTTTCTTCATGAAATCACATACCATCCCTTCACTGTACGCCATCTCCCTAAACCCCTTTTGCCTCTTTCCTCCATCCTAACCTCCAAAATGTGCAAGGAGTTTGGCACTAAATTTGAGACCATCCAATCAGTTGCTTCTGCCACGTCCCTCCATCAGGCCAAAGTTCCTCAAATGATTCCATCTTGCTCTAGTTTCTGTCTTCTCTCCTCCATGTCCTTTTTGAAGACAGTTTGTCCATGAGGTTCACCTCCTGTTTTCTCGCTGCTGACCACCCAACCTCTCCTCCTGAGTCAAAAAACCCACCCTTGAACCCGTCATCCTTGCAACCCACCATTTCTGATCTCTTCACACTCCTTGAGTAGATACTTTGTTCTCCAATCTGTGCTGGTTTTTCCCGAAATTCCATGTGGAACCTCTTCACTGACGTTTCTGCTCCTGCACCTAACAAAGTTTTATCAAAGTCATAGAGACATCTTTTGTGACTCAGACAGAATTTCCCTCCTTGTCCTTTCTTGACCAATCAGCAGCCTTTCACAGGGTGCCATGCCATCCTCCTTGAACCCCATGTGCCTGTTGTCCAGCGTACAGGCAGGATCACTGCTCTCGCTGGATTCCATTCTTCGATCTAATCATAGCCCGAGAGTCACCAGCAATAACTTCTCTTCCTGCTCTTTCATCATTATTCCTTCCCATTGGCCAAAGGGTCAAGGATCAGAGAATTCCAATTTAAGATCATTAGCAAAAGGTGAAATGAGGAAAAGGTCTTTCTTTATATGGCAAGCTGTTAGGATTGGGATCTCACTGCCCCATGGATCGTAGTAACATAGATAATAGGAGCTGGAATAGGCCATTTGGCCCCTCAGGCCTGCTCAGTCATTCATTTTGATCATGGTTGATCATCCAACTCTACAGCCTGTTCCTGCTTTTCCCTCACATAGCCCTACGTGCTATATCCAACTCCATGAAATCATACAATGTTTTGGCCTCGACCTCTTTCTGTGGTAGAGAATTCCATGGGATCATCCTCCTTTGGCCTTAGAAATTTCTCATCTAAGTCCAAAATGTTTTACCCTTTAGACTGTGACCCCTGCTTCTGGACTCCCCATCCATTGGGAACATCCTTGCTGCATCTACTCTGTATGCCTACGTTAGAATTTTATAGGCTTCAATGAGATTCTCCCTCATTCTTCTGAACTCCAGTAAATATAATCCTAATTGATTCAATATCAGTCCACACCATCCCAGGAATTAGTCTGGTAAACCTTCACTGCGCCCTGTCTATAGCAAGAACCTCCTTTGTCAGATAAAGAGACCTAAACAGCACACAATATTCCAGGTGTGGTCTCATCAAAGCCCTTTATGTTTGCAACAAGACATCCCTGCTCCTGTGGTCAAGTCTTTTTTAAAGAGTAGGTTGAGAGGAGAAATGATGGAAGTGTTGAGAATGATGAGGGGTTTGGAAAAAGTAGGTAGGGAAAACTTCCCATTGGCCAAAGGGTCAAGGATCAGAGAATTCCAATTTAAGATCATTAGCAAAAGGTGAAATGAAGAAAAGGTCTTTCTTTATATGGCAAGCTGTTAGGATTGGGATCTCACTGCCCTGTGCTGGAGAGAGAGGGACAGTAGGTGTATAACTCTTCTGGAGAACTAGCAGATACATGATGGGCTGAATGGCTCCCTTCTTTGCTGTTACTATTTCTACCACTACCTTTCTTGACCTTTCTTGTCTCTAAGTTATTGAATGTTTGTCCAGAATCCAGTGTTTGATGAGCAGACATTTCCTCCAGTTAATCATTGGAGAGACTGAAGCTAATGTTTTGGACCCTCCAACAAACCCCATTCCCAATTCCATCCTTCTCTCTGGCAACTGTCATAGGCTGAATTTGACCATCGTGGTGAGATTTCCAACCGTCAGAAAAAATTCGAACCATACATTTGCACTTTTGGTAAGACGGTAAAATCAGGGACTGACATAGTCGCTGCCTCAGCTTGTTCACTTCTACATGTTATCTCTAGACGTGACTGTTCTGATGCATTCAGAGTGAATTCTCTGCATAGTGTGTTAGTGCTTTCAGTCTCTGTGTCTCACTGCAGGTCACACCGGACTTTGTGAAGAGTGGGGAATACTCATTGGAGAGAATGGGCGTCTCCTATCCAGCAAAGGTCCATCTCAAATCACCCTTTGATCCAAACAACAAGCGAGTGAAAGGGATTTATTCGTGAGGATGTGAACTGCCTGTGATGCTCCGTGCTTTGAGAGCAGGAAATATGTGACCGGGAATTTGCTGTAATTGTCTTTGAAATTCCAGTTTTGTAATTGGAAGATCGGTTTCTGGAACCCAGAGGTTTTTGAAGTTTCTGAACTGAGTATTATAACCTTACTGTGAGGGAGACATTTTAATATTTTATTGAATTAGCAATAATTCTACAGCCTTTATAATTATTTTCAATTGAGTTTTAACAAATTAAACTTTACATCAGTGCCAACAAAAACAGCATGTCTGTTCAACACACAACCTGAACTTGTAATCTGAATCCACAGGTTAAATGCACAGTGCCCCAAGTCAGGTAGCAATGGGGAATTGGCTGGTCTTGGTGGTATTGACTCAGAGTGAATGATATTCTAACCCAATAAGTAGTGTTTTTAATGTGTTCTGCGGCCTCCTTATGATCCCAGCTCTTAGCTGGGTTTCCTGTACTGGGGAACATGTAATGTGGGAATACTGTCCTTGCAGAGTGTTCAGTCTGTTCAGTGGGAATATGAGGGCCCAGTGTGAGGAGCAGATCGGAGTGCTTGGAATGAGAGTGATGGGTGTTCAGTGTGAAGAGTGGGTGGGACTGACGGAGGCCAGGATTGTTGAGGTTTCTCATATTGATGATTTGGGATGGAGTCTTGGAGAGATGGTTCTGTGAGAATATTTTGGTGCCTTGGGTGTTGTGACCAGGGGTCACAGACTAAGGATACCCAGGTGAACCATTTAGGACTGAGATGAGAAATTTCTTCACCCACCGAGTGGTGAGCCTGTGGAAGTTTCCACCACAGAAAGCAGACAAGGCCAAAACCAAGAAGAAGTTGGGTGTAGCACTTGGGCTAAAGGAATCAAAAGCAGGAACTGACTATTGAGTTGGATGATTAGCCATGATCAGAATGAATGGTGGAGCTGGCTTGAAGGGCCGAATGGCCTGCTCTTACTTTCTATGTTTAGGGAGGAGCTGCACTTTCATCATTTAAAGAAACTTACACATTCTGATCTGAGAGAGTTTAGTGTTTAATAGGAAACAAATTAACATCAGATCAATTAAAGGACAGTACACACTGGGTGACAGCACAAGGTTACAGACATGGACCACACTTTCATTGGTGAGACACTGCAGCAGAAACATCAGCTTCACTTCACCCTCCCTCCACCAACCTCATTGAGGCTTGGCTATTTCAGTTACCCTACAGCTGGATACTGTGACCATTGAAGGGGCTTCCATCACTCTCCTGGTTTAGTGGCAGTGAGTTGGACCACCGTTGCCTCTCCTGGTGCCGTGTGACTCGATCTCTGGCAATGATCCCGTGATTTTGCCAGTGCCACAGTTACCTGAGGGAGGGGCTGCTCATCCCAGTTACCCTGAACACAGAAAGTATCTCATTGTCAAGGTTTCAACTTAAATGAATTTAAGTGATAATGCAGTGTAGCAGAGAATATGACTCTTTCCATCTGGCAGGGTTGCTAGGATGCAGTCCTGCAGAAGCCTCAATACTTACTGGGAAGCTCACTGCGGACGACTTGTTGCAATGCACAGAAATGGGAGCAAAATCGTACATCGCTTTCAGCACCTGACTGCTGAATGGGCTCCAGGGCACTGCATCAAACTGTTGCGTTACTGGTACCTGGGGACAGCTGCAGATCCTGTCATCATCAATCCTTTAAAAACAGAATAGTGATACATCAATGGCATTACCATCACTGAATCCCCCACTAATCAACATCCTGAGCATTACCATTGACCACAAGCTGAACTGGACCAGTCACATAAATACTGTGGTTACAAGAACAAGTCAGCAGGTAGGAATCCTGCAGTGAGTAACTCACATCCTGACTATCTATCGTGACAAGGCACAAGTCAGGAGTGTGATGGAATACTCCCCCCTTGCCTGGATGGGGCAGCTTCAACAACACTCAAGAAGCTTGTCACCATCCAGGACAAAGCAGCCCCCGCTTGATTGGCACCACATCCACAAACATCCACTTGCTCCACCAACGCTCAGTAGCAGCAGTGTGTACTATTTACAAAATGTGATAGAAAAATTCACCAAGCCTTCTTCGACAGCACCATCCAGACTCTGTGACCTGTACCACCCAGAAGGACAAGGGCAGCAAATACATAGGATCACGACCATCTGCAAGTTCCCCTTCAAGCCATTCACCATCCTGACTTGGAAATATATTGCTGTTCCTTCACTGTCACTGGGTCAAAATCCTGGAACTTCCTCCATAGGGGATTGTGGGTCTACCCACAGAGCAGGGACTGCAGCAGTTCAAGAAGGCAGCTCACCACCACCTTCTCAAGGGCAACTAGGAACAGGCAATAAATGCTGGCTCAGCCAGTGATATGCAAGTGTTGTGAATGATTTTAAAAAGATTTTATGTCTGTAGATCCATGCATAGAGTTTGTACGCTTCTCTAAGGAGACTCCCCTGATTTTTGCTGCTCCACTGTGGCCATGCCTTCACCTCACTGGGCCCACACTTTTGGTTAAAAGATTTCCTGATATAGCTTAGTGTTCAACAGTGTTTAATTATCCTGTGAATGTTCTACTGTGTTAAAGATGCTGTATAAATTCAGATTGTTACCTGTTGATAAAGGTGAAATACTTTTGTAGGTAATTGATATCCACTGCACTTTTGCATAATTCCAGTTGGGTCTGGGGATAGTAGTGTACGTAGTTCACACACATTTCTTCATTGATTCCAAATCCCCCCTAAAACAAACAGATTGCAATCACTGTAATCTCCAATTAGTCCCAAACCTTTTAACCTCTTCCTATGTTTATTCACTTCCCATTTAACATCAGCTCACTCTGTCTCCTCTGTTCTGTCTCATTCTCTGTCTCCACTCTCTACTTCTCCCTGTCTCTCTCCTTCTCTCATTCACTCCCCCTTATCCCACTGCAAATCCCTCTCTCTATCTCACTCACTCTCATTAGGCACAGGATAACGGAAGTTCTTCACATTTGTAACAATATGGTCGGTTATAGCCAATCCGAGGAGTCAGTCAAGTATTAACTGAAGGTGCTCGTGTTACTCATCGTGAATGTTGTCAGGGAGGGAGAAAGCTTGTGGGAAACATGGGACAGTTCCAGAGCTTCTGGTGCAGAGTCAGAAGTGGAACTAACCAACAACAGATCTTTGATGTGATGAGACTGGATGGTAGGCAGTGGGAAGTTGTTGTTTACTGAGAGGGGTGTAGGCCCTCATTGGGGATCAGTGAAGCAAGGCAGGAAGAACAAACTGGACCTCAATATGTTTCTGCAAAGTGATTAGTTAGTATCAAATCCCTTTCTTGCTTAAAACCTGTTATATCTCCAAATATGTTCTGATGAAAGATGAGAAATATTTACTGTTTTGATGCCTGACCAACTGAGTATTCCCATCATTTTCTGTCTCTGTCTCTCAGAATCCAACATTCTCAGGTCATTGCTCTTGCCTGCTGAAGATATTTGTTCATTAGGTTGTAGACTTGCTTGCCGAGCCGGTGGGTTTGATTGCAGACGTGCCGTCAGCCTGCTAGGTAACATCGTCAGTGCGCCTTTGGTGAAGCGTTGGCGTTCTGTCCTGTTTGTTAGTTATATGCCTCAGTTTGCTGGGGTGGTTGCTATTACTTCCGGTTCTGTTTCTCAGTGGTTTGTACACAGGGTCTAATTCAATGTGTTTGTTTATGGAGTTCCAGTTGGAATGCCAGGCCTCCAGGAATTCCCTGGCATATCTCTGTTTAGCTCGTGCTATTATGGATGTGTTGTCCCAGGTGAATTCGTGTCCTTCGTTGTCCATGTGTATTCAGACCAGTGAGAATTAGTCGTGTCGCTTGGTGGCTAGTTGGTGTTTGTGTATCTTATTGTCAGTTTTCCTCCAGTTTGGCCTATGTAATGTTTTTCACAGTCCTTGCATAGTATTTTGTACATTACATTAGTTTTATTGGTTGTGGCTATGGGATCTTTTATGTTCGTCAGTAGCTGTCGTGCGGTGGTTATTGGTTTGTGGGCTACTCTGATACCTAGGGGTCTGAGTAGTCTCGTGGTCATCTCTGAGATGTCCTTGATGTATGGTAGGGTGATTAATGAGTCTGGTCGTATTGTGTGTCTTCCTGTTGTGGTCTGTCTCGGAGGTTCCATGCAGGGACTGTGAGAAACATTACATAGGCCAAACCAGAAGAAAACTGACAATAAGGATACACGAACACCAACTAGCCGCCAAGAGACACGACTAATTCTCACTGGTCTCAATACACACGGACAAAGAAGGACACAAATTTGACTGGGGCTACGCATCCACAATAACACAAACCAAACAGAGACATGTCAGGGAATTTCTGGAGGCCTGGCATTCCAACTGAAACTCCATCAACAAACGCATTGAACTGGACCGGATACACAAACCATTGAGAAAGACAACCGAAAGTAATGCCAACCACCCCAGCAAACCGGGACATATAAATAACAAGTGGGACAGAATACCAACACTTCACCAAAGGCGCACTGACGATGTTACCTAGCAGGGTGACGAAACGTCTGCAATCAAACACACCGGCTCGGCGAGCAAGTCTACAACCTTATCCACAACCCGAGCTACAAATCTTCTCAAAAACTTTATATTTGTTCATTAAGATAGGTCAGTCCCTGTTCTAATATTTAGGCACTTACCACAGTCACATGGCTCCGGTCCTCAGTGTTATACGTGCAGGAGGTTATCAAAACATCTCCCTGTTGGGAGGAATCACATAGTTAAAAAAAATTTACTGTATCAGTATAACTCTGCCACGCATTACGGTGTGGACTGGTGGGGCAGCAATGGTTAGAGCCAGGGCTGAGGAAGACGGAGAGGTGAAGCAGAAGTATAACTACAGCAAAATTGTTGTACAAAGTTTTAAATTAGAAACAAAAGGCATTTGTAACAAAGCCAATGAAATAATCCTGATGGAGCTTAGTTTTCAGACCTATCAAAGCAGCAAAAGGACTCTGTGTAACAAGTTCATGGAATGTATTTGCAACAGTTTCTTAATAGAATCCATTATGGGAACATCAGGGAAGAGGTTATTTTAGATCTTGTTTTATGGAATGAGTCAAGGTTAATTTTCAATCTCTCAGGAAGAGTGAGCCTAGCACATTGCCCAGTCCATTGCATCACTCGAGAGGTGAGGCACCAAGGGTTCTTTCTGAGCACTCCTCTGTGGCAATGGTTTCCAATTGATTTGAGGATCAGCAAGCTGTGACATGAAACAGACATGGGTATGAAGCCATGACCCAGGTTCCACCACAGGTACCGCATCTGCATTAGCTGTGATTACACCCCTTGTATATCTGGTGGAAGCAAACAAGCCTGCAAGTACCAGTAAAGATGAGCTAAAATGGGGGTTGAGCAGTGGGGTGGAATGTAAAAATAAATTGGGCAGGAACATAGAATCAGGTTCTATAAATGAGAGCTGGAGTTAGCTCCATGGTCCTATAGAACTGTTCCACAATTTAAGATGAGAACTACTTTTCTCCCTGGATTCCATCTTCCCTCAGCACCAAATCCTTTTGATGTGGTTATTGATCAATATTGGTCTATTAATCAAAATCCTATTGATCTGTCTTACAGCAACACAGTGATTGAGCATCCACAGCTCTTTGGGATAGAGAGTCACAAGATTATTGAGTGGAAACAATTCTTTCCATTTCAGTTATGGTCAAACTGTTTCACCTAAACTGACACCCGCCCTGCACTCTCAGACCATGGGCAATTGTATTCTGGCACCTGTCGAGCTACTTGGAAAAGGAGTATATTTCAATTATTTTCCATTGACAGGTCAGACTGGTGAACAGCTGTTACACTCCCTGCAAGGCAAGTAGTTTCCCAATCCACATTAGTCAACTTGCCCCTCAAAAGAAGACCTTAGTTTCATGTTTAATTAAATCACTTTCAATTTAAATTTTAAAATGTGCTAACATTATGATTGACCTTCCTTAGTGAGTCCTTTGCTACAAGGTCATCAATTTATTGTCCTTAATGCACCATTTTAGGTCTAAATTCAACTGTTTTCAAGTTGATTCCTCGCCATATTGAGATGAAAATTATACTTTCCATTATTTCTGTAAATTTGGTTTGTCCAGTGTATCTGCGGATTAAACATTCCTCAGGTTACCCTATTAACCTTCTTAAATGCACCTCAAATTTTCTGATTTCTATTTGAACATGGAACCTACTAGTTGGAGGCGCTAAAAACAACCACCTAGCAGGTGTAGAGCTGGATGAACACAGCAGGCCAAACAGCATCAGAGGAGCAGGAAAGCTGACGTTTCGGGTCT
>NC_063359.1:42663873-42678083 GCF_021869965.1 Rhincodon typus | reverse complement strand
TGGGGGTGTGGGGCTGGCAGGGGTATGGGGTAGGCAGGGGTATGGGGCTGGCAGGGGTATGGGGTAGGCAGGGGTACATGGCACAGGACTGGCGGGGATACGGGGTGCAGGGGTACGGGGCTGGCGGCGGTACAGGGTAGGCTTGGATACGGGGTACTGGGCTGGTGGGGATACAGGGTATGGGGCTGGCGGGATATGGGGTAGGCGGGGATACGGGGCAGGCGGGGATATGGGGTACGGGGCTGGCGGGGGTATGGGGTACTGGCTGGCAGGTCTATGGGGTACGGGGCTGGCGGGGGGTATGGGGCTGGCGGGGGTACGGGGTATGGGGCTGGCGGGGTGTACAGGGTACGGGGCTGGTGGGGGGGTACAGGGCTGGTGGGGTGTACGGGGGTACGGGGCTGGCAGGGGTATGGGGTGCATTTCGGGGGTGGCACAGTGTGACCCATTCTGTGAGATACTCACCGGCTTCACTGTGATCTCTTTCTGTAAAAGTCGGATTTCCTGAAAGATCAAAGTGGATTCTTATGAAACTGACTCAATCTTTTTGTTCTTTCCCTGAAATGAACAACATTCCATCAATTTCCACAAAACCTGAATACACACGATTCGGGCTCTCTCTCTTTTACCTTCTCGATTCTCAGAGTCTCTCTGTCACCCTAGGCACGTTAGCTGTACTTTTCCGCTGCTCCTACTGAGTAGGTTTATTCAGTCACGGAAAACAATTCACTCAATGTTCAATGACTAGGGGCTGTGTTAGCCCATCAGAATACAGTCTAAAACGTGCAGAGGAACATCTTCATTTTTTCTGTAAATGCTCAGTAAATTTTGGCCCAAGGCAGCTGGACTACAAGGAGGTGAGATTTTGTCAGAGCCCTGCACCTCAGGAGTGGGGGAGGAGATTCTCCAGAGCACCTCCCCTCCCCCACCCCAGCCAGAAAAGGGTTAAATGTGAGGTCAGAGATACCATAGTGTGGAGCTGGAGGAACACCGCAGGGCAGGCAGCATCAGAGAATGCAGGAGAGCTAATGTTTCGGGTCGGGACCCTTTTTCAGAGTGTGAGGTCAGGTTGAGCAGCCTGGCTTTGTATTTGTTTATGTACAGGCTACTGCATAATCTAATTGAGAGGTTTCAGATGTTTAAAGGATTTGGGAGGTGTTACAGTGAGAGACTGTCCTCTGGTTGGGGATTGGAAGAGCCAGGCTGTTGAGGGTGATGTCAGGAAACTGTTCCTGGCACAAAGAGCAGTGAGAATATGGAATTCTCTCCCTCACTCTAAACAATGTTGAGGCTGCGGATCCATTGAAGAAAACTGTGACCACAAGGATCGGAGCTGGGTCCACTGCTTTTCATCATTTATGTAAATGATTTGGATGTGAACATAGGAGGTATGGTTAGAAAGTTTGCAAATGACACAAAATTGGAGGTGCAGTGGACAGTGAAGATGGTTACCTCGGAATACAATGGAACCTTGATCAGACGGGCCAATGGGCCAAAGAGTGGCAGATGAAGTTTAATTTAGATAAATGTGAGGTGCTGTATTTTGGAAAGGCAAATCAAGGCAGGACTTATACACTTAATGGTAAGGTCCTGAGGAGTGCTGCTGAACAAAGACACCTTGGAGTGCAGCTTCATAGTTCCTTGAAAGTGGAGTCGCAGGTAGACAGGATAGTGAAGAAAGTGTTTGGTACGCTTGCCTTTATTGGTCAGTACATTGAGTATAGGAGCTGGGAGGTCATGTTGCAGCTGTACAGAACATTGGTTAGGCCACTTTTGGAATACTGCATTCAATTCTGGTTTCCCTGCTGTAGGAAGGATGTTCTGAGGCTTGAAAGGGTTTAGAAAAGATTTACAAGGATATTGCTAGGGTTGGAGGGTTTGAGCTATAGGAAGAGGCTGAATAGGCTGGGGCTATTTTCCCTGGAGTGTCAGGGGCTGAGGGTGACCTTATAGAGGTTTATAAAATCATGAGGGACATGGATAGGGTAAATAGACGGGGATGTGTAGGTTAGGTGGATTGGCCGTGCTAAATTACTCATGGTGTCCAGGGATGTGTGGGTTGGGTAGATTGGCCGTAAGAGGTGCAGGATTACAGGGATAGGGTGCAGGGGTGAGTCTGAGTGTGATGCTCTTTGCAGAGTCTGTGTGGACTTTTTGGGCTGAATGGTCTGTTTCCACACTGCAGGGATTCTATGATTCAAAAAGCAATCAATACCTGAAAATGAGTACTGTAATGTTCATCAACATTGACAATGTCCACCTCAACCCCACCCTGGACAAGGACGGTTTTAACCTTGGTGCCAGCGAGGTGAGTGTGAAGCTGTGAGGCAAAGATGTGAATCCCATTCTCCGGCAAACTCTGGAAAAAAAGCAAAATATCAACACTGATCCTGAATGGCTAGTGAACACCACACAAAGCATGACCGAGGGTAGGCTGGATATGCTTGTGATCTTCACTTGTTGGCTCTATTCACTCTCAGTACCCAGTCATTATCTCCTCCTGGTCAGACCTTGCTTCAGTGACTCTGACATCTAGTCCTCATTGTCTACATGCCCTGTCTGTCATTGTCCCAGTCACTCTCTGCACCATTTCTATCAATGGTTGATCAGTCTGGGACACCATACATATACTCACCTGCTCTGTGCATCTTGATGTACAATATCCACTGAGCTCAAAGTTTGCCTCACCAGGTGGAATAGCCATGACCGGAGTGTACACCAACCCCAGCTCGAGGATTCCTGCGTTGAACTTCCGTAAGGTGGGAGTGTAGAACAAGCGAATCCCAGAACTGTCCAACCTTCCTGCGATTGGGAATATTTATTAATGTTGTTAGCTGGACTGCATTCACCTGAAACCTGGCTGGTTCATCAAACACATGCTTCTGCTTTGGTTAAACCAGTTTACTGGGTTACACTGAGTCTAACCCAAGTTAAACAGGGTTATATTGGGGCTCACCAGCCCAGGTACCTGTGCCCAACCAGAGAATCGATTTACATTTCTCTGAAAAGATGTTAAATGTACCCACTTGTGCACAGAGAGAACTTACCAAAACTCCAGAATATGCATCCACCCATATGGCTCCACTGTGACCCTGGATTGCACTCATGCAGTCCTCAATTCAATAAAATTACTTCTCATTACTAGCAGATATTAATTTGGATAAACTCAGGAAGTTTCCTGTTTTACTGTTTTTTTCTAGTCGCTTACCTCATTTGATGTTTGTTACTTTTGAATCTGTGATCAAGATTAGTGTTTACATTCTGATGTCTGAGATGAGTTAGAATATAGAACAGTTTGACAGAGGAACAGGTCCTTCAGCCCACCCCCTTCTGTGCCAACCATGATGCTATTCTAAATGAATCCCATCTTCCTGCACATGGTCCATATCCCTCTATTCTCTGCCTGTTCAGTTGTCTGTCTAAAGGGGAGGCAATGGCCTAGTGGTATTATCGCTGGACCGTTAATCCAGAGACTCAGATAATGTTCTGGGGACCCGGGTTTGAATCCTGCCACGGCAGATGGTAAAATTTGAATTCAATATATATCTGGAATTAAGAGTCTTATGATGACCATGAATCTATTGTCAATTGTTGGGGAAAAACCCATCTGGTTCACTAATGTCTTTTATGGAAGAAAACTACCATCCTTACCTGGTCTGGACTACATGTGACTCCAGCCCCACAACAATGTGGTTGACTCTTAACCACCCTCTGGGCAATTAGGGATGGGCAATAAATGCTGCCTGGCCAGCGACACCCTCCTCCCATGAATAAATAAAGGAATATCACTTAAACGTTGCTATCAACTCTGCTTCTACCACCTCCCCTGGCAACACTTCCAGGCACCTACCACCCTCTGTGTAAAAAACGTGCCTTTAAACTTTACCCCCTCTCGCCTTAAACCTATGCCCCCTAGTATTTGACACTTCCACCATGGGAAGAAGATCCCAACTATGCCCACAATCGATGCCTCACATAATTTTATAAACTTCTATCAGGTCTCCCCTCAGCCTCTGGCACTCTAGCGGAAACAATCTAAGTTTGTCCAACGTCTCCTTGTAGCTAATACACTCCAATCCAGGTAATATCCTAGTAAACCTTTTCATACCCTCTCTAAAGCCTCCATATCATACCTATAGTGTGATGACCTGTTGGTAACAAGATTGCACTCTGTTACAAACGCAAACATTTTTCAGTTGACCTTACTGTGTTACTGAGCTTAGTCCTTCAGCTCAAGTCACAGAGATCTCTTTGTTATCTTCTCTGAGCCTCTCAAAACGTCAATTTTGTTTTTCAGATGCATTGGTTAAACTTTCAAAGTGCATTGACCCAATCATCTGTTACCCCTCCATCACTGACGCCTCCATCACTGATCCCTCCATCACTGACCCACACTCACACATGCATTCAGACACACACATACTCAGCCATATAGGCACATACACACACACAAACTCACTCATACAGACACACACTGACCAGCACACACTTACCAGACAATCTCAGTGGGTTGTGGTAATGAACTTCCAGCCGCAAATACTTTGAGAAATTGGCTCCTCCAATCATGAGTCCCACATCTTTTGGGTAATAGAATGGCTGCAATGGCAGAAAGAACTGGATTTCACTGAATGAGTAAATGGCAAATCTACAAACGACCTGTTGAAACACAGACTATGCTGGTACAGAGATCACTTCAAACTAATTTCTCCATGGCACACACTCCCCAAGAAACATTTCATCAAACATTACAAGGAAAGGAGATTCACCCAGTGTCCTCTAGGAGATTCAAACATTGGCTCCATACTAAAATAAGGGTCTGTACTGATGAAGCAGATTCCTCATAGCTGAGTGGGAGCGATGTTGTTAACTGAGAGGGTAAATAGGAAGGCAGCAAAGTCTCTGTTCAATCACACTATGATCTTAGTATGGTATGATCTGCCTGTACTGCACGCAAAACAACTTTTCTCTGTACCTAGGTACATGTGACAACAGTAAATCAAATCAAATACATCAACTTGTGGAAAGAATCTACCAGAAATGAAACAAACCTCAATACAAATAAAAGAGGAATGAGCATGTGATCGATTAGCTGAGGGAGAGCAGAAATACCCAGAAAATAAAGTGTTATATAGCAGAAGTGGCAAAAGATTTTAAAAAATGAATCTGCTTTTATAACTAATTTTCAAAGTGTCTGTAAGTTATCCCCCAATGTCTCTTGATACTCTTCCCTAGAGATTGTTTTCCCACAAGATTATTAATTAGCCTTTTCTCAATCCATCATCATAGATCGAAAATAGCTTGTTGCCTAATGATTTTCTTAATATGCTGCTCTCAAAACCCATCATGTAACTATTCCAGGAGTTTGCCCCTCCCCCCACTGAATTGATGCTCATTAGGTTTACCCAGACCCAGTCTGTATGTAGGTGGAAATCACCCACAATTACTGCATTGCCCTTGTTATATGGATCAATCAGACTTAACATTGGAAGATGAGATTAAAATAATATAACTACATGAAACACAGCATTGAGAGGATAAAAACCCTGATCCAGAAGGATAGAATTGTGTGTTTTAAAATGAGCTGGGAACAAGAAGCAGAGGCAGTTTTATACACATTGAGTCATAAACTAGCACCAGGATATCCCAGAGAACAGACAGAAACTGTCGAGAGAATTGTTGAGAACTCGGCTTAACGTCAGCAGTCAGAAAAATAATGGAATATTTACGAAAGGAGAGGATACCATCTAGGAGTGAGAAATACACGAATGAATAGTCAACATGGATTACAAAAGGAAATGTTTTGGTTGATCAGCCACACTGAATTCTTTCAGGAGGGAACAGAGAGAGCAGAGGAAGGTGATGTATCGATGTAATTTTTCTACATTTCCAAAAGGCCTTGGATAAAATGCCACATAATAAATTAATTCATCAAGTTTCTTCAAAGTTCTTCATATTGATCCGAAGCCTAACAAATTCAACTGGGATGCAATCATAGGCTCATCAGGGACCTGTAGATAACCAGAAAATTCCAAGGATGAAATAGATGAGGAAAGGACCAGTTTGATTTGACTAGTTGTTCGTGTCCAGAAAGGTTGCAGAGTTGGAATTGAATTAAGTGGGAGGTGGGATCTCACAGGATTAGTGCTGGAAATAGGGTCATTCATAATTATATTACAGATAGACAGCATGGTTTTGTGCAGGGGATGTCGTGCCTACTAACTCGTTTGAGTTTTTTTGAGGAGGTGACGAAGATGATTGATGAGGGAAAAGCAGTTGATGTTGTCTACATGGATTTCAGTAAAGCCTTTGACAACGTTCCATATGGCAGAACCCTCAGGAGTATTGATAGGAGAGGGATCTGGGTGTACAGGTCACAGATAACTGAGATGGCAGCGCAGGTAGATAAGGCAGTAAAAAAAGGCCTCTGGCATGCTTACCTTCATTGGAAGGGGCATTGAGTATAAGGATAGGCAAGTTATGCTGCAGTTTTATAGAACTTTATTTAGGCCGCACTTGGAATATTGCGTACAGTTCTGGTCTCCACACCACCAAAAGGATGTGCATGCTTTGGAGAGGGTACAGAAAAGGTTTACCAGGATGTTGCCTGGTATGGGGGATTTTATCTATGAAGAAAGGTTGGATAGACTGGGTTTGTTTTCACTGGAATGCAGGAGGTTGAGGGGTGACCTGATAGAAGTTTATAAGATTGTGAATGGCATGGGTAGAGTGGAAAATATGAGGCTTTTTCTCAGGGTGGAGGGGTCAAATACTCTGGGACACAGGTTCAAGGTGTGAGGGGGAGAAGTTTAAAAGAGATGTGTGAGGCAAGCTTTTCACACAAAGTTTGGTGAGTGCCTGGAACATGCTGCCAGAGGAGGTGGTGGAAGCAGACACAATAACAGCATTCAAGAAGCACCTGGACGAATACATGAATAGGAAGGGAATAGAGGGATATGGATCCTGTCTTTGAAGACAGTTTTAATATGGAAGGGCAAAATGTGTCATTGCAGGCTTGGAGGGCCGAAGGGCTTGTTCCTGTGCTGTACTGTTCTTTGTTCTTTATTAGCAATTAATGTTACGCACAGTTTTTATTCACCATTTAGGCTCTGAGATCACAAATACAGTTTCTGAGTTTGCAGATATTACCAATTGAGGTGGGGGCAGTGTGTGGACAAGTGGTAGGATATTCAAACCCTAGGATTGAATTAATTTACAGAAGACATGAATCAATCTGTAGAATGGACATTTCACTAACAAATGAATTTCAATGTCAATAAGGTGGAAGTCATGAAGTTTGTACAAACAGTAACAAGGTCAAGTGTTATTTGGAAAATAAGAAGTTAAATGAGATAGGAAACAACGGAATCTGGGATATAAATACACAAACCTTTAATATCCATCCATTCAATGACCAGGGCCCTCACTCACCTCCCCCACTCCCCCTTCCCCCCCACCCCCCACTGTGTCACCATGTGAGACCCTCACATTAACCCCGTACCCAATCCCCTCAATCTCATTTCCCTGACAACACTGCATGGTACAGTTACTGAATCAGAACCGCACCCCAGGACCTGGTCAGACACCTCCCCAGCCCCAGCCCCAGCCCCAGCCCCGCACTGACCTGCGCTCCCATGGCCCAGGCAGCCAGCACATGTCGGCAGAAGTTGAGCCGCGGAGGCTTCATTCTGGAGTCACAAGGGCCACTGTAGGATGGGATCCGGTCCAACTCTGGGGCGCACTGGAACACCTCCATGTGATGGACAATCGCTTCATTCCCCTTTGTGATCACTGGCTCATACTGAGCAGAGAAGGGTTAGGGTTAGAATCATAGAATCACTACAGTGTGGAAACAGGCCCTTCGACCCAACAAGCCCACACCAACCCTAACAGCACCCACCCAGACCCATCCCCCTATAACCCACCTCACCCACACATCCCTGAACACTACAGTAATTTAGCATGGCCAGTCCACCTAACCTGCACATCTTTGAACTGTGGGAGGAAACTGGAGCACCCAGAGGAAACCCACGCAGACACAGGGAGAATGTGCAAACTCCACACAGACAATTACCAGGTCCCTGGCACTGTGAGGTAGCAGTGCTAACCGCTGTGCCATCATGCCACGGTCAGGGTGAGGATAAGGGTCAGGGTCACGGTGAGGGTCAGGGTCAGGGTGAAGGTGAGAGTTTGGGTCAGGTCAGACTGGAGTCAGGGTGAGGGTGTGGGTCAGGGTCAGGGTGAAGGTGAGTGTCAGGCTGAGGGTGAGGGTTTGAGTCAGGATGGGGTGAGGGTCAGGGTGAGGTTGAAGGTCAGAGTGAGGGTCAGGGTGAAGATGTAGTCCAGGGTGAGGTTGAGGGTTAGGGTGTGGGTCTGGGTCAGGGTGAGGGTGAGGGTCAGGTTGAGGGTGAAGATCAGGGTGAGGTTCAGGGTCAGGGTTCTGCACAGAGACTGAGTCCTCAGGGGGAAAGAGCTGGACAATGTCTGTGTCTCTCTCTCTCTTAAAATGATTCAGAGTGAATTCTGAGGTTTCTCCACATTGACCCAGAGCCTATCCTAATAGTAGATCTGCATTGTGCTGCTGTTCGGGGAGGTATGTGGTCACAGGCTCATTCCCAAACATCGGGAGGCAGCTGCAGGTTTCAGCACATTCCAGGAATGAAACAGTGAAGAAAAGGACCTTTGTTGACGGGTGTTTGTCCCTAGAAAAGTTTTTGCCTCAGATGCTGTTTGAAATCAGACTTTGTGGTCCAAACAAAGTCTGATTCAACAGCTGTAATGATTCTCAATCATCTTTACAGATCATACCTGGTTCATTGTCCTCCAGATCTTCAAGCATTACCACAGCTTTCAGTGTGAAATAAAATCATATTCCATTGCGGGCGTATGTTAACAACACAAAGCCTGTGTATTAGTGAGTCGTTAAAAGCCATTGAGAGGGCTAATGGTTCCTTTTCTCAGCGAATAATCCTGAGCACTGAGTTCAAATCCCACTGTGCCTTTTCAAGAATTTCAGTTTATCAAAATCTGACTGTGTCACTGTGGGATTGTTAAACCTCAGCTGATTCACAGTTTTTTTTTAGGAAGTATTCTTTCAGGCTCTGACCTTATGTGTGACTCCTATCTGGTTAACTGTTTAATTCCTTCTGAACGGGCTCAATAACACACTCAACTCAGGACAAATAAAAACAGAAAAATGCTGGAAATGTGTAGCAGGTCTGGAAACAGTGGAGAGCCAAACGGTTACAGACATGAAAGAATGTGGGTTGAATTTTCAGGATGGGTCACCCCCTGTGCCCAATGGCGATATTATGCTGTAAGCGATCTTAGCTACTGACTGGCCAGCAGTTTCTTGCAATCCCTGTAGCACCAGTGCTCAGTGTAGGCTCTGCTTTGTCTGTATCTCAGAATCCACAGAATTATGATGCAGAAAGAGACCATTCAGCCCATCATGCTTGCACTGGTACCTTTACTTAGTGCTAGTCTTCTGAGATTTCCCCTGTATTCCTGTGCACCATTTCTATCCAAATCATCAAAGAGGGTCAATGGAGCCTGAGAAACTTCAGGCTAGGTATGGAGTGGGATCTAGTGCCCCAGTACAGGGCACAGGCAATGTGGTGAGGCACAACAAGAGAAGATTTTGAGGTGCATTCTCTCAATATGCTCAGGGCGTACCTGAGCATTCCCCTCCCAAATGATGTCACCCTCTTCCCCACTTTCACTAGAATCAATGGAAATGACTTTGCCACTCCCACTGCACCGCACTGCTCACCGTCCTGTGCTCCCCACTGTACTACAGATCTCCTGGGGCTGGAATTAGATCCTTCATTTGCTGGGTTAGTGGGTACTGTACCAACACCCACCCTGTAACACAGGGATAGCTACTCACCCAGCCTTCACACTGTACCTGCCTTCTGCTGGAAACATGCAAGAGGATGGGGTCTTAATTAACTCTGTTCTTCCACACACATTGTCGGGGCGGCTTCCTTTGTTTTTACTTCTGTTTCCAATCTCCACAGTGTTATATTTCTGACTCTGTTCAGGACAACTAAATAATGGCATCAGATACTGGGCATGGCCCCAGAATGAGAAAAATAAAAATAAAACTTCAAATCAAGTTGGCATCAGGTAATGTTATTATACAATTAATCCCAACACCCAGGCTTAAACCCTGGAGACATGGGTTCAAATCCAAACACAATAACTGGAGAATTTAAACTCCATTACAATATCTGGAACTGAATGTTCGTGTCAGATACAGTGACCATGAAATCATCATCGATTATTGTAAAAACACACCTGTTCACAAGGTCCTTCAGGGAAGGAAATCCACTCTCCTTACCTGGTGTGGCCTATTCGTGACTCCAGACCTCACAATGATGTGGATGACTCCTAACTTTCCCATGGGCAATAATATTTGCCCGTGATCACAAATTGTTCTGGCACATAAGGTCCTTCATTCCATCATGCTTGCACTGGTGCATTACTTAGAGGCAATCTCCTGCCCTTGCCCTGTATTCCTGCACTCCATTTCTATCCACGTAACCAGCCAGTTCCCTCTCAAATGTCTTGATTGAACCTGGCTCTACCAGCTTTTCAGACAGTGCCTTCCAGACCTGTACCACCTACTGGGTGAAAGCATTTTTCTCACATCACCCATGCTTCATTTACGCATCATTGTGAGACGTGCAAATCCCCATGAAATGATAAAAAAAATTGTCTGGGCCCTCTGCAGCTGAGTCTCTCTGACACATTCACACACCCTCCACTCCCTCACCCTCTGCTCTCTCACCTCTGCTGCCTCCACTCCCTCCCTCTGCTCCTTCATCCTCCACTCCCTCATCCTCTACTCCTTCACTCTCCACTCCCTCACCCTTCGCTCCCTCACCCTCCGCTCCCTCACCCTCTGCTCCCTCACCCTCCCTCTGCTCTCTCTTCCTCTGCTCCCTCCCTTCCTCCCTCTTCCCTCTCCCTCTGTCCCTTCACAAAGTTCTGGTATTGGTGTTCACCATTTCGACATGCTGTTACTTGCCATGACAATGTGATGCGCGGGGAGGTGATGGGGCAGTGTGCTGATATAACACCAGTATGTTGTCTCCTGGTCAGGGATAGTAACGTTGGGGGTGAGGACCTCCAGCACCTTAATATCTGAGGGCAGTGGTGGTGTGTGAATCATTGGCTTCAGAAGCTGTACTCGCTGCAGGCCACCAGGCATTTCCTTCGGATCTATTGACTTCAATGATGTTATCGGCTGGTTGAGGAATCTGTATAGAAGGTGCACTGTTCCACCCTAGAGTGAAGAGAATAAACAGTTGGACACAGATACACCTTGCATTCCCAGCCCATCAGGTTCTATAAAGGACACAAGGCACACTGTCCAGTTAGAAATATTGAAATAAGAGAAACATCCAGCTTCAAGCAGCTGACTTCGAACGCACCTCAATGATGTAGTCTCTTTGATCGCAAGTATTGAATGGTCTCTTGAAGGTGAGGTAGAGGCCTTGGGCAGATTGGTGAGCATCAATCAATTGGTAATCTTGCTGGGTGTCCAAATGAATCCGTGCCTCTTCATCAGTCCAAGCATCCTAACAACACAGCGCATGAATTCAGATGAAAGAAAGACACAGGCCAACTTTCCAATGAGACTGTATTGTGCTTTGATTGTGAGTGTGCGTGTATGTATGTGTGTATGTGTAAGAGAGAGAGAGTGTGAGTGTGAGTTGAGAGAGACACAGTGTGTGTGTGTGTGAGTAAGTGAGAGAGTGTGTGTGTGTGTGTAAATGTGAGAGAGTGAGTGTGTGTGAGAGTGTGTGTACGTGTGAGAGTGTGTTGTATATGTACCTGCGGTCACTAAGGCTCATTGTGAGATCTGATACAATCTACAGGCTCACAATGACCAGGGACTGTGTCGGGCTGTTTGGGAAGTGCAGTCACTCCTGCTCCTGAATTCCTGTAAACGCTATACCTGACTTACCCCAAAGTAGGAGTTCTGACCGTCACTCCAAAGAATGGCCAGGTCAGCATTCCGAATGTCTCCTCTGTCTGACATTCCGAATATTATCCCAAACTTCAACTGTCTGATCAAAAGACGGAAATACACAACTTCCTGTGAATAGCTGACATTCCAGTCCAATTCTGCCACTCCCTGGGGATCCAAAGGTACCCGATAGGGAAAGGAGCTGTGCCTGGGGCTGGTGGGGTTAAATGAAGACACCAGGACCCCGAGAATGATCAGCAGAGTGGTCAGGTAGATGCAGATAGTCTCTCGGAGTCTCAGACTCTGCCTACACTGAGAATCCCTCATTGTTAAAGACCTTAAGTGAAGCAGGAATCAGCACTGTTGCCTCCTTTAAGGAGAATGGTCAGCCTGGATCGAAGTTCTGATCAAATTACAGCTCAGCCTCTAGGCAAACACATTTCATCCTCACCTAATCTTATTAGAAAAGCTCATCATCAGGAAACTGAAAGAAGCCAGCTGCCCTTTAACCATTTTAGTTGATCTCTCTTTTTAATTTATCAGGTAAAAAATAGCAAATGCACTTTCACTGCCCTGTTTTGTTCAATCACTGAAAGTTCAGTTTTCCCGCAGTCATTTCATGGTGCTTGATATAATTCTCCTGTCCTTAAACATTTCGCCACTCAGCTCCTCCACCTCTCAGATACTCACAAAACATTGCAAGAAAGTGAGACCACAAACCATGAAGTTGGTCTGATTGCCAGATAAAGAAATTGAGGGGGGTGGTTGGATTCAACGAGATGATGATCATGGGATGACCACACAGGATTAACCCACTGAGCCAGGAAGCCCAAGTTCAATTCCAACCTGCTCCAGATATGTGTAATAACATCTCCAAATAGAAGATAGCTATAGGATAAATCCTGGTAATGGTGCAGGTGGCACAAAGTTGAATTCAGATGGTTCTTTTGTTCTACTCAGCACGAAACACAATGTCTTGTGACAGTCCATCACATCATGGTGCTGAGTTCATATGAAATTACCACCACTTTAGAGGCAGCTTGCATGAATTAATAGCAACTTCTGACTGCAGCAGATGCAGGAACTGTACACACAAGTGCCTTAGTGCAGGAAAGACAGCTGAAGTGGGTCAATGGACCACAAAGTGTGCCTTGTTGACTTAGAAATCAGCGTTGGAAGCTTTGATGCAGGAGGTCCACAGGAGTACAAATGTTCACTGTAGTGGGAACCAGTCAGGAGCAGAGAGCTTTGCAGGTTAATGCAGATAGTCTACTTCTGAGGAATGGATGTAGTGTTGAAAGACACTCACTGACTGCACAAGGTTTGTGAATACAACTTCACCTATCACAATGCACCAGTTGTACCTGAGGGTTTACATTGTGCTCAGTGCATGCACTCCCATCTTGAATAATAACTGTCTCAATCAATCAGGACACGGGCTAAACATTCATAGCTTCAGCTCACTTTCACATACTTGGTGTTGATGTAAGGCTGATACCCAGCTCACACACCTTGCACATACTGACAGCTGTTCAATCCTGATCACTACAACATCCAAATGTATTACACCATAGTCACTGACATACTTCCCTTCCACCTGCAGGCAAAGATGGTGCACATCTGAAGGCAGTAACATGCCTCAGCCTTACAGAAGATGCTTGCCATCATTAGACGGGCCACGTCTAAGGCAGTAACATGTGATCAGGCTGAAAAGATCAAAGGTGAAGATATACTGCTAATCAAATGTTCTTCCTCACATCCCACTTCCCCACACCACACAATCTCTGCAGATTCCCAAGTTGCACATGGAATAAGCAAGCAACTGTGATGCAGCGTCTGGTGAACAATGTTTCAGCTTCCTTTTCTTTCATTCTTAATTCGGGAGATGGGGGCTTTGCTGGCTGGTCCTATATGTATTGCCCATCGCCTTTCCCCTGAGATGGTGGTGGCGAGCTGCTTTGGGAGCATTGCAGTATAAGCTGAAGTCTCCGAATATCCTAATGCTGTAGGGAAAGTTTGGTCTGCAGTAATGCAAGCTCAGTTTGTTACAATGCAAGCAGGTTCATCTGAATATAGAAATTACAAGCAGCAATAGGTCGCTCAGTCCCTCATACCCATTTCACTTTCCAATAAGATTATGGCCAATCTAATTACTCTACATTCCCAACTACCCCCAATAATGAGATAACAAAGTGTAGAGCTGGATGAACACAGCAGGTCAAGCAGCATCAGAGGA
>NC_063359.1:42620079-42663473 GCF_021869965.1 Rhincodon typus | reverse complement strand
GGCCCAAAACGTCAGCTTTCCTGCTCTTCTGATGCTGCTTGACCTGCTGTGTTCATCCAGTTCTACACCTTGTTATCTCAGATTCTCCAGCATCTGCAGTTCCTACTATCTCTGAAACAATTTTTACCCCCAATAATAATCACTGTTGTTATCGTGACTGCATCAGTTCCTAAAGGGATTCGTAAGGTTTCACAATGCTCTAGTACTCCAACTGATCACAAGAATTGCTACCCAGAGGTTGTATGGAGCAAGAACCTGCTGCCATCTCTCAGGAAGACTGATTTGTTCTCCCACTACTGCCATTTCACCAGTGTCTTGCTGTTGTCTATCAAGAGGCCAACCTAGATCTGATCTCCCATGCCGACCTGCTACAGTTCAAAGCAGGTCTTCAGAGGATCAGAGCTAGTCAGGGTTGGCCAGTAAGTCTATCTGTAGTTGTATGGTTTGATTTATAAAGACCGTTTGGAGATGTTGTTTTATGGTGGTTTTTAATTCAGAGTTGGAACAATGAATATGCTAAATGATGGCCAGCGACAGAGGAATGCTAAACTGTGGATTGTTGTCATGGGTTGTGTACAATAGAACCATGGGTCAGATGAGCCCATCAGAAGTGGCCTAGAAGAAAGGAGATATGTGGGTTGCTTCCTCTTCTAACTCCTGAGCTGGTTGCTGTATCTCTGGGTCTGGGGGCTGCCCTTCAAGCTGCCTAGCTTACTGAAGGTGCACAGCACTGGTCTGGAAATACTGCAATGAGTATGACAGGGTTCCTACGCAATGGTGCAGCCAATAAAACAGGTGCCTCTCAGTGTTTTACATGATGCTGGTGGAGTAGTCTGGGCTGTACTACAAAGTCATGAGGCAGTGGTTAGCATATAGCTCCTGTTGATGTGATCACTCAGATAATCCTGGAACAGCAAGCTGAAAGCATTACAACTGCTACCTGACCGATGTGCAAAGCAGAATTTCCATCCTCAGAGGCTGAAGCCCTTTACCTTGCAGCAGATCCCACAAAGATATCCATGTGGACTGCCTGCCTCTTGACAGTAAGAGAGAAAAACAGTTGTCCCTCTTTCCCCACCACTCTGATGTAGGAGTGAATGGCAGATATTACAGATGTGACCTGCCTCTGCCTGGAAAGATCCTAATAGAATTCCGGCTCATAATCAGCTTCACAGCCGAGAATTGCTTTTGTCCTGCCCTGACACTGCAGATCTTTTTGTGAGAGTCCGAAACATGGAAATTTTAAAGATTTATGGCACAAAGGAGACTATTTGGCCCATCATGTCTGCCCACACACTGAACAGAAACTATCCAATATATCCTCGCCTCTCAGTCAGTTACCCCTATGGATTGGAGAACCACAAGTCCGTATTCATGTATATCTTTAAAAGACTACGAGTGTTTCTGTCTCTGTCACTCTTCCAGGCAGTGAATTCCAGACACCCACCATCCTCTGAAGAAAAATAACATTCAACATCCCTCCAATACTTCCACCAATACTTTATAATTATGCCGCAGTTATTAATCTCTGCTGATGAGAGCAGGTTCATCTTAACCATTCTCAGGTCTTATGATGTTGTACAACTCAATTAAATCTCTACATAAAAACCAAAAGAACTGTGGATGCTGTAAATCAGAAACAAAAAGCAGAAGTTGCTGGAAGCTCAGCAGGTCTGGCAGCAGTTGTGAAGAAACAATGAGTTAATATTCCTCAGAAGGGTGACCAGACCTGAAATGTTAACTCTGACTTTTTCTTCACAGGTACTGCCAGACCTGCTGACCTTCCAGCAACTTCTGTTTTTGTTCTCAATTAAATCTCTCCTTGGCCTCCTCTGTTCCAAAGGAAACAATCCCAGCCCACCGATCTTTCTTTATCACCAAAACTCACTAAAAATCACTTCAGTACAATCTCTAGTGATCAAAGAACAAAGAAAATTACAGCTCAGGAACAGGCCCTTCGGCCCTCCTAGCTTGCACCGACATGCTGCCCATCACAACTAAAACCCCCTACCCTTCCGGGGACCGTATCTCTCTATTCCCATCCTTTTCGTGTATTTGTCAAGATGCCCTTTAAAAGTCACTATCGTATCTGCTTCCATTACCTCCCCCAGCACCGAGTTCCAGGCACCCACCACCCTCTGTGTAACAAACTTGCCTCATACATCACCTTTAAATCTTGCACCTCGCACCTTAAACCTATGGTCCCTGGTAACTGACTCTTCCACCCTGGGATAAAGTTTCTGACTGTCCAGTCTGTCCATGCCCTTCATAATCTTGTAGACCTCTATCAGATTGCCCCTCAACCTCTGTCGTTTCAGTGAGAACAACCCAAGTTTCTCCAGCCTCTCCTCATAGCTAATGCCCTCCATACCTGGCAACATTGTGGTAAATCTCTTCTGTGCCCTCTCCAAAGCCACCGCATCCCTCTGGTAGTGTGGCGACCAGAACTGAACACAATATTCCAAATGCGGCCTAACTAAGGTTCTATAAAGCTGCAACATTACCTGCCAATTTTTAAACTCAATGCCCAGACCGATAAAGGCAAGCATGCCATATGCCTTGTTGACTACCTTCTCCACCTGCATTGCCACTTTCAGTGACCTGTGTACCTGTACACCCAGATCCCCCTGCTTCTTAAGGGTTCTCTTAAGGGGTCTGCCATTTACTGTATATTTTCCATCTGGATTAGACCTTCCAAAATGCATTACCTCTCATTTTTCCGGATTAAACTCCATCTGCCATCTCTCTGCCCAAGTCACCAACCGATCTATATCCTGCTGTATCCTTTGACGGTCCTCATCACTATTCGCAATGCCACCAATCTTTGTGTCATCAGCAAACTTACTAATCAGACCAGTTACATTCTTCTCCAAATCATTTATATATATTACAAACAGCAAAGATCCCAACACTGATCCCTGAGGAATGCCACTAGTCACAGCCCTCCATTCAGAAACACACGCTTCTACTGCGACCCTCTGTCTTCTATGACCGAGCCAGTTGTTTATCCATCTTGCAAGCTCACCTCTGACCCCGTGACTTTACCTTCTGTAACAGCCTGCCATGAGGGACTTTGTCAAAGGCCTTACTGAAGTCCATGTAGACAACATCTACCGCCCTACCCTCATCGATCATCTTCGTCACTTCCTCAAAAAACTGCACCAAGTTAGTGAGACACGATCTCCCCTTCACAAAACCACGTTGCCTCTCGCTAATACGCCCATTGATTCCCAGGTGGGAGAAATCCTGTCTCGAAGAATCCTCTCCAATAATTTCCCTACCACTGATGTAAGGCTCACCGGCCTGTAATTAGCTGGATTATCTCTGCCACCCTTCTTAAACAAAGGAACAACATTGGCTATTCTCCAATCCACTGGGACCTCCCCTGTAGCCAGTGATGATACATGGCCCCAGCAATTTCCCCCTATGTGTGATCCATCCTTCCTGTAAAGCATTGAGCAGAATCTTATCCAATTCTCTAGCTGCGGTCTCATCGTGTTTGATGCAGTTTGAGCACAAACTCCCAGTTCTTCCTGTTCCATATGCCTACTCAACACCCTTATCAATCCACACTTTTCAGAATTCTCAGTTTTTGTACATTCCCTTGCTGTGTTTTTTCTCACTGCATGGATTTCTCTGGATTGAATTGCTTTTGCCACTTCTTTGCTCATGCAAGTTCCTCTCCAAACCACTCACCATCCTGACTTGCAAATATATCCCTTTCCCAATATTGCTAAGTCAAAATCCTGGAATTCTCTCCCTTATGGCACTTTGGGTGCCCCTCCATCAACTAGACTACAGTGGTTCAAGAAGGCAGTTCACCACATTCTCAAGGGGGCAACATAGGATGGGTAACAAATGCTGGCCCAGTCAGAGACACCCACATCCCATGAGTGAATTCTTAAAAGCCTGACCTGCTCACTGTTATCATATTGCTGTTATTTACATTTTGTACTCACTGTTAACCACAGGCAGCACAAATCCTACTTCTGACAAGAGAAATGCTCCCAGACAATCTCAGGTGGGTGAAGCCTCTTGCTGAGTGCCCTTCACTCTATCCTCCACCTCCATCTATGAGAAGATTGCACTCTGTTTCCCCTGCAATACCTTCTTGACAGCCAGTAGGCCAAAGAGAATTGTGACAAAACCATCTGTGACTGGGATCTAGTTATCTTCCCAGAACCTTAAAGGCAGAACCAAGGAAATCTCTGGATATAGCACCACTCCCTATCAACCTATACAAACTTTAACCAGCTTGATAAGTAGACAAGGACACTCAGAGAAACTCAATACAAGTCGGTGGTAATGAAGCAGGAACTGGAGGTGGTGATCCCTTTAAACAGTGCTGATTGGGGCTATCATTCCTGATGCGGAGCCCATCTTCACTATTGTGTTTTTAAGAGAGAGCAAGGAGGCAGTGACACCTGAAATGGTGGCACTGCTATCAAATGTCTCACTTCACCATCTCCCTATTCTGCAAAACAAGCTCCTAACAGCCCGTGATAATGCCACAAAAAATCCTATTCTCAATTCTGATTCAAACCGTTCCATTTTAAACATACGGGACCCTTGGAGTTCATTCAAAAGGATTTTTCTTCTTATGGTAGAATCTAGAGCGAGGGGTCACTGTTTAAGTACAAGGGGTCACTCATTTAGGATAGATGTGAGAATTTTTCTCCCTAATGGTTGTGAGTCTTTGGAAATCCCTTCCAAAAAGGGCAGTGGACCAAGTTTTGGAATATTTTTTATGCTGAGGTAGATATTCTCTTGATAAGCAAGGAAGTGAGATGTTATTGGGGTCAGGCAGAAATTAAGGTCTTACTGAACGGTGGAGTAGACTGAGTGTTGCTCTTGCTGCTAATTCATCTGTTGTATATATATTCAACGCAGGTGTGCTCATAATGCCAAACCATAAGGACTCTTGTGGAGATAGTGAGACAGGGGCCAGTAAGTGTCAAATTTATTCATGGGAGAGTTTGCATGTCAGAAGCATTATATCCTCAGCACTTCCAAATGCCGACTTAATTCTCATCACCTAGCAACTCACCCCTGAACCTCAATTAAAGTGAATTACAGAAAATCAAAAACTGATAAGAACCATAGTGCTGGTGAGTTTATCAACATATTGGCCTGAGTGTTTGACTTATTTCTGAATATCTAAGATTCCTGTATCTAATTATGTGAGACCTGTGTGTTGCACATATGTGTTGTACATGTGTGTTGTATGTGTTTGATGTGCATTGTGTGTTTTGTGCAAAAGGGAGAAGAATGATTTTGGTGAACTGGTCTCCAGTTCATTTAAAGTCTGTTGTGGAAAACTCTTCAGATTCATCTTTTGAGATGCATTAACTGAATGATTTAATCAAGACTGAGAGCAGGTTTATTACAGGCAATGTCATATTTGACAAGTTTAATAGAGATTTTAAAGAGGAGATTATGTCAATACAAAGGTCAAATGGAGTAGAGTTAGAGTTTCTAAGATGACTGAGAAAACACAATGCAGCCAATTCCAGAGTAGTCCAGCAGCGTAACTAAGCTACCCAAGACTGAACACACTCACCTCAGATTCAGTATTGTTTTAGGGCTCCATAAAATTCTTTTAGTTCTTGGGAAAAGGTCTGGGAAGGGAGATGATCAAGAAATTTAAAATAATGAAAGGTTTGAACAAACTGGGTCCAAGGAATCTTTTCACTGTTTCTGAACATACAAAACTGATGGTCAACGTCCAGCCCATCCAGTAGACAATGTCAAACCATGTGAGGGCACACATCATGGCAAAACATTGCTTCCTTCCTCCCATACTTCTCCCCTCAAACATAGTAAATGATAGTTTTGCCAGTAAGGGTTGGTTAGCTCAGTTGGATGGATGGCTGATTTGCATTGCATTCATTCAATGGCATCCCTCACAAAGGAGGACGATTCACTTCCACACTCAGGGTGAGTCTGTAGGTGGCCGTACAGACTGATGCAGCTTCCACAGGCTCTGTTACATTTGGGGTAGGTGGTGATCACAGGGAGGGTGGGGGGTGGGGGGGGGTGGGGGGTGGTGCGGGGGTGTTGGCGTGGCAGTGCGCTCCTCCTGGTTGGTTTCTGTTTTTTCCCGACAGCAAGTCTCGAGGTGCTCGACACCTTCCCGGATGCACCTCCTCCACTTTGAGTGGTCTTGGGCCAGTGATTCCCAGGTGTCTGAGGGAATGCTGCACTTTGCCAGGGAGGCCTCAAGGGTATCCCTGAAGCACTTCCTCTGTCACCTGGGGTTTGCTTACCGTTTCAGAGCTGGGAATAGAGCACCTGCTCGGGGAGTCTCGTGTCAGTTGTGCAGACAACATGCCCAGCCCAACGCAAATAATCAAGGGTGGTCAGTGTCTCGATGCTGGGGATGTTGGCCTGGTTGAGGAGGCTGGTGTTGGTGTGTCTTTCTTCCCAGCAGCTCTGCAGGATCTTGCACAGGCAGCGTTGATAGTACTGCTCTAGCACTTTGAGGTGTCTGCTGTAGACAGTCCACGTCTCAGAGCCATATGGGACGGTGGTGACCACCACAGCCCTATAGACCATGAGCTTGGTGTTGGATCTGATGTAGTTGTTCTCAAACTCCCTTCTCCTCAGGCACACTGCTGGATCTCTTCATCAATTGCTGCTTTGGCCAACAGAACACTCCCGAGATATTGGAAGTGGCCAATGTTTTCTAAGACCTCCCCGTGGATCTTGATGATCGGGAGGTTTGGTCCACACTGCCTGGCCAGGTTGATGGAGGACATTCGTCTTGTGGGTGTTCAGGGTGAGACTCATGTTCTCATATACCTCTGTAAAGGTGCTGACGATGGTCTGGATTATATCCTCTGAATGTGCACATACACAAGCACCATCTGTGTACAGCAGCTCAATGACACTGGTTGGGCTGACTTTGGGTTTGGCCTGGAGGCGGTGGAAGTTGAATAATTTCCTGCTGGTAGTAATGGTTAGCTCCACTCCAGCAGGGAGTTTGTCGGTGGTGAAGTGAAGCATTGCAGTGAGGTAGATCGAGA
The DNA here is from genome assembly GCF_021869965.1 of Rhincodon typus. Classification (NCBI taxonomy): domain Eukaryota; kingdom Metazoa; phylum Chordata; class Chondrichthyes; order Orectolobiformes; family Rhincodontidae; genus Rhincodon; species Rhincodon typus. Next base: position 42,656,448 of record NC_063359.1, on the reverse strand, counting down.
ATAGTGTTGGGGGTGATGACGTAGTCCTGCTTGACACCAGTCCGAATGGGGAATGGGGTCGGTGGTGGAGCCATTTGTCATTAGCACGACTTCCATGTGGTTATGGAGCAGGTGAAGGACGGTGACAAACTTCATGGTGCAACCAAAGTGGAGAATGATGCTCCATAATGCTTCCTGAGTAATGGTGTCAAAGGCCTTTGTAAGGTCGAAGAAGGCTATGTACAGAGGTTTGCTTTGCAGAATGATGCCAACAGTGTGGGTACTGGCTGAGGTCACCATGAAGGTCCTGCCTTCTCAACCTCACCCCTCTCCCAGGGTACAGTGTCCCTAAGGTTAAACATACCACCAGCTGTCTTTCTCTAATGAGAGTGAATAAAAACTGAAAGAACTGCAGATACTGTAAATCAGAAACAAAAACAGAAATTGCTGGAAAAACTCAGCAGGTATGGCAGTATTTTTGGAGAGAAATCAGAGTTAACATTTTGGGTTCAGTGACCCTTCCTCAGAAGGTTCTTCAACGTAATTCAAAATACTACCTCTTCAATACAATGTGTTCTCAAAGGGACCAAATGTTAAACAAGATGGTACTGGCGTATGAAATAAAGAGAATGTAATAATTGTGTGGAAGTTTAATCTTCATATAGACTAGGACAATCACATAGGCAAGAGGGTTCTAGAAGATGTGCTCATTGAATACTTTTGTGACAGTTGCTTGGAGCAATGCATTATGGAACCAATTAGAGATAAAGCTGTCTGCAATCTATTATTGGGAAATGAAGCAAGATCCTTTAGTCACGTCACCGTAAAAGGTCTTTTTGGAAATAGTGATCAAAAAATAATTGAATTCCATGTTAAACTTAGGAATGGCATATTCTAATCACAAACAAAAATCATAAACCTAAATGAAACCTGTTACAAAGATATGAGGGGAGAACAGACTAAAGTTCATTGCACAAATAAACTAAAGGTATGGCTGTAAATGAACAGGAGGCAATAGTTAAACAAACAATTCAAAGCGGTCAAGAAAAGTACAAAAAACAATTGAGATATGAAAACCTGATGCATGTTTTGCCCCCAGGAGGCTATTTTCACTCATGTAGAAACGCTATGTTATTTCTTACATCAGAAATTAGATGATGGTATTGAAGGATCAAACAGACATTTATTACAAGTATCAATTATATATAAATATTAAACTTCTCAGGCACATTGTGTCTAGGCTAGCTTTAAGCTATTCAGTTACACAGAGTGTCATGTTTCAAATGATCCCCAGGTTAAGATGGGGTCTGACGACTTTCTAACTTCGGGTCACATACTATGATAACATGTTGACACCATGAGCATGCTGCTTCAATGCACACTTATATACTGAACATGAGGCAAAATAAAACATCTCCCTTTCCCTGAAGGCAAAACTTATCCTAAACTGATAGACATAGTTGTACATAGGGATGTGTGTATATCTGATTAATATTCAAACAGATGAAACAGTGTTTACAAGACAAATAATTCAAACTCCAGTGTAATGGTTTGAAGGTTTGACAACACATTGTGATCTGTTGACTATTTGGCTATTAGGAGAGGCATGCATTGTTCTGTGTTGCTGTTTGTAGATTATTTGGTTGCCTTGCTGCTGGTTGCTGTCAGCCTACGTCACAACACATTGGTATGTTCTCACTTTCTTTGTCATGTTTGGTCTGAGCTGGGCTTTTGTTCCTTCATATCTAGTTCCATGATCAGTAATGACTTCCCATGAAATGGGTTGGTTGCAGGTGTCCAAGCATTTGTAATTGTATTTCTAACTCACGCTCTCTGCACAATAAGCGGTTTTTGGAGTTCTTTACCTGCTTCATGTATCTCTTTCATTCTCCTGTGTCTTTGAAGAAGAATGTGTCTCAGAATGGTTAGAATGGTCATATACATGCATTTTGCAAACAGACGTTGTGCTACGATTGGCAATCCCTTCTCCATTGGTGTGGCCCAAAAATGCAGCAGGTTCAATGTGAAAATCTTGTTGCTGAAAATGTAATGATCATTGATTTGGCAGTTTATACCATATACTCTGCAAGACTGAGCATGACGGGGAGATGATACTCAAACACATATACAATACTCATATACACTAGGATATGGAATTAACTGGAAACAGTTCTCATTGTGTCAGCAATGGTCACACTTGTGGCGTTGCTAAGTTGTCAAACAATGAGAAATGTTGCAAAGTAACCTGTCACAAGGATGTAAACTTCCCTGTGTACTGTGCGTGGTTCTGTTGGTACTTTTGTCCAAGAAGTGGATGAAACATGGTGTGAATATGCTGCTAGGGTTGATGCATTTCCTGCTTCACATGAATTCACAAGTCACTGACTATTCTGATTCATCCCTGATCATTCCATGTGTTAGCCATTTTCTGTGTTCAATACCCATGTGTCCCTGGTGTTACACAGACTTGATATCATCCTTAAACTGCAATATTTCATCATCCTTTGAATCAGTCTAACTACAGGTGTTTGAGATTATTGACTGAATTGATTGGGTCATGTGTGTTCTGTTCCTCCAAATGAATGTGATTTCAATCCTCTGCATTGTGACTATACAGAGGTCCGTGTAGACTGGGAATCCTGTCACTGCTGGACAGTTCAGATGGACCAGGTGGAAGACTTTGGGAAGCCAAGCTGAGCTTGTTTAATGGCTCTGCCAATCCATGGATCTGGTGATCTGTTATCAAACTGATGCAAAATGGTCTCTTGTAGGCTGTACCATAAAGTGTCACTCTCAGAACGTGTGGTGGTAGTGGCTGTTATGTCAATAAAAGGTTGTAAAAACTTATGATCATATTACGCCATTGGCATGGTGTGTGAGGTTAACAACATGGAAAACTGGGTCAGCTTCTGAAATTTGAGTTTTGCTTGGTTGACTTGGACTGTGAATTCAGTCTATGAATACGTGGAGATGGGGAGAAATTTCTTCACCCAGAAAGTGGTGAGTGTATGAAATTCTCTAGCATAGGAAGCAGTTGAGGTCAAAACACTGAATATTTTCAAGAAGGCGTTAAGTATAGTTCTTGTGGCTAAAGAGATCAAAAGGTATGGGGTGTAAACAGGAACAGGGGACTGAGTTGGATTATTAACCGTGATCATATTGAATGATGGAGTAAGCTCAAAGGGCTGAACGGATTACTCCTGCTCTTAGTTTCTATGTTTCAATGACTCCTAAATTGTATTTACATTTGATTGCCTTCTTAACAATTCCCTGGCTGTCAGTGCTGTGATATTGAGAGGGACTGAACATCTAGATCCCCTTTCTGATAGCATTTCCTTTGAACCTCATAATCCTCGCATCTTCCCATGTCCACATAGAACCCGTCTCCATGAGTCTTCACCTAGCACCTTGTTTCCCCCAGCTCTGGCATAAGAGGTGTCTATACCAGCTGTGGTCATGCACTGTGCCCTCCATCAGAGTCAGATGCTCCTGACCTTAGGCAAACTCCCCTCTTGCATTACCCCATTCCTATCCATGCTGTACTGTAGCTCTCCCTTATTGTTACAACTCCCTTCACAATTGTCATCTCCCTTCCCTCCCCCCAGTTCCTAATCCTCATGAATACGTTCCCAAGTCTCCTTTGACCCACTGCCCCCAACCCCACCCTGTCCCTCTTCACCCCCCCAGATGGACCCAACTGACTAACCGTGGCGCATCTCCTGAAGGGACCTAACCAGACAGGAACTGTTGAGAAGTGCTTTGACTGATGATAGTACACCTCCCTGAGCACATTAACACTTGTCCCTAGGCTGATTGCCATGGACCCACAGGACTGACCATGAGCCACTCCCTGGATCATAAGAAAAAGGAATAGGAGTAGGCCATTTGGCCCCTCCAGCCTGTTCTACCATCCAATAGGATCATTGCTGATCTGACACTCCTCACATTCACTTTCCTGTCTTTACCCCAGATCCTTTGATTCTCCGTCTGATCAAAAATCTATCTCAGCCTTAAATATAAACAAGAATTCTACCCTCATAGCACTTTGTGACAAGGAGATCCAAACATTCACCATCCTCAGAGAAGAAATTCCTTCTTATCTCAGTCTTAAATTGGCACTCATTTGCTTTGAGACTATTCCCTTTATTAAGAGATTGTCCCATGAGGGGAAACATCCTCTCAGCATTTATCATGTCAAGCCCCTGAAGAACCCTCTATGTTTCAATGAGATCATCTCTCATTCTTCTAAACTCCAGTGAGTAGAGGATTGGTTAATGGACATGAAGCATAGAGTAGGCTTAAATGGAACATTTTCAAGTTGGCATGTACTGAATATGGAATGCCACAAGAGTCAATGATGCGTCCTTAATTACTTAGATGGGGAGGCCGACAGTAATATATCCACGCATACTGGATACAAAGCTTGGTGGAAAGGTGAACTGTAAGAAAGAAACAGAAAGCCTGCAAAGAGATATTCGCAGGTTAAGTGAGTGGGCAATGAGGTGGTTGATAGATTGTAATGTAGGGAAGTGTGAAGTTATTCATTCAGTTCATAAGAATGTAAAAACAGAATATTTTTTAAAAAGGTGCAAACCTTCTAAGTGTTGTGTTTGAAAAGACTGAATCATGGTTTTGCAAAGAATGCCTTCATGAACATGATTTCTATCACTGTGTGGACAATAAGACAAGAAGCCAAAGGAAATCCTTCCAATTACAACCCAGGAGCTCAGCTGTTTGCCTCCAGGTGATGTCAAAGCGCTGTTAGAGAAACTAGACATTTATGATAAAATTTAATCAAACAAATCTTTAATGAAGGTTAAACAGTTTCTGTTTCAATGGAGATTGATGTATTTGGTTACAAAAAGTTGAAAAAATCAACCATGATTCAGAGAAATATATCTTTAAGGCAGAAGAAATAGGAACTAGAAGAGATCATTCATTAACAAGCATTTATAACAAATGTCCCCTGCCCCCAGATACCTACCTCCACACTGCTTCATCCACTTGTCACCTGACCCACTCACCCACCCACCTCCTTCCCTACTCCCTCTTCTTTTAGCATCCCTCAGTTCCTGTCAAATTAGGTTTGGAACCTTTAAAAATTTTAATTACTGGAATACAGCAGTTACTGCTGTATTAAGGGTATGTATCTTTGTCTCAAATGCTGCATCTATTGGGAATGGATTGCAGGCTCGTTATCTATAATGGAGGCTGCCAAGACAGAGCAGAGCCAGAAGTCCGTTTGTTAAAATCACTTACAAGCAAATGGCCAGTCTTTAATTGGATTACTATAATCTGGACAAACATTTATTTACTTTGAACTGAGCTTTTGGAAAATTGGGATCATGCTGATCAGAGGGAGAGGCAAGTCATTAAAATACCTCCTTACTAGGATGGTGGGTGATGATGTTGTATTATAAAATGTTGTTGGGCTAGTATCCAGGTGAATTCAGTGAATCCTTGGGGCTGCCGGGTTTCTGATAAGAAGCTCCAACAGAGATCCAATAAATTCCCCTCCTCCCTGGATGCTCAGGTCTGTCACTATATGACACTGGGGTGCAACACAATGGACACTGGTTTGTTACTAGGGTGGGCTATTTGGCTTTTGTGGATTAAGAGTTAAGAAATGTTTTTGAGCAACCTCAGTATATAAAGCCAAAAGAGTTTCCCTGAATTCTGATACTGAGGTGTTAAAACTGGCTGTTGCACAGGCACAACATTTAAAACTATATTTTGAGATTTAATGATGATTCTGAGTGAGTTGTGATCTGTTTTTAAACTTGGTTGTCATGGAGATAGTTACCATGCACACAACGGCACACTATGCATCACTGGCAGATGGAGTGTGAACAATAGTGTTAACACAACCTGTTCGTTACACATTTCTCCACAGAATGATATGGCTGCAGAAAAGCTTTAAAAGTGTTGTTTTATTCTCTCATACAGGTTATGGCAAATCTTATGGGGGTGGGGAATGGGTCCTGTGATTGTAGGGAATTGGCCCCTTGAGGGTAGGGAATTGCTCCTGGGGATGGGGAATGGAACCCAGAAGGATGGGGATGGCACTGTGGGGGTGGCGTGTGGATCTTTGGGGTTGAGGAACGCTGGGACGTGGCTCTCTCTTGCAGGTTATGATAATTAGGGATACAGTGGAGTCCATGTGTGTAAATCACAGTGGCCATGTTAAAGCAACCTGGATTATGCAAAGTAGGATTAAAATAAGCCTCAAAGTATCAGGAGGCTGTTTGACAGTGGGTGGAATCACAAGTGCAATGAATCATATTGTTTGGGATCAGATGTATTTAGAGTCTTTGATTTGTGAGAAAATTGTTGCATCATTGTCGTCATGGTAACTGGAAGCAGAGCAACCTTTCGTTGCCATGGAAACAAGGGAGAATGGTGATTGGGTGAAACTGCTATGACAATATGGTGCAGTATGTCAGTAACACCAGCAGGTAGCGGCAGTGGGTCCAGATGTGCAGCTTCTGTTTTCTAGCCTCTTACTGAGATACGAGAATATTTGTGAACATTTGGTGATGTGAACCTGTGTGAGGAAACCTGCCCTGGTTATTACCCGGCAAGTGGCAGGTAATTTGCTGTGTGTTTCTGTTTACAGTCTGACCTTTTTAAAATTATGTTTATTGTCTGTTTCTGAGGAAAAATCTAATGGTATAATTAAGGTGCTGATTTTGGGTCGTGGAGACTGGTGGTTAGAACTCATTGTCACTTCACCAGGTTTTAGAATCTACTGCCACACAAATCAAACCCAGGCAGAAATGATCAACAACACAAACTGAAAAGCTGCAGAAATGCAGCAAGTATGAACAGAAGAGACTGGGAAATCTCACATATAAAGAGGGAAAGGCACAAGGGATTCCACATAAATCAATATTAGAGCTTCATGGAAGGTGATTAAAGAGGAATTGGTTAAACATTTGAAAAGAAATAGGTGAAGAAAAATATTTACGGACAGGTAGATACATATGTTTTAAGTCAAGACCCAACTGAACTAGTAATGATGCAAGAAACTACCTCCTTCTGTCCTATGAGATTTACCCTGCAGAAAGGTGGGCTGATTTCTTAGTAATTAACAGCCTCTTCTCCTGTTATCTGACTGCACTGTATCGCTGGTTTCAATGGTGATACTGGTCCCTGTATTGTCTGATCACTAGCCTCCACAGAGAAAGCCAGTAATGAGAGTTTGGGCATATGGGGAAGATGCAAACTGTCATTTTGAGAAAAAACTGAAACAAAAGTATACTTTATTAAACTTAAAAATATTAATTAATTCTCCCAGGGATCCCATGCCTAGATTCAAATCTGAATGTTTGCATCAATTAGCAAAGTGGCCTCTTGGTTAGGAATAACCTAGACTGACCAGTGCCAGGAATGACTGTGATTGTTTCCTCACTCAGAGAACATTTTTAAGCTTTCCTCTCTCAGCTTTGAAGTTTAATATTCTCTGAGTATTTTTTGTTAAAAAGGCACCTCTGTCTGACTTCTTTCCTTGAAATTCCTGCCTTCTCTTTTACAGGTTGTTAATGGAGAGCTGGTCGAATGACAGCCGGGACTGTCGTGATTACAGGTGGAATATTGGCTACAGTTATCCTGCTCTGTATAATCATTGTGTTGTGTTATTGCCGTCTGCAGGTTAGTGTGAGAATAACTTGGCAGGACCAAAGTATAGTCATCTTAAAAAATAAACTAAATATTTTACAGTCATTTGTCACTCTCGAAGAAACAGGCACAAGGTAGCAGCTTGGGGTAAACCACATGTCTTCTTGTTTTATTGCTTTATTTATTTTGTGGCATTAAATGCATAAAATTTAGAAATATTTAGGGCTTGATTTTAACCCAGGCATGTATGTGGGAGTATGCTGTCTCTGAGAGCAGGATAAGCTAATCTTAAGAAGTGAACCTCAGGCATGTCTAGGAGTGATGTTTGTGGAAGCATCATTTGTAAGAGAGGGGAGGAGATGCTGGAACTGTACAAGCTGCTATGCTGGCCACAGCTTGAGGTGTGTGTGCAGCTCTGACCATTCACATCACTATTGGAAAGATCTGGTTACATCAGAGAGGATACAGGGAAGGCTGATAATGATATTGCATGGACTGGTGAATTTTAGTTCTGAGGAAAGACTGGATAGGCTGGGCATGTTTTATTTGGAAGGGCAGATTTAATTTAAGTGTGTAAATGTTGGAGGGTCTAGTCAGAGAAGTATGCCCTGTTTCAAGTAGTGGACATAGATTTAAAGTCGGGGTAGCAGCTTTACGTGGGATTGGAGGGGAAATTCTTTAACCAAGAAGTTGAAGGGGGCCTAGAGATCACTGCCTGAAAAGCTGGAACAAGCAGGAACCAAAATTGCACTTAAGAAGTCTTTTGCTAAATACTGGAAGTGCTGTAATGTGCTATACAACTGGTCAAAAGCTGGAAAGTAGAAATGGGCTGAATGTCTACTTGTCAGTCAGCTGTGATGACATTCTAGTACCTCTAGTACTCCAAAACAGCGAAACCTCGCAAATCTAGCACACTAAAATGGCCCAAGGTTCTTCATAAGAACCGTATCCAATAAAATACCACAACATGCCACAAAGGTTATGGGTATGTTGACAAAATCCTGGGAAGAAAGGTAAGATTTAAGGAAAAAGAGGTAAAAAGAACTTAGAGGTAGAATTGTGTAGCTTAGAGCCCAGACAGCTGAAGATTTCAGCCATTTAAACCAAGTGGTGCAGAGATGTTGGAGGGTTAGAACAAAGAACAAAAGAGAAGTACAGCACAGGAACAGGCCCTTCGGCCCTCCAAGCCTGTACCGATCATCATGCCCTGGCTAAACTATAAAACAAACCTTCTGCCTTTATTCAGTCCATATCCCCCCATTCCCTCCCTATTCATATAAACATCCAGGTGCCTCTTAAATGTCACCAATGAGCCTGCTTCAACCATCTCTTCTGGCAGCGCATTCCAGGCTCCTACCACTCTCTCCATTAAAACCCTCCCTTGCACATCTCCCTTAAACTTTTGCCCTCTCACCTTGAACCTGTGCCCCCTTGTAATTGAAACTTCAACCCTGGGAAAAAGCCTCTAACTATCCACCCTGTCTGTGCCTCTCATAATTCTGTAGACCTGTATCAGGTCTCCTCTCAGCTGCCATCTTTCCAGCGAAAACAATCAGAGTCTTTTTAACCTTTCCTCATAGCCTATGCCTTCAAGACCGGGCAACATCCCGGTGAACCTTTTCTGCACTCTCTCTAAAGCTTCCACATCCTTCTGGTAACGTAGTGACCAAAACTGCACACAATACTCCAAATGCGGCCTAACAAGTGTTTTATATAGCTGCAACATGGTTTCCCAACTCTTATACTCCATGCCCCGGCCGATGAAAGCAAGCGTACCATATGCCTTCTTAATCACCTTCGCCACCTGTGTTGCCACTTTAAGGGAACTGTGGACCTGTACGCCCAGATCCATCTGTTTGTTAATGTTCCTAAGGGTTCTATCATTTACAGTGTAATTCACACTTAAATTTGATCCTCTAAAATGCATCACCTCACATTTATCTGGATTAAACTCCATCTGCCATTTCTGTGCCCAAGTCGCCAATCTATCTATATCCTGTTGCATCCTTACACAATCGTCGGCACCATCAGAAATTCCACCAATCTTTGTGTCATCTGCAAACTTACTAATCAGACCACCCACATTTTCCTCCAGATCATTTATATATACTACAGACAACAGAGGGCCTATGACTGATCCCTGTGGAACACCACTAGTTACCCGTCTCCATTAACATCCTTCCCTCTGTCTATGACCAAACCAGTTTTGCATCCATCTAGCCGGCCCAGCCCAAATCCCATGTGATGTTAGTTTTTGTAACAATCTGCCATGTGGAACTTTATCAAATGCCTTACTAAATTCCATATAAAGCACATCCACAGCTCTTCCCTCATCAATTATCTTTGTCACCTCTTCAAAAAGTTGTATGACTGGAGATTACTGCTATATGGAAGGATTTAGAAACAAGGGGATGAGAGCTGGAGCTGAAGTAGGCCATTTGGCCCATCAAGTCTGTGCTGCCATTCGATGAGATCATAGCTAATCTAATAATCCTCAAATCCATTTTTCTGACTTTTCCCCACAACCTGTGATTCCCTTACTGATTAAAAATCTGTCGATAGCCCTCTGTGGTAAAGATTAGCATGAATTCACTACGCTCTGACAGAAAAAAAACCTGCTTATCTCTGTCCTAACTGGGTGATTCCTTACTCTGAGATTATACCCTCTGGTCATGAAGTTTCCCACAAGGGGAAACAATCTTGTGTTGTTACCAATCTCTGGATTATTATCTCAGCTATGTGTAAATTGGCATAGAGATAAGAAAATTAGGGAAGTAAATGTGTGGCTAAAGCAGTGGTTTAGGATCTCTCTTCATAAAAGGAACTCTCCAGCCCAGACAATATCTTGGTAAATCTCCTCTGCAGCCTCTCCACTGCAATCACATCCCTTCTACAATGTGGATCCCAGAACTGCGCACAGTAGTCTACATTTTATATAAAGTTTAGCATAACCTCCTGCTCTTAAACGCTACGCCTTTATTAGTCAAGTATACCAGCTGTTAACCACTTTATTCTGGTATCCTAAGGGGCCGGTATACATGTTCCCCAAAGTCCCTCTGATCCTTGGTGCTTCCCAGAGTCCTACTGTTCATCATGTATTCCCTTGCCTTGTTTGTCCTGCCCAAGTGCATTATCAGGATTGAATTCCATTTGCCACTGACCAGCCCATCTATATTGTCCTGTAATACAAGGCTATGCTCCTCACTATTCACCATCCCACCATTTTTATATCATGAGTGACTTACAAATGAAGAAATTACCAACAAGACACCACTTGTGCAAATTTACTTAGCCATGAAATCAGAACCAATGTAAATGAAATTGGAATTAAAAGGCAGGTGATACTTCAAATATATAAGTAAATTTCATTTTCAGTGAATGATACAACAAAACATGCCTCACTTATCCAAAAGCACCCACATCACTTTCCACACAAATGTAATACTACATAACTACACAGTTCCTCCAATTTTTTTCTGTTCATTTGTGGGATGTGGGCATCGCTGGCTTGCCAGCATTTCTTGCCCATCCCTAGTTGCCCTTGAGAAGGTGGTGGTGAGCTGCCTCCTTGAACTGCTACAGTCTTCCTGCTGTAGGTTGACCCACAACACTGTTAGGGACGGAATTCCAGGATATTCACCCAGCGACAGTGAAGGAACAGCGATATATTTCCAAGTCAGGACGGTGAGTGGCTTGGAGGTGGTGGTGTTCCCATATATTTGCTGCCTTTGTCCTTCTAGAAGTGGGTTTGGAAGGTGCAGCCTGAGGATTTTTGGTGAATTTCTGCAGTGCATCTTGTAGATAGTACACACTGCTGCTACTGAGCGTTGGTGGTGGAGGGAGTGGATGTTTGTGGATGTAGTGCCAATCAAGCAGGCTGCTTTATCCTGGATGGTGTCAAGCTTCTTAAATGTTGTTGGGGCTGCACTCATCCAAGCAAGTGGGGAGTATTCCATCACACTCCTGACTTGTGCCTTGTAGATGGTGGACTGGCTTTGGGGAGTCAGGAGGGGAGTTACTTGCCGCAGTATTCTCAGCTTCTGGCCTGCTATTGTAGCCACTGTGTTTATGTGGTGAGTCCAGTTGAGTTTCTGGTCAATGATAAACCCAGGATCTTGATAGTGGGGGATTCAGTGATGGTAACACCATTGAATGTCAAGGGGCAGTGGTTAGATTGTCTCTTATTGGTGATGGTCATAGCCTAGCATTTGTGTGGCGCGAATGTCACTTACCACATGTCAGCCCAAGCCTGGATATTGCCCAGATCTTGTTGCATGTGAACATGGACTGCTTCAGTATCTGAGGAGTCTTGAATGGTGCTGAACATTGTGCAATCATTGGCGAACATCCCCACTTCTAACCTTATGATGGAGGGAAGGTCATAGATGAAGCAGCTGAAGATGGTTGGGCCTAGGACACTATCCTGAGGAACACCTGCAGAGATGTCCTGGAGCTGAGATGATTGACCTCCAACAACCATAGCCATCTTCCTATGTGTCAGGTATGACTCCAACCATCAGATCGTTTCCAGAAGTGGCCAATGTATGAACCAGGGTGTTATTGGTTAGTTGATTGACTTGGAACTTTGAAAAGCTATGCTGTCAGGCTTGTAATGACCTGAGGAAGTGGGTGTGCAGAAGTGTTTTCTGATGAGAATTGTACCCATGAAACTCAAAGGTGAAAGCTGTTGCCAGATAAGACACCTGACCTACCTTGTGTGAAATAAGGAACAGCAAATTGATTCCAGCTTTGCCAGGGCTCCTTGATGCCACACTTGGTTGAATGCAGCCTTGATATCAAGGGCTGTCACTCTCACCACACCTCTGGAATTCAGCTCTTTTGTCTATGTTTAAACCAAGGCTGTAATGAGGTCAGGAGCTGAGTGACCCTGGTGGACACCAAACTGGGCGTCGCTGAGCAGGTGCTGCTTGATAACACTGTTGATGACACCTTCCATCACTTTACTGATGGTCGAGAGGAAACTGATGGGGCGGTAATTGGCCGGGTTGGATCTGTCCCACTTTTTGTGTACAGGACATACCTGGCCAATTTTCCACATTGTTGGGTAGATGCCAGTGTTATAACTGTACTGGAACAGCTTGGCTAGGGGAGCACAAGTCTTCAGTCCTATTGCCGGAATGTTGTCAGGGCCCGTAGCCTTTGCAGTATCCAGTGTCTCCAACCATTTCTTGATATCATGTGGACCGAATCGAATTGGCTGAAGACTGGTATCTGTAATGCTGGGGACCACTGGAGGAGGCCGAGATAGATCATCCACTCAGCACTTCTGAATGAAGATTGCTGCGAATGCTTCAGCCTTATCTTTTGCACTGATGCGCTGGGCTCTTCCATCATTAAGGATGGGGATATTTGTGGAGCCTCCTCCTCCAGTGAGTTGTTTAATTGTCCACCACCATTCAAGATTTGCTGTTCCTTATTTCACACAAGGTAGGTCAGGTGTCTTATCTGGCAACAGCTTTCACCTTTGAGTTTCATGGGTACAATTCTCATCAGAAAACACTTCTGCATACCCACTTCCTCAGGTCATTACAAGCCTGACAGCATAGCTTTTCAAAGTTCCAAGTCAATCAACTAACCAATAACACCCTGGTTCATACATTGGCCACTTCTGGAAAATAGGTTTTAAAACTTTTTAGCTGTCTCACACAGTATCTTCAAGAGCTTCTGTCTCCTTTTCTGCCAAATAGAAAAACCAGCAACTTCCTGAGAAATTGCTTCTGTCCCCCAGTGCTTCTTTGTGTCTGTTGTTGTACACTGATACCATCACCCTCCAACTTCTCTGCTTAAAGCTCTCCTTTGTAGCTGAGCAGAAGACCTTTTGTCTTCATTTCTTCATGTTTGAACTGCTTCCAGGTCATCAGGTCACATGGACCAGTGATTTATTTTATTAACCAATTACAATTAGGTCCTTTACAAGCTCTTAAAAGTCTTTATCAAACATTCTCAAAAACAACTGCAGATGTCTAAAACATTTTAAAGAAATTCCTTATATTTATTGCTATATAGGCTCTGGGTCAAATGTTATGCACATATGAATCAAGACCAAGGGTATGCTATTCAGCTCCTCAAACCTGCTCCATCATTCAATAAGATCAAAGCTGATCTGATTGTAAAATCAAAACCATATTCCTGTCTACCTCTGTCTTAAAAATATTCATGGACTCTGTTTCCACTGCCTTGAGAGAAAGAGAGTTCCAAAGACACTCAAACCTCTGAGAGGAATAATTTAGACTAATTGTTTTAAACAGTGGCCTCCTGCTGTAAGATCTCCCACAAGAGGAAACATCCTTTTCACATGTATCCTGTCAAGACACTCAAGCTTTTATATATTTCAATGAAGTCATCTTTTATTCTAAACTTCAGCAGATACAAGACCAGCCTGTCCAACCTTTCCTCAGAAGTCGACCCCCCATTTCAGGGATTCATCTTGGTAAACCTTCTCTGAACTACTTCTAATGCACTTACATCCTTCCTTAAATAAGGTGATCCATACTGTACACAGCGCTCCAGATGTGTTCTCATTAGTGCCCTGTATAACTGAAGTACAACCTCCCTACTTTTATATTTAATTTTCTCCCACGATAGTTGATAACATTTTATTAGCTTTCCTAATTACCTGCTGTAACAATAATCAAAGATGATACAAATATAGTGAGCAGTCTGCTTTAGCACCAAACAGTTTTCAGGATTGGGATAAAGTCAGTGGTTGTGGAGTGCAGTCTGTGGTGGGTTAGAATGTAGTCCGAATGTCAGATAAGCAGTCTGACAATACATAGGTAAGTGGGAGGGGTCAAGAGAGACTGTGGTGAGGTAGGGAGTGCTTAATTTCATTTGTTCACATAATTTTGTTAATGCTGTTTGTAAATTATACATTTTGAGTGGAGACTAGCATGTGTCCCTCCTATATTGCTTGTCTTCTGCCTTGTGAAAAAATGCATGGTGTTAGGTAGATGCAACTGAGATGCGGTAATTTACTGATGGCCACAATGCTGAGTAGTGCTGTGACTGAATTAACAGGTTCACAGGGCCAGATAGTCTTTTTCTATTTGTCTTCTACAAATTTTCAACTGCACAGTATTAGAATTCCAAAGCAATGCCCAGAACTTGGATGCATTACCTACATAGTCTAGGGTGGAGTGTACCTTGTGGAACTTGCTGGATAGAAATCGACATTTGTGTTTCCTATACTGTTTCAGGCACTGTACTATGAAGTGAACTGGGAGGTCCTTAGGTGGTGAAAGATGTTGTATCTTGTATAACCTTAAGTCTTTTTTTACAGTATTATTGCTGCAAGAGGGAGGAATGGGATGGAGATGAGGAGGAACCAGATTTTGCAGTGCACTCACGCCTGCCGACTGCGTACTACAACTACAGTGCCGGAAATGGCCTTAACTTCAGTTCTATAGCCTACCCCCAGGATTACTCTCACCCCAGAGCTCTCTGCTTCCATTGCAAGCCCCGCTTCCATGTCCATCAGCTTGAAGACATTCAGAATGGGGGTGAGAGTGTGAGTTATAATACTGTGAGTGAGGAGGAATTAGAAATGTTGACAAGTCCTGAGGAGCTGCCCATGAGCAGAGCAAAACTCACAAGAGAGGCTTTTAGCAGAAGTCGAAGTATTAGCACTGACGTGTGAAGATGTTTGTTATTCAAGAGTTTATACAACAGTATTTTCAATATAAAGAGGTCACTACTTTCCATGTGCCATGGGGAAATGGACAAAATCATTGAATGCAATTCCCAAAGCAGCTTTAAAATGCTCTCAATCCAAACAATAGAAACAGAAAGTACTGGGTCACTGGATAGGTAATATCCTGAACGTAAGGAACAGAGTGAAATTGACAGAAGAATCTTTTTATGTCTTAATTCAATCTTTGAATGGATGAGATCTGTTTGATATGATCTTTTTATGTTTGTTCCACTCCTATTTCTCATGTTCTTATTAAGTGGAAGCTTTGAAGTGGCCTGATCAATTGTAAAATGCTATTTTTATTGAGTATGGCAGTGGCTAATGTGAATGAATGTTTTCTATGCATGATCTAATGATGTGACAGAAGTTAATGGCTGTTTGCTGATGGGTGCTGGGGTCAGGGGTAACTGATTAACAACATTGTTTAGGGTTTGGTTTTAGATACTTGCCTTGGATTGGTTCTTATTGTTCAAGTCAAGTGAGTAAACCATTAGTGACCCAGAAGTAAATTGCACATCAGTAGCTGTCACCTATCATCAGATTTGGATTCACAGGAATAATGTTGTTTTCTTATTTGGGAAATTTTTTGCAATTTAGAGATTTCCTCGAGGAAACTGAGAAACAGGCAGAAACAAAGAAATAGAGGTTATAGGTGCAGAAGCAGGCCATTTGGCTGTTCAAGCTGTTCCAACATTCATTATGATCAGGACTGATTATCCAACTTAGAACCCATTGCTGTTTTCTCCCCATACCTTTGATCCCTTTAGCCATAAGAACTATATCTAACTCCTTCTTAAAAACATTCAATATTTCGCTTCAACTGCCTTCTGTGGCAGAGAATTCTACAGCCTCACCACTCGCTGGGTGAAGGCAAGTTTCTTCATTTCAGTCCTAAATGGGCTAATATGTATACTTAAACTGTGACCCTTGGTTCTGGATTCCAGTTATCGGAGACATCCTTACCACATTTACAAGCCCCAACACTCCAATACTATCAATACACTGCCTGGATCTCCTTGAAAACGTTCTGAAAGTCCCAGTAAACCATATCCACTGGATCCCTATTATCAACTCTACTAGGTTCATTCTCGAAAACATCTACCTAGATTTGTCATACATGATTTCCCTTTCGTAAATCCACACTGACTTTATCTAATCTGTCACTGTTTTCCAAGTGGTCTGCTATTAAATATTTTATAACAGACTCCAGTGTTTTTACACTACCAATGTCAGACTGACCAGTTTATAATTCCCAGTTTTCTCTCTACCATCTTTTTTAAATACTGGAGGTGACAATATTCCTCATTAGCCATTGATAGGCCACCATTCTTGATTTATTTTTCTGCCAGACTGGAATGGATAATTGTTGTAGTTTGTCCAAACACTCTAAATATTTGCTATTGCCTATCCACCATCATTCCTTTGAGAAATGTTCCCCAATTTATCATAGACAGCTGTGCCTCACACCATCATAGTTTCCTTTATTTAGATTCAGCACCCTCATCTGAGAATCAACTATGTCACTCTCCATCTTAGTGAAGAATTCCATCACATGGTTACTCTTCCCCAAGAGTCCCTCGTACAGCTAGGTTTCCAATTATTCCTTTCTCATTGTGACAAAATAACTGGTCAAAATAAAAATTGTTCACTAACTTGTTCAAATCTAAATGTACTTTTACTTCTTTAATTCTGAATTTTTATCTGTGTGACATTCAGAATTCCTTTGAATTTGAAACTGTTTGACTCTCTAAACTCCTCTGAACAAGTTCAAGGAACTTACAAATATCTTGGTCACGAAGATTGAGACCGTCTAATCAGCTATCACTGCCGTACCTCACCCCCTCCCATTAACCAGGATGAAGTTTCATTAAAGATTTTCTGTAGCTTTTTTCATATCTCCCCCTTGCCTTTATGAGCTCATCTAGTTCATGAAACCCATCTCCTGCTCTATTATCTTTCTTCCAAAAACCTGCTGGCTACCCAGCTTCCTCTCCTGATCCCCATGTTCACAGATCTAAGTAAGGGTTTCCTCTCCTTGGGCAATACTCCGTATGCCTTCATCAGCCAGAACCTCAAAAGTGCTGATCTGTACATTACTGAAAGAATGCTTCATTTCCAAACTTCTTTTCCTCTCAAAAATCTTTCAAAAACACTTCCTTTCCACTACTCCAAGTCTTCAGCAACAACCACCTGCACCTTCCACATGGTGCTGCTGCTCACAGAGGCCAGCAGCTTCAGTAAGACTGGGACATCACTGTCCCGGGAACTCTTGGGAAGAAGCCTGCTGGGCCACCCAAGTGCATAACTGGAACTTAGTCTGGTGGCCTTCTCTCTAGGATGCGGTGGCACATGTCTGACTCTTAAAAATGCACATCCCACATACAAGCAATCAACAGGAAAATCTCACTCTCCAATTCAAGCTTTCTTATTTCTAGCTCTCTCTTCCTTCCTTTGACCTTTTTGAACTGCAGCCACCAGGTACTTGCAGTGATTTACAAGTCCAGAATTTGTGCCATTTATTTTCTCAAGGAAGGAGAGGAGAATTAGAAGTAGCATATAAATTAGGCAACTTGGGCTAGTAGTGATAAGCAACTGCATGCAATTAAGTAGTCATTGTTCAATAGTTAGATTCTGAAGTCACTGTTTACACCTTCAGAGTAAAATTGAGAAATATCTCTTCTGTTTATTATCATACAATTTTCCCTGATTGCCCACATGATGGAATGGAAAATTCCACCCATTGTGTCTAGTTTTGGGCACCACTCTTGAGGAAGGATATAAAAGTATTAGAGAGGGTGTAGAAAAGATTAAAGGGTATAGACCCCGGGATGATGAACATCAGTAGAGTACAGAAGATTCGATAGAGGTGCTTGAAATGATGAGGTAGAGTAAATAGAGGAAACGCATTTTCCATTGGTCGAAGGATCAAGCAGCAGAGGACATTGATTAAAGTGATTAGCAAATGAAACCACAGTGACATGAGATTTTTTTTAATGTAACAGCATTGTACTGCTTGAGTGAGGAGAAGGTGGATGCAATCATGCTTTCAAAAGAAAACTGGATAAGTATCTGATGAGAAAAGATTGTGGAGCTTAAAGTTTTAGCAAAGATCTGTAGCTTGGGTTGTGGGTGAGGTTGTTGACTTGCTTACTGAGCTGGCTTGTTTTTGTTCAGATGTTTTGTCACCATGCTAGGTGACATCATCAGTGAGGCCTCCGATAAAGCGATGTTGTTCTACTCCACTTGGAGCTTATACTGTCCGGTCCATTATGGTGAGTAGTGTCATTTCCGGTTTTGATATGTATGGGTTTGTATAGAGGGTCCAATTCTGTACGTTTGTTGATTGCATTATGGGTTGAAAACCATGCATCTAGGAATTCCTGTGCGTGTCTATGTTTGGCTTGGGCTACTATGATAACTGGGACAATGTAACCATAGTTACAGACCAGACAGTATAAATTCCAAGCAGAGTAGAACAACATCGCTTCATCGGAGGCCTCACTGATAATGTCACCTACCGTGGT
This sequence comes from Rhincodon typus, assembly GCF_021869965.1. NCBI lineage: Eukaryota > Metazoa > Chordata > Chondrichthyes > Orectolobiformes > Rhincodontidae > Rhincodon > Rhincodon typus. The sequence goes on along the minus strand of NC_063359.1, from coordinate 42,637,617 downwards.
GATGAAATGTCTGAATGAAAACAAGCCAGCTCGGCAAGCAAGTCAACAACCTCATATTGTGGAGCTACTGCGAGAAGAAGAGGCAGGAGTGGAACTAGTTGAGTTGCCCTTTGCAGAGATCTGGCAGGGACATGATGGGCCAAACAGTTGCCTGTTCTGTAACCATTCTTTGGTTCAATCAAAATAGACTAGAAGCTAATCTCGCACTGTGTTGCATATCATCACATTCATTCTTAGCAAAGGTCAAGAAAACAAAGAAGAAAGATTAAAGTCACACAAGTACCAGCAAGGGCTGAAAAGGATGCTCTTCATTTTACCAATGTTGAGCTGTAGATGATTTTTGGCAGGATTGCTCCAGGAGTCATTGGTTGTGGCAGAGGTGGGGTTGTGTGTCATTGATGTCATGTTTAAAGCCAACACAAACATCGGCTTCCATCGAATATGTTTGCAGGTAACTACAACATGTCTGTATTTATTTGGATCCTTCCTACCACTTAACATGCTAATTTTATTGGAAAATCTCAGCAGGTCTAGCAGCATCTGTGAAGGAGAAAACAGAGTTAACGTTTCGGGTCCGGTGACCATTCCTCAGAACTGATGCTGGCTGGGAAAACGTCAGTTTATATGTAGAAAATAGGGAGGTGGGTTGGGTAGGGAGTAAACGATAGGATAGAGTCCAAAGAGACAGAAAGACAGTTGGACAGACAAAGGAGTTGCTAACGATCAGGCTGGGAGGGTGAATAGTTGTGAATGGGGACTGTTAGTGACTAACAACAGGGGGTGTGTAATGGCAGGCTATGTGGTAACAAGGCCTGGTGTGTGGGGTAGAGGGCTGGGACATGGGAGAGTTTAGGCCCTAAAGTTATTGAACTCAATATTGAGTCCGGAGGGCTGTAGGGTCCCCAAGCGGAAAATGAGGTGTTGTTCCTCCAGCTTGCGTTGGGCTTCACTGGAACACTGCAGCAAGCCAGAGACAGGGATGTTGGCCAGGGAACAGGGTGGTGCATTGAAGTGGCAGGCAATGGGTAGTTCAGGGTCTTTTCTGCGAGCAAAACGTAGATGTTCTGCGAAGTGGTCGCCTAGTCTATGCTTCGTTTCCCCAATGTAAAGGAGACCACATTGTGAGCATTGTCTCTGGCTTGCTGCAGTGTTCCAGTGAAGCCCAACGCAAGCTGGAGGAACAACACCTCATTTTCCACTTACAGCCTACACCCTACAGCCCTCCGGACTCAATACGGAGTTCAATAATTGTAGGGTCTAAACTCTCCCATGTCCCAGCTCCCCACCCTACAGACCAGGCCTTGTTACCACATAGCCAGCCACTACACACCCTCTGTTGTTAGTCACTAACAGTCCCCATTAACAACTATTCATCCTCCCAGCCTGATCGTTAGCTACTCCTTTGTCTGTCCAACTGTTTTTCTCTCTCTTTGGGCTCTATCCTATTGTTTACTCCCTACCCCACCCACCTCCCTATTTTCTGCATATAAACTGATGTTTTCCCAGCCATTGTCGGTTCTGAGGAAGGGTCATTGGACCAGAAACGTTAACTCTGTTTTCTCCTTTACAGATTCTGCCAGATCTGCTGAAATTTTCCAGCAACTTTTCCAGCATCCGCAGTTCTTTTGGTTTTTATTTAGGCTAGTTTTATTTTCTGGAGAACTTCAGAAACTTAGCTATTACAACTATGGCCAAACTCTTCACGTATTCTTGGCTGAGAGCTCAGAAATTCACTGCTCTGTTGAAACAATTGAGCACCAGAGGAAAAATGTTCTTGATTGACATCTCTGGCTCTCTACTTTCAACTGCAATTTCCCTTATTGGTGCTTTATAGGCTCTGAATGATAGACATCTTTATTGCACTGTAGTAAAAGGATAGTTTTTAAACATAAATGAGAAACAATTGATTTATATTTACAATCTATATTAATGTCTTGGATATGGAGATAGCAATTGCCATAGCTAAGTTTGCAGACGACACTAAAATAGATGGGAAAGTAACTTGCAATGAAAACATAAATTTACAAATGGATATGGATAGGTTAGGTGAATGGACCAAAATTCAGCAGCTAAGTTTAACATGGAGATAGTAGGAACTGCCGCTGCTGGAGTCTGAGATAACAAAGTGTGGAGCTGGATGAACACAGCAGGCCAGGCAGCATCAGAGGAGCAGGAAAGCTGACGTTTCGGGTCTGCACCCTTCTTCCGAAATGGGGGAGGGGAAGGGAGCTCTGAAATAAATAGAGAGAGGGGGAGGCGATGATAGAACATGGATAGAGGAGCAGAGTGGTGGAGTGAAGACGGACAGGTCAAGGAGGCGGGGATGAAGCCAGAACAGGTGAGTGTAGGTAGGGAGTTTAGATGGGGGTTGGTCAGTGAGGAGGGAGGGGCGGGTAGGTGGGAGGGAAGATGGACAGGTCAAAGAGGCGGGGATGAGGCTGGGAGGTAGGAAGGGGGGGGGGGGGGTTGTTCAGTGAGGTGGGAGGAGCAGATAGGTGGGAGAAAAGACCGACAGATCAAGGAGGCTGGGACGAGAGGGGCTGGTTTTGGGATGAGGTCAGGGGTGGGGAAATTTTGAAGCTTGTAAAGTCCATACTGAGACCATTGGGCTGCAGGGTTCCCAGGCAGAATATGAGGTGCTGTTCCTCCAGCCTTCGGGTGGCATCGTTGTGGCACTGGAGGAGGCCCAGGATGGACATGTCGTCCAAGGAGTGGGAGGGGGAGTTGAAGTGGTTTGCGACTGGGAGGTGTTGTCGTTTGTCGCGAACCTAGCGTAGGTGCTTCACAAAGTGGTCTCCGAGCCTCCGCTTGGTCTCCCCGATGTAGAGGAGGCCACATTGGGAACAGCGGACACAACAGACCACATTAGCGGATGTGCAGGTGAACATCTGTTTAATGCAGAAGGTTTTCTTGGGGGCTGGGATAGGGCTGAGGTGGGGTGGTGTAGGGGCAGGTGTAGCATTTCATGTGGTTGCAGGGAAAGGTGCAGAGGGTGGTGGGGCTAGTGGGGAGTGTGGAGCAGACGAGGGAGTCACGGAGAGCACGGTCCCTCCGGAAGGCAGATAAGGGTGGGGAGGGAAATATATCCTCGGTAGTGGGGTCAGATTGCAGGTGACAGAAGTGGTGGAGGATGATGCGTTGAATCCGGACGTTGATGGGCTGATACGTGAGGACAAGGGGAATTCTGCCTTTGTTGTTATTGTGGGGAGGGGGTGTGAGGGATGAGTTGCGGGAAACGCGAGAGATGCGGTCGAGCGAGTTTTCGACCACTATGGAGGGGAAATTGTGGTTGTTGAAAAATGAGGACATCATCCGCTCCACACTCCCCACTAGCCCCACCACCCCCGGCACTTTTCCCTGCAACCGCAGGAGGTGTTACACCTGCCCCTACACCTCCCCCCTCACCTCCATCCCAGGCCCCAAGAAAACCTTCCACATCAAACAGATGTTCACTGCACATCTGCTAATGTGGTGTATTGTATCTGCTGCTCCCGATGTGGCCTCCTCTACATCGGGGAAACCAAGGAAGGCTTGGAGAGCACTTTGTGGAACACCTACACTCGGATCATGACAAATGACAACACCTTCTAGTCGTGAATCACTTCAACTCCCCCTCCCATCTTTGGACGAAATGTCCATCCTGAGCCTCCTCCAGTGCCACAACAATGTCACCCGAAAGCTGGAGGAACAGCACCTCATATTCCGCTTGGGAACCCTGCAGCCCAATGGTCTTGATGTGGACTTTACAAGCTTCAAAATCTCCCCATCCCCAGCCTCATCCCTAGACCAGCCCTTCTCGTCCCCACCTTCTTGACCTGTCCGTCTTTTCTCCCACTTATCTGCTCCTCCCACCTCACTGACCAACTCCCACCCCCACTTCCTACCTACTAACCTCATCCCCGCCTCCTTGACCTGTCCGTCTTCCCTCACCTCTCTGCTCCTCTATCCACCTTCTATCATCACCTCCCCCTCTCTCTATTTTTTTCAGAGCTCCCTTCCCCTTCCCCATTTCTGAAGAAGGGTGCAGACCCGAAACGTCAGCTTTCCTGCTCCTCTGATGCTTCCTGGCCTGCTGTGTTCATCCAGCTCCACACCTTGTTATCTAAGTTTAACATGGACATGTGTGAGATTCTCCAATTTGGTTGGAGGAATAGAAAGGCAACTACTGTATTGAAGACAATTCAGAGAAGCTTCACTCGTGTGATTCTAGAGATGAGGGGTTTGTCTTATGAAGACAGGTTGACCAATTTAGGCTGATACTTTCTGGAGTTTAGAAGAATGAGATTGAATTGAGGGATATAAGATACTAAAGGGGATTGACAAAGTAGATATAGAAAGGATCAGGTCATGTGGGTAAACTAGAATGAAAGGTCATAGGTTTAGGATAAGGGGTAGCAGATTTAAAACAGAGATGAGAAATTACTTCTCTCAAAAGTTTGTGAATCTGTGGAATTCACTCCCCCAGAATGCATTGGATGCTGAGATATCAAGCAAATTTAAGCAGGAGATAGATTTTGTTAGTAGTGGGTTCAAGGGTAATGGAGAACAGGCAGAAAAGTGGAGCTGACACTGAGATGACTTCAGCCATGATCATATCAAATGATGGAGCAGGCTCAAACGGCTGAATTGCCTGCTCCTGTTATTTTGTTATATTTTAAAAGTTATTACTTATTCTACTGTCACTATAAGGCTAGTTGGTTCTAAACATTGCATAATGGTTCAATGGGTTTGGAAATGGCATAAATTCACATAAAGGGCAATGGAAGTCATGAGAAGCATAACTCGGCATAGGGAGTGAGTTGCTAGGAATAGCCTGGTATAAAAGGACCATGGGAGATGTAGGGTAGAGCCTGGTATTGAGGCTAGAGACAGGTCGTTGTGAGTGTGTAGGAGATCAGCTATAGATGGCCTGTTTTTAATTTAACTGAAACCAAATGCCACAGCAACAAGGCGAGCTTTCCAAATAGCCCCTAACATTGCCTCTAATTTCTTTCCTGGGTTGGCTGACCTGACTGCAGTTAGCACCCCTTTTGCTAATGATGCTTACCGCCTGCCATGGTATTGAAATTCCAGGCCTTAAACTAAATGGTTTAGATTAAATCTAATCCAAAATGCTCCAAGCCCATGACAGACAAATTCTTTGTGATTACTTATGTCCAGAACAAGCAGAAACGGTAACAAATGTTACAGATATATTTGAAATAATATGCATTTTGTTTAAAAGACAAACTTATTTATTATCATTTTTCATAAAGATCTGGTTTTACATAGATTACTTCAATATTCTTTTTCCTAGTTTCCCCAACTCCATGAGAGCAGAATGAATACTTTGTACTAGATTAAAATGCAATAATTTTACTGGGCATATTTTAACCCATAAAATGAGGCCGGGAGAAAAAGAAGCCAATCTACCAAATTTTCCATTTTGTTCTCCTGGGTGGGAGTGTTCTGAAGGTGCTTCATGCGTAATAATTTTTGTGCAGTTAACTTTAGAAGGTTATGGATACCTGTATTTTTTTAAAAAGAGTTCAATGCCTGGACAGTGGAACCTTTTTAAAACAAGACATTCCTTGACTGTCACATGTCTTATGATAACTGCTTATTTACTGCAGACCCACAGACCCCGCTGCCTGAATTTATGACTGTCAGGTTGCAGCTTCTGCTTTTACCTGTAACTTCAATATGTCCAGCGATTCTATTAACTTAGCCTTGATTACTTTTTCCAAGCACTCAGTGATACATGTTCCTGAAAAGTCTTAGCAACTACCAAAGCCATTGAGATTAATGAACAAGAAACCTGGTGTCTTTCTTTTTATCATTTTACAATTAATATCACCCTATTTCCCAATTAAACGTTAGCACTGGATATCCCTCCATGATTCCTTCCTTTTATATTATGACCAAGGTCGGAAAGTGCTTTGTCTTTTTCTAGTCCCAACATATATTTAATTGTTTTATCTCGTTCCTGATACGCCAATTGCATGCTTTCTCTATGTTATAAATTAATTAAAAAGATTCATCAACCAGGTTCCTTTAATAAACACAAAATGAGTGATTTTATTATAAACAAAACATTTAAATGACAATGCAAAACTGATAACCATACATAGCTGATCATATGGTGGTATGAAAATATAAATATTTATCCCTTTAAATAATCCAAGACGCACAACCAAGCACACTTCTCTACAAAGATTCGCTCTGGGGAAAAAAAACACTTTTGGCCAATAAGTCTTAGTCATTGAAGACTTAAATAAAGGATACTGTACGGAAATTTTAAACAACTATCAGTCTGACAGTCTGGCTCACAAACATGCATTTCACCAAACACAAAGCAGATATCTTAGGAATCGGAGCCAAACGTTTGCTTGGGAAGAAAACAGTGTCAAGGATTCTTCGGTGTGCATTTTAGGAGGGAAATCACAGCTTAGACTGGACCAGGGATCCAGCACCACACTGTACCCACAACAAGGGCTTTTTCAGAAACAGCTAGGAAGCTCTTTTCTTTCCCAGGCTGGCTGGCCACTAACTGAAAAATCTAAACACTTTCCAAATCAGAAGCTGTAACCGGACAGTCCTAAACCCAGACAGGGGCTCTGGAGTAAACAAGTACTTATCACAAGACATCTGCCTTTCAGGAAATGCATTTTTAAAAAAATTCTTTTCATTGACCTATTAAGAAAAGTCCAGGTCTCCCCATACCTTCAATCTCAAGATCACAAAAATCATAAATACGAAGCATCTTCATAACAATCATTAATAATGATGAATTAAATATCGTGTTATTAAATATTACATTAAAGCATGTTTTCAGCAATAAGACAATTTCTGACATAGCTGTACAAGATTTTTAATTAAGAATATTATTTTCTCTTTAAAAGATTCAGAATTTTAACACAATTTATAGATAAAACAACAGTCACTAGGATTATTTGAGACAACCAAAAACATTCAGACAACACACCAGGATCTTTTCATTATTTTGAATGTTTATCCATGATCATATCATGGGAAGGGATATCACAGAACAATCATGAACAATAGGCTTTAGCAGAATAATTAGCAGGGTTGTACAATTAGGGCGGGAGATATAGATGTTTAACAATTACCATTGGCAGCTAGTCAGCAAATCTTGTTGGTGGGAGGTTCCTGGATACTTTTAGCTTGGCTACGACTGAGCATAATAGCTCCTGGTTATTTTCAGGTAGGTGAATGAAGTTGGTTTCAATTGGCTCCAAACGATGTCCTTTCTGTGAGCAAATTTCCTCCAGAAATTGAAACTCTCAATAATTCAAGAGTACTGGAGAATAGGAGTTTTTAAATTTTTGATCAAATTTTACTGGGCACAGATTTCTACTATCAACAACCTCCATTTGTAAAACTAAACCCCAAAAGTGCCTTAATTAACCAGCATGGAGAAAGTTACTGGCTGTTTTATGTGCCAAATATTTAACCTATACAAAAATGGTTATGATATCATCTTTGGAACAATTTAACCATGGAACAGTAAACAAATGTAATTACTGATATTGACTGAAACAATTATCCACCCAAACTGCTCCCTGTCATTTCTCTTCATGGAAAGTTCAGAAAAATCAGAGCTGAGAATATCTTCAAGCAGTATTATTTCATGAGTTGCTGAAATGTGAGGTGATGCCACAACACGTAGCTGGTGTATTGTGCTGGATTGAGCCGCAAACTCACTGAGAAGGCAATGTTTGGATTTAAGGAGCCTAGGAAGAATGCAAAATATTGGACTAACTGGTATCCCAGAGACTAAACATCTAACTCTTGTGAGGGAGATTGGTAATCGGAGTTGGCACAGTTCCAAACAAGTCTATCACTTTAAGGAGGTCCTCACCTATCATAATTTTGTTCTGGGAGGCACAGCAAGTTGGAGATGGACAGCCACCTCCTGAAGCAAGCTTTCGATGGCAACAGAGGTGGATGAATGGTGTAGCTACCAGACTGGAATGTCCACCTGCATTTACTAGGACATCTGCCTAGTTGAAATGATGAATGTTGAAATAAAAATGAAAAAAAACCTGCAGATGCTGATGAATGTCTATCCCTTGCTAACTCCATGCCCTCTCATATTGCCCATGCCCCCTTCCTTACCCCTTCCATGTCCTCATGGGCATCCTCTATACCCATTCTCCTAATATCCACTATATATAGAACCAATGAAGTATTGACAAGTGTTTGAAATGTTCCTGAAAAATCACACAATGGACAGGCTTTGAGAAGATTCCTTGGGGAAGAAAAATGCATAATTTACAATCTCTTAAAGATGTAATTCTGGAGCATGGCCAGGCATTTGTAATGAGACCATCTGGCAACTATAGCAACAAAAACAGACTGAACAGAGGGCATCATTACATATGCGTGGCTAATCCATTTAGATGCCAGTAAGGAACAGTTAGGCAACTGCAGACGTGAGGAAAAGCTATGTTTGATCAACATTTCTACTATCTTATAATAACCTATTGTTTTTGAAGTCTTTTCACTCATTGTCTGTGTGCTTATTTACACAAGATTAAGTAGTGTTGAATGGAGATACATTTCTAGCCTTGTTACTTTAAATGGCCGCGATTGATTGATAGCTGTATGAGAAAGTAAGAGGGTCAATGCAATTCATGGGAATGTTGAATGGCTGTATTTTTTGGTTGATGCCTAAAGTTAGGATCTACCATAGTTTATGACTCTTCTGACAGGCTGTGAACCATACTGACTTAGAGAAGGGGCCTAGCTCCACCAAAATTGTGGAGTTTAGTGGGTGGAGTTTGAAGTGTCCATCCCCACAATGAAGCTGGTGAAGACTGATGTACCGTATTTAGGCTGGCTATTTGTACCCTTACCCCATGCCAGTAATGATTGTTGGAAATGGTGTGGAATATACATGTGTTGTGATGGTGCTAGAATTCTGGAATCAGCCTTGCCCACTATTTTTAGATGTCCTCTCAGGGAAGAAGATGGACCAAAAACAGACAGAGAGGCTAATGCAACAGGTAGCAAAAGGATTGAACTGATTGAGGAAGAGGCAACGAACTGTGTAAATAAGTCCTAGAGTTACAGGCAGTTTTGATATTTGATATAATGATCATGTTACTGACAGCCATACTCCCTGGGTCTCCATTATATGGAAAAGTATTGGAAATTAGTGTATTAAAAATATAATCATTGTAAGAACATACCAAAATTTAAATATTATCTAATTGAGCATTTGCATGTAATATAGAAGTACATTAAACTGATGATATTATTATTGCACTAAATGGCCTTGCATGATAATTTGCAGAGTTAATATTCATTCAACCATGTCTCCATGTTCCGTAGCATTAGATGTGATGCCATGGTAATAAAATAATTTATAAGTGAATAACTGAAATAGAGTACAATGGCTCTGCCATACAGTGATGGGCAGAATGCTATACAGGACAGCATGCAACACTTGAACGTCCAGGGAACCTGACGGCTTTGCAGCATAGTATTTCTTCGCCCAACTTGACGGGCTACCAATAACACACACGGTTCTGAGGGAAGGTGCCACTCAATTCTTGCAGTAAAACTAATTCCATCAGTTTCACATCATTCTTTTATTCACATGTTGGGAGGAGCAGTGATTCTGCCAATCTGTACTATGAATCAGCAGTTCTACAGGATCTGCAGCATGCTTTGCTGTAATACCAGTGGGAACACAGATTGACTTTAATTGCCAGTACACAATTAGTCCCAAGTTGATCTTGACAACTGTCATCTGCGGAACAATAACAGCAATTGTCAGCATCTCAAGAAGCTGTTATTTCTTTTTATCTCCATTCAAAAATACACCGTTTAAAAATCGACGTGCTATATCATCTTGAAATTTGATCTTCTGATCACCACCCTAAACAGTCAAATTAAAAGCTGAATTCTAAGTGTAGGATGCATTAACTATCACAGTGAACAAGTCAGTCTCAGATTCTCATACTAATAATGAACAGAAAAGAAACAAGGGGATTAGCATCAGTACAAAATAAAATCACTAAATTTGTTCCGTGCAATTCTTCTCAATGATGAATACCATGCAGAAACCCACCAAGATTACTTTCACAGCAGCTCCTTCTCAAGTTACTTCTAATACGAAGCAGGAAAAAAAATAGCAATGATGTAGGAACATTATCATCTCCAAGTTCCCCAACAAGTATACATGAACCTGACTAGGATATGCATTGTTGTCCCTTAATTGTCACTGGGCCAATATCTTCAAATTTTCTACATAGTTACAGTTTGTAGGTCCCTTCACAACAAGGAACAGTAATGTTTCAAAGGGAATTCTCTCCATAAATCAGCTTTACAGGGCAACTAGGGCTGGACAATACATTTGGTTTGGTTCATAATGCCTACACCCTAGAACAAATAAATGTATTTGCTGTTTCAGCATCCAGTGAAATGTTGTACACTTGAAGTTTGCAGAGATGCATGGTTAAATCTTCCCATATTCTGGTTCAGTGTCAACATTGGGAAGTTTCATGGAGGGTTTCCCTTTGTGGGCCATGGGACTTTTCTCACGTGTCCTTTTCATTGAATTGTGCGCTTGCAGAGGCAGAGGTGCTTGGCCCTGCCAGGATCTTCTGGTCTTGACACCATGGGTGCCCCATTTAAATCCAAGGTGCACACCAACTGGAATGTTGCAAGGCAGAAACTACCATTTCAAGTGTGTTTCACAACTGCCTTTTGAAAGGAGATGGCGGAGAAAGGGAAGCTAGCACCCCAGTTCGTCAACATGATCTGAAAGTCCTGAAGGACTGCGTTGAGAGGAAGGCTGCCTTTTTTATTCAGGACCCCCAACAACAGACCATGACACCAGGTGCTGCCAGTGTGGATGGAGATAGCCACCTCGTCATTTTAGATGAAATGTACAGCAACTGTTGTAAGCACGTCAATGGCATCTGTATTCTGCAAGTATAAATGCCATCATTTTCTCTTTGCTACTTCACAGTGACTCTAACTCTAGACCAAGTCTATTATTCTCACTATTGCATGAGACATCTAACCTCAATAGCTCTCATTCACCTCATCTTCCCAAACTATGAACCCTACCTACACATTGAGCATCTACTCATTCACTTTGCATACTTCACTCCAGTTCCTGTTCCTGCACTGCCACCAATAGCTCTTCAAGCACTTTCATTCACTCAATCCCTCTGTTTGTCCCAGTACAGGAGAAAACTTTTCATATTAGGTCACAAAAGGCAAAGACAGGTAGTTAACATTCATCTCTTCAACCCCCAATAAGATCCTCGAACAAGTGGGAGAGGATCGAGAATGCTCAATGGGAGATGCCATGACCTCCATGTCAACACAATCAAGTAAGATTCAGTGTTCTGCACTTCACTTTTTCCCCATTATCCTTCAAAGGATGCACCATCAAGGCTTTCTTCTGCACCCTCCACCAGCTCAGACACTTTCATCTTGGTGTACTTTACCTAGATTAGATTTAGGGCCATAATCTGGGGAGCACATTGCTAGCACATCTCTGCAGCTTTGTTGAGGAACAAATGTCCCAGGCCACTGGCACTCAGCAGATTGTTAGAGGCCAGACAGCTAATTAGCCCCAAGAAGATGACCTCATGACGTCATCATTAACAACTTTGTGTCAATGCTCAGACAGTCACATGATCAACAGGCAGGTTTGTGGAGGCACTCAATAAACTGGTTTGAAAATTGCAGCTGTTAACCACTGTTATCTGTACCATTCTGGCCCTGGCATTCTGACTGACAGCCGGCATGGAAAGTCAGGTTCAGCATAATGCTCAAAAATGCATACAGACCCAAAATCCATTGCTTTAGCTGTTGGTGCTTGGATTCAGCAGCAAGGCAACAGAGGAACAAGAAAACTCAATGTCATTTCAGGAGCCCCTTCTTCAAGGAGACATGGTGACGTCTCTTAGATGAAGGGGGAACTACACACAGGCATCCTGGAAATTCACTCTCAGGGTGCTCCAAAAGTGCCAGGCCACTCTACCTTCACCCTGCCTACAATCCCAACCTTGTGGAAGTTGCAGCCAGGGAGATGAGATTTCATCTGAACAAAACATCTTGGCATGTCTGGGCTCTCTAATGACAAACACCCCAGGGATAAGCTGTCTAAATCATTTAGCTCAACAGCTTCCACTACAGAGCAGGTTCCCTCCACCCCAGCTGCAAATCCTGAGACTGCGTCTTGACATAATGAGAGGGCAGGAAAATGCAACTGTTTCTGAGGGCACACAGGTTGCACGGGTGACATTGCATGGTAAACAGAATCTCACATCTGTAAATTTAAGAACTTCAATCCATACATGTCTGATCGACTAGCATTTTAACTCGATGACCCGTTATCTGAATACCAAGTCAGAGTTCAATAGTCTTTTCATACACTTTGAGGAAGATATAAGTTATAGTGCTTATCTCTGAAAAGACTCCTTCAACCCCTTATGTTCATAACTCCAGCTAAGACTTAAAACTTTGGTGGGGAGATTACTAATTGGAAGGTAAATGGGAACAAGTTGTGATAGGTTCTTGCCCCACTGCCGTTCCACACTTATAGCATATCCATCACTCTACCATTACAATCAAGCCAGGGGATCAACCACAGTTCAATGGAGAATGCTGAAGGGCATGTCAGGAACTGCACCAAGCATGCCTAAAAAATGAGGCGCCAACCTGGTGAAGCTACAGGACTACTTGCATGCTAAACAGCATAAGCAGCAAATGATAGAAGAAGCTAATCAAACCGACAACCAACGGATCAGATCTAATCTGAGTCCAACCACATTGAGTCGTGAATGGTGGTTGACATTTAAATAATTTACCGGAGGAGGGGGCTTCATAAAAATCTCTATCCTCAATGATGGATCAGTGAGAAAGTAAGGGCTGAAGCATTCACAGCAATCTACAGTCAGACGGTTCCTAGTGGATGATCCATCTCAGTCTCCTGTAGTGGTGCCCAGTATCACATATACCAGTCTTCAGCCAATTTGATTCACTCCACGTGACAGCAAGAAACGATTGGAGATATGAATGCTGCAAATGCTGTGGGCCCTGACAGCATTCTGGGAATAGTACTGAGGACTTGCGCATCAGACTTTCCACACCCCTAGCCAGCTCACCACCACCTTTTCAAGGACAATTAGTGACATTACACACAACACCTTTGCCCTGTAAAGCTTCTTAAAAAAAACACATTCATTAAATGTGGGCATCAATGACATGACCAAATTTTGTTGCCCATCTCTAATTGCCCTTGAAATGAGTGTATGATTAAGGCATTAGGTATGGAGGTGCTGGTGTTGGACTGGATGGACAAAGATCACTGCTGAGACCATCTTCACGGATACGGGGAAGCACTTCAGTGGTCAAGGACATACAGTGAAGTGCTAAACATGCTGAACTGTCCCCCAATAGACCGTCAATGCTACAACAATGGATGAATGGACACCACGTAACAAGCACGAGGCAGGAGTGTTCCCACCCAATCGGGAACACTTCAGTGGACAAGGACATTTAGCCTCCGATCTTCAGGTAAGCATCCCCAAGGCAGCCTTCAAGATACACAACAGCGCAGAATCGCTGAGTAGAATCTGATAGCCAAGTTCCGTACATGAGGGTGGCCTCAAATGTGATCTTGGGTTCATGTCGCCCTACATGTAACCCATCAGACTGTTCTGTGTTTGTAAAATCTTGCTTAATGTTCTGTTTTGACATCATCTTGTTATTATCTCTCTACCTTACTTTGTACAGTTTTAGATTACTTATTACTTTGGTTAGACTCATGTGACTCTGATACCTATCATGTTATTCCAGACATTTGGTGTGTCTCTACCAGAATTTTATTTTTGGTTTTGCCATAATTAATCAGTTCATAGGTTCACTTGCTACTCGGGTGTTTATTCACACCGTTTGACACTTTCGATCACCCGCAATGACTTGTTATTCAGCCTATCAAGTCAGAAATCACACGACATTAGGTTATGGTCCAAAACACAAGCTTTCAGAGCATAGCTCCTTTGACAGGTGAAGGGAGAAAGAAGCACACAGAACACAGAATAAGTAAAAGATTAAAGGGTCATACAACTGATGAGGAAGTATTAAAACAAACCCAAGATGCTGTTAAATCTTTAATCACTTAGAAGGTTTTAATTGATTAATATGTACATGTAAACCCCAAATTTCTTTCAATTTTCTCAGGACAGAGAAACTTGAAGGTTTTATCAGTGTAGAGAAGAGGTGACATTTTAGGTCAGACGATGCATGTTAGGTGTGAGGCCTTGTTTAGATTCTGTTTGTGTTTTGTCTGGAGTCAGACTGGTTTTATTTAAGTAGGAATTTATAATTTATAAGACACAGACATCAAGTTTCTACAGAAATGCAAGAAAGCCCAAAAGATCCCAAAGGACTACAGATCACGAACCCATTCAAGTCGACCTACAGCACTATGCTGAGAGACTTTGCCGTCACACCTCTCACAAACTCCTCAATCATCTCGTACATCAACTTGACAGCAAGCTCCATAATCTTGAAATCGAGATAGAGTTCATACTCTCAGCTTGCACTCAAGATACAGCAGTACAGTTACAAGACAATGCCAAACAGATGAGGCAACAGAATTACAACACCTACATGCACACTAAAAACAAGAAACTGGAGAAACTTGGCATCACCAAGTCTGGCCTGGTACCACCATGGGAAAAACCATCGTCAATTTATCTGACTACATCCTTCAACTGGATTAGATCAAAGTTCTCAGCCGAGGACTTAATTTCTGCCTCACCACGAAAATGGACCCCATTGGTCTCACGTGACAGAGGAATTCATCAGACGAATGAGACTCTGGGAATTCTTCCAAGATGTCAGCAGCAAGCCCAATGAGACAACCAATGAACCTGATCAGTCGACAGGGAGATCCATGGGGGAGCGGGCAAATAGGTATGCTCAATCCATCACAGAATGTGTGAACACCAGATTTACCAGCCACACTCACAAGGTAGTGCAAAATGTCACCCAGGCACAACACAACGCTATCCATGCTCTCAAAGCTAATCGCAACATTGTCATCAAACCAGCACAGAGGAGGAGCCGTCGTTATATAGAATAGAACTGACTACTGCAAGGAAGCGTACCGGCAGCTGAACAACCAGGGATACTACGGACAACTACCTGGCAATCCGACCAAATAACACACCCATCAACTGAACAGACTGGTCAAGACTTTTGATCCAGTCCTTCAGAGTACCCTATGCACCCTCTCATCCCCCGTACTTCCAGCGTAGGGGACTTCTATTGCCTTCCAAAGATACACAAAGCCAACACACCTAGATGTCCCATCGTATCAAGCAATGGGACCCTGTGTGCGAACCTCCCTGGCTATGTAGAGGGCATCTTGAAACCCATTTTACAGGGAGCCCCAGCTTCTGTCGCCACACTACAGATTTCTTACAGAAAGTCAACATCCACGGACCAGTCGAACCAGGAACATTCCTTGTCACAATGGACATTCTGGCACTCTACAACAGCACTCCCCCCCATGATAATGGCATCATTGCAACAGCTTCAGTACTCAATACTACCAACGACCAATTTGAAGAAGCCTACAACTCATCTGCTTCATCGTCAACCACAACGGCTTCACCACTGACAACCAGTTCTTCATCCAGACACACGGACCAGCCCTGGGGACCAGATTTGCACCCCAACATGCCAACATTTTCATGCACAGGTTCAAACAAGAATTCTTTGCTGCCCAGAACCTCTGACCAACACTATACACTAGATACAGTGACGACATTTTCTTCCTTTGAACTCATGGTAACGAATCTCAGAAACAACTACATAGTGATATCAGCTAGTTCCATCCCATTATCAAACTTACCATGGACTACTCTTTAGAATCAGACTCATTTTTGGACACACGCATCTCCATCAGGGACAGACACCTCAATACCTCACGCTACCACAAGCCCACAGATAACCTCATGATGCTGCACTTCTCTAGTTTCCACCCTAAACATATTAAAAACAGCCATCCCCTATGGACAAGCCCTACACAGGATCTGTTTGGATTAGGAGGAACGCGAAGGACACCTGAAGGTGTTGAAGGATGCTCTCATTGGAATGGGATACGATGCTCAACTCATCGATCGCCAATTCCGACGTGCCACAGCAAAAAACCGTAATGACCTCCTCAGAAGACAGACACGGGATACATTTGATAGGGTACCCTTTGTTGTCCAATATTTCCAGGGAGCAGAGAAACTACACCACGCTCTTGGCAGCCATCAAATAATTGATGACGATGAGCACCTTGCCAAGATCTTATCCATGCCTCCACCTCTCACCTTCAAACAAATGCCAAACCTTAAACAGACCATTGTTCGCAGTACTACCCAGCCTTCAGGACAACATCGACCACAACACTATACAACTCTGTCATGGCAACCTCTGCAAGACATGTCAGATAATCGACATAGATACTACCATCACACATGGGAACACCACCCACTACATGCACAGCAGATACTCATGTGACGCAGCCAAAGTTGTCTATCTCATACACAGCAGGCAAGGATGCCCCAAGGCATGGTACACTGGCGAAACCATGCAGACGCTATGACAACAGATGAATGGACACCAAACAAGGATGCTCCCTCCCAGCGGGGGAACGCTTCAAAGGTCAAGGACATTTGGCATCCAATCTTCAGATAAATGTTCACCAAGGGGGACTTAGCGAAACACAACAATGCAAAGTTGCCAAGCAGAGGCTGATGGCCACGTTCGGTGCCCATCAGGATGGCCTCAACTCGGATCTTGGGTTCATGTCGCACCATGGGTGACCGCACCACACTATACTCACTCACTCACTCTAACACACAGACTCTCTATCTCTCATCCTCACAGACAGAGTTAAAGATAACCCAGAATTCATAGGAAGACACTGGTGTTACAAAGCCGCAGAAACTACTAGGAAGAGACCTCAGATACAGGAGTTGAGGAAGAGTCCCAGGCAGCAAAGTAGGGCTGACAGAATTTTGTAGTGGGCTGAGGAGCTGAAGATTCACGAGTCACTACGGGGGGACAGTTTTGGATGATAAGGTTAAACGATTGTAGGGTGCGCAGGAGTTTGAACACTCCAAGTTGGAGCAGTATTGCAGAAAGTTCAGAAGTAGGATCTTCAAGACTGAAGAATTGAAACCTCTTTGAAAGAAAACTGAAAGATAAGATTGTTGTAACTCAGTGATTTCTGACATCTGGGTGGATTGCTATCAATTACATGGGATTGGTCAAGGCTATAGCTGTCATTTCTTGTGCAAGATATTGTGCTTGCCAACATTTGCTTGTTAATTCATATTTACCTCATGTTAATTTTGGATGTTAGTGACAAAGAAATATTATAAGCAATTTTATTTTATTGTGTGTGGGGGGGGGGGGGGGGGGGGGGTGAAACAAGGGAGGGGGGTGGTGGGGGGGGGGAGGGGAGGAGTAAAACACCGCGACGAGACCGCCCACCAGTGGTCGGCT
>NC_063359.1:42532529-42619979 GCF_021869965.1 Rhincodon typus | reverse complement strand
AAGTTTGCCACTATCTGTAACAAAGAAATCCGGTCCCTGGTGCTGTAAGGCAGGTAAGCTAACCACTGAGCCACCGTGCCACCCAAGTTACTGCAGTGTATCTTATAAATGATACAAACTGCTGCCACTGTGGGTGGTGGTGAAGGGAGTGACTGTGGAAGGTGCTGGGGTACCAATCAATTGGATTTCTTTGTTACAGATAGTGGCAAACTTTTTCAGGCCAGTGTATTCAATCACACTCCCAGCAGTCCTTCTGTAAATAATGGGGACAGGTACTGGGGATTCAACAGGTGAGTTACTCACTGCAGAGTCCCAGCCTCTGACCTGCTTTTGTAGCCACTGTATTTATGAGACTTCTCCAGTTCTGGTCAATGGTCACCTGCAAGGATGCTGATAGTGGGGAATTCTGCAATGGTATCAATAAGGGAGATTGTGAGCAGAGTATGACACAGTGTACAAACTGGAGGGTGCAGAACAAATAGGATTAGACTGAAAAAACACAATAAAAGACAAAACTAAAGGCTCTGTATAACTAAACAGATGAATGGGTAGCGCAAATAGAAATATAAATTTAATATCGTTTGGCCATTATAGAGAAATGGCTGCGAGATGACAAAGACTGGGACCCAAAAATTCAAGGATATATGAAATTCAGAAAGACAGGGAGCTAGGAAAAGATGGAGTAGCTCTGTTAATTAAGTATGGCATTGTTATAATAGAAATTGTTTTAGTTCCGGAGCTTAGGATGTAGGATCAGTTTGGTAGAGATGAGAAATAGAAAATATAAGAAGTCATTTGTGGGATTCGTTTACAGACAACCACACTTTAGGACACATCATACAGGAAAAATAATAGGGGCTTGTAATAGAAGTACAGCAATAATCATGGGGAATTTTAAATTACACATATACTGGATGAGTCAGATTGGCAAGAGCACCAGGGTGATGAGCTCTTAGTCCAAATTACAGAGTACAAAACACAGCAAAGAATGGCTAAAATATTAGGATGAAAGGGGAAATTACAGTATGAGAAAGGTAGCTAAAAATATAGGGTGGAATCTTCTCATCCACTGAACAATGTGGGTAATGGCAAGAAAGTAGGGAAAATCATGAGATTGGCAGTCAAGAGATTCCTGACTTTGAGACCCAAAAGTCCAAATGTCCAAGAAAACGTTGAGATGAAAATCTCACTTCTGAGTAGCAACAAGTCTAATATACGCATTCATCATTCGTTAATCTCACCTCATTTACATGCTGTTTCCCATTCTCCCACTGTCAGATAGAAACAAACTGGCAACAACTTCTGACATGGAAGTCAAAGCTTGGAAATGTCACTGTTCCCAGGGGCACCTCAGACCAAGATGGCAGCATCTTTGGTGAATTTCTGCAGTGCATCTTGTACATAGTACACGCGGCTGCTCAGTGGTGGAGGGAGTGAATGCTTGTGGATGCGGAGCCAAACAGGCTGTGTTATCCTCGATGGTGTCAAGCTTCTTAAGTGTTGTTGGGCTGCACTCATCCAGGCAAGTGGGGAGTATTCCATCACATTCCTGACTTGTGCCTTGTAGATGGTGGGCAGGCTTTGGGCAGTCAGGAGGTGAATTATTTGTTGCAATATTCCTCTGACCTGCTTTTGTAACCACTGTGTTTATGTGGTGAGTCCAGTTAAATTTCTGGTCAATGATAAACCCTGGGATGCTGATAGTGGGGGATTAAGTGATGGTAACACCATTGAATGTCAAGGGGCAGTGCTTAGATTGTCTCTTATTGGTGATGGTCATACCCTGGCACTTGTGTGGCTCAAATGTTACTTACCACTTGTGAGGCCAAACCTGGATATTATGCAGATCTTGTTGCATTTGAACATGAACTACTTCAGTATCTGAGGAGTTGTGAATAGCGCTGAACATTGTGCAAACATCAGCGAACATCCCCACTTCTAACCTTATGATGGGTGGGAAGGTTATTGATGAAGCAGCTGAAAACGGTTGGGCCGAGGACACTACCCTGAGGGATTCCTACAGAGATGTTCTGGAGCTGAGATAACTCACCTCCAACAAAACCATGATCATCTTCCTATTTGTCAGATATAACTCCATCAGCTGCAGAGTTTGCCCCCTATACCCATTGATTCCAGCTTTGCCAGGGCTCCTTGATGCCACACTCGGTTGAATGTAGCCTTGATATCAAGGGCTGTCACTCTCACCTCACCTCTGGAATTCAGCTCTTTTGACCATGTTTTGACCTAGAACAAACAGAGTTGTTATCTCTGGTTTGTTACCCGTGCCACGTGCTAGCGAAGCGAGGAATAGGGAGAGAGAGCAGTTGAACACGTGGCTACAGGGATGGTGCAGGAGGGAGGGATTCAGATACCTGGATAATTGGGGCTCATTCTGGGGGAGGTGGGACCTCTACAAACGGGATGGTCTACACCTGAACCAGAGGGGTACCAATATCCCGGGGGGGGGGGGGGAAATTTGCTAATGCTCTTCGGGAGGGTTTAAACTAATTCAACAGGGGGGTGGGAACCTGAATTGTAGCTCCAGTGTACAGGAGGTTGAGAGTAGTGAGGTCATAAATAAGGTTTCAACCCTATCGCAGGAGTGTACCAGCAGGCAGGAAGGTGGTTTGAAGTGTGTCTACTTCAATGCCAGGAGCATCCGGAATAAGGTGGGTGAACTTGCAGCATGGGTTGGTACCTGGGACTTCGATGTTGTGGCCATTTCGGAGACAAGGATAGAGCAGGGACAGGAATGGTTGTTGCAGGTTCCGGGGTTTAGATGTTTCAGTAAGATCAGGGAAGGTGGTAAAAGAGGGGGAGGTGTGGCATTGTTAGTCAAGGACAGTATTACGGTGGCAGAAAGGATGTTTGATGACAACTCGTCTACTGAGGTAGTATGGGCTGAGGTTAGAACCAGGAAAGGAGAGGTCAACCTGTTGGGAGTTTTCTATAGGCCTCCGAAAAGTTCCAGAGATGTAGAGGAAAAGATTGCAAAGATGATTCTGGATAGGAGCGAAAGTAACAGGGTAGTTGTTATGGGGGACTTTAACTTTCCAAATATTGACTGGAAACGCTATAGTTCGAGTACTTCAGATGGGTCAGTTTTTGTCCAATGTGTGCAGGAGGGTTTCCTGACACAGTATGTAGATAGGCCAACAAGAGGCGAGGCCACATTGGATTTGGTACTGGGTAATGAACCAGGCCAGGTGTTAGATTTGGAGGTAGGAGAGCACTTTGGTGATAGTGACCACAATTCGGTTACGTTTACTTTAGCGATGGAAAGGGATTGGTATATAAAGCAGGGCAAGAGTTATAGCTGGGGGAAAAGGCAATTATGAGGCGATGAGGCAAGATTTAGGATGCATAGGATGGAGAAGGAAACTGCAGGGGCTGGGTACAATTGAAATGTGGAGCTTGTTCAAGCAACAGCTACTGTGTGTCCTTGAGAAGCATGTACCTGTCAGGCAGGGAGGAAGTGGTCGAGCGAGGGAACCGTGGTTTACTAAAGAAGTTGAATCTCTTGTCAAGAGGAAGAAGGAGGCTTATGTAGAGATGAGGCGTGAAGGCTCAGTGAGGGCACTTGAGAGTTACAAGTTAGCCAGGAAGGACCTAAAGAGAGAGCTAAGAAGAGCCAGGAGGGGACATGAGAAGTCTTTAGCAGGTAGGATCAAGGAAAACCCTAAAGCTTTCTATAGGTATGTCAGGAATAAAAGAATGACCAGAGTAAGATTGGGGCCGGTCAAGGACAGTAGCGGGAAGTTGTGCGTGGAGTCCGAAGAGATAGGAGAGGTGCTAAATGAATATTTTTCGTCAGTATTCACACAGGAAAAAGACCGTGTAGTCGAGGAGAATACTGAGATACAGTCTATTAGACTAGACGGGATTGAGGTTCATAAGGAGGAGGTGTTAGCAATTCTGGAAGGTGTGAAAATAGATAAGTCCCCTGGGCCGGATGGGATTTATCCTAGGATTCTCTGGGAAGCTAGAGAGGAGATTGCAGAGCCTTTGGCTTTGATCTTTATGTCGTCATTGTCTTCAGGAATAGTGCCAGAAGACTGGAGACGAGCAAATGTTGTCCCCTTGTTCAAGAAGGGGAGTAGAGACAACCCTGGTAATTATAGACCAGTGAGCCTTACTTCGGTTGTGGGTAAAGTGTTGGAAAGGATTATAAGAGATAGGATTTATAATCATCTAGAAAGGAATAATTTGGTTAGGGATAGTCAACACGGTTTTGTGAAGGGTAGGTCGTGCCTCACAAACCTTATTGAGTTCTTTGAGAAGGTGACCAAACAGGTGGATGAGGGTAAAGCGGTTGATGTGGTGTATTTGGATTTCAGTAAAGCGTTTGATAAGGTTCCCCATGGTAGGCTATTGCAGAAAATACGGAGGCATGGGATTGAGGGTGATTTAGCGGTTTGGATCAGAAATTGGCTAGCTGTAAGAAGACAGAGGGTGGTGGTTGATGGGAAATGTTTATCCTGGAGTTCAGTTACTAGTGGTGTACCTCAAGGATCTGTTTTGGGGCCACTGCTGTTTGTCATTTTTTATAAATGACCTGGATGAGGGCGTAGAAGGATGGGTTAGTAAATTTGCGGATGACACCAAAGTCGGTGGAGTTGTGGATAGTGCGGAAGGATGTTGCAGGTTACAGAGGGACATAGATAAGCTTCAGAGCTGGGCTGAGAGGTGGCAAATGGAGTTTAATGCAGAAAAGTGTGAGGTGATTCACTTTGGAAGGAGTAACAGGAATACAGAGTACTGGGCTAATGGTAAGATTCTTGGTAGTGTGGATGAGCAGAAAGATCTCGGTGTCCATGTGCATAGATCACTGAAAGTTGCCACCCAGGTTGATAGCGTTGTTAAGAAGGCATACAGTATGTTAGGTTTTATTGGTAGAGGGATTGAGTTTCGGAGCCATGAGGTCATGTTGCAGCTGTACAAAACTCTGGTGCGGCCGCACTTGGAGTATTGCGTACAGTTCTGGTCACCGCATTATAGGAAGGATGTGGAAGCATTGGAAAGGGTGCAGAGGAGATTTACCAGGATGTTGCCTGGTATGGAGGGAAGGTCTTATGAGGAAAGGCTGAGGGACTTGAGGCTGTTTTCGTTAGAGAGAAGAAGGTTAAGAGGTGACTTGATAGAGACATACAAGATGATCAGAGGATTAGATAGGGTGGACAGTGGGAGCCTTTTTCCTCGGATGGTGATGGCTAGCACGAGGGGACATAGCTTTAAATTGAGGGGTGATAAATATAGGACAGATGTCAGAGGTAGGTTCTTTACTCAGAGAGTAGTAAGGGCGTGGAATGCCCTGCCTGCAAAAATAGTAGACTTGCCCACTTTAAGGGCATTTAAACGGTCATTGGATAAACATATGGATGATAATGGAATAGTTTAGGTTAGATGGGCTTCAGATTGGTTTCACAGGTCGGCGCAACATCGAGGGCCGAAGGGCCTGTACTGCGCTGTAATGTTCTATGTTCTATGTTTAAACCAAGGCCGTAATGAGGTCAGGAGCTGAGTGGCCCTGGTGGAACCCAAACTGGGCGTCACTGAGCAGGTTATTTCTGAGCAGGTGCTGCTTGATAACACTGTTGATGACACCTTCCATCTCTTTACTGACGATCGGGAGTAGACTGATGTGGCAGTAATTGGCCGGGTTGGATTTGTCCTGCTTTTAGTGTACAGGACATACTTGGGCAATTTTCCACATTGTTGGGTAGATGCCAGTGTTGTAACTATACTGAAACAGCTTGGCTAGGGAAGCGCCAAATCTGGAGCACAAGTCTTCAGTACTATTGCCGGAATGTTGTCAGGGCCCGCAGCCTTTGCTGTATCCAATGCCTCTAAAATGTTTCTTGATATCACATCCACCTAACATCGTCACAGGGAAAATTCTGGAATTTATTATTAAGGTGTTTATAATGGGTTAATTAGAAAATCTTAATGCCACTGAGCATAGTCAGGTTTTTTGAAAGGGAAATAAGATTGACTAGTTTATTAAAGTTCTTTGAAGAAGTAACAAGTGACATAGATAAGGGGGAAACTAGTGGATGTTAGAAACCTAGATTTCCAGAAGGCCCCTACCAAGGTGCCTCAAAGTTTCATGTAAAGTAACAGCTCATGGTGTAGTTGTAACATATTGGTATGAGTTGAAGATAGATTGGCTAATAGGAGGCAGAAGGTGGGTATAAATGGCTTGATTTCAGGTGGGCCAGGAATGACAAGTGCAATAGACTCACTGTTGAGGTCTTAATTTATATCAACTTTACAAGTTTTGTCAAATTTACCAAGATAGGTAGGAAGGTAAGTTTTGAACAGGACACAGAGTCTCTAAAGGTTTACAAAGAGTTTAAGTTTGTGGGCACAAATTTGGCAGATGAAGTATGACATGGGAAAATGCAAAATTTACAATTGAAAAGTAGCACATTATTTACAACATTGAACAGTACAGCACAGTACAGTACAGGCCCTTCAGCCCACGATGTTGTGCTGACCTATTATCCTACTCTAAGATCAAACTACCCTGCATACCCTACATTTTACTATCATCCACATGCCTATCCAAGAGTCGCTTAAATGTTCCTAATGTATCTGACTCCACTACCTTCGCTGGCAGCGCATTCCACGCACACACCACGGTCAGTGTAAAGAACCTACCTCTGACATCTCCCCTATACCTTCCTCCAATCACCTTAAAATTATGCCCCCTTGTAATAGTCATTTCCGCCCTGGGAAAAAGTCTCTGGCTATCCACTCTATCTATGCCTCTCATCATCTTGTACAACGCTATCAAGTCACCTCTCGTCCTTCTTTGTTCCAATGAGAAAAAACCCTAGCTCCCTCAACCTTTCCTCATAAGACCTGCCCTCCATTCCAGGCAGCATCCTGGTAAATCTCCTCTGCACCCTCTCTAAAGCTTCCACATCCTTCTTATAATGAGGTGACCAGAACTGAACACAATATTCCAAGTGGTCTAACCAGAGTTTTATAGAGCTGCAGCGTAATCTCATGGCTCTTAAACTCAATTCCCCTGCCAATGAAGGCCAACACACCATACGCCTTCTTAAAAACCTTATCAGCTTGGCTAGCAACTTTGAGTGATCTATTGACGTGGACCCCAAGATCCCTCTGTTCCTTCACACTGACAAGGATCTTGCCATTAACCCTGTATTCTGCATGCAAATTCGACCTTCCAAAATGAATCACTTCACACTTTTCTGGGTTGAATTCCATCTGCCACTTCTTTGCCCAGCTCTGCATCCTGTCAATGTCCCACTGCAACCTACAACAGCCCTCCATGCTATCCACAACTCCACCAACCTTCCTGTCATCAGCAAACTTACTAACCCACCCTTCCACTTCCTCATCCAAGTCATTTATAAAGATTACAAAGAGCAGAGGTTTCAGAACAGATCCCTGCGGAACACCACTGGTCACCGAACTCCAGGCTGAATACTTTCCATCTACTACCATCCTCTGTCCTCTATTGGACAGCCAGTTCTGTATCCAGATTTATTGGACTATTTAAATGGAAAGAACTGCAGAACACTGAGATACAGAGGGATCTCAGAATCCTGGCATATAGATGATAAACTTAGCATATAGGTACAGCAAGACATGATCCAGGACAAAGCAGCCTGCTTGATTGGCACCAAATCTGCAAGCATCCACTCCCTCCAATGTACAGCAGCAATGTGTATTACAGCAGCAAAGTGCACTGCAGAACCTCACCAAAGATCCTTAGACAACATCTTCCAAATACACAATCACTTTCATCTAGGAGACAAGAGCAGCAAATACATGGGAACAGCATCACTTGCAAGTTCCCCTCTAAGCCACTCACCATCCTGACATGGAAATAATGTCACTTTCCCTTCATTATTACTGGTTCAAATCCTGAAAAGCCTCCCCATCAGCATTGTGGGTCTACCTATAGCACATGGACTGTAGCAGTTCAAGGTGGCAGCTTACCACCACCTTCTCAAGGGTAATTAGGTGCAGGCATAACACTGGCCAGCTAGTGTCGCCCCTGTCCTATAAACGTTTTAGGAAAAAAAGCATGGCCTAAAGGATGGAGTCAGTACTATCCAACTGCAGGTCCATCTTAGGGCGTAGGCTGGCAAAGTCCTGTCAGGATTTTGTGTTCAGCATTTATATTATCTACATTAAGAATAATTAAAAAAAAACTTCACAAACAGATGCCCAGCTGAGCCTGCAAGTTTAGCCATGACCCCAAAAAGTTATGGGTACATACTGGACACTAATATAAGCATTCAATAAAGAGTGAACAAAAAAAAAAACACCAAATAAAGGTAATGTCCCTAACTCTCCAGTAACCATCAATATGTGCCAACTGACGGCATGCCAATATACTTCGATCCCTGACCGAGTTAATCTCAACAAATAACATAACAAAGTGAAACCAATGTAAAGTGACTTGTTAACAAGTGAAATTTAACTTTGAAAATAGAAATCCAGTGTCTCTTTGTACTCTCAATAAACCCTTTGTTTACTTCAATGGAGTTTGGCAAGAAAATTGTGTCCATGATACAGAGCTTCCGTATTTAATTAAGAATCTTTTATAACTCGGCTGTAGCTACAGCACTGTCAGGGCATTTTTCATCACTGAAAAGTTTCCCCTGCAATGGAACTATAGATGTTTCCTACGCATGCCACTGGCACTTAAAATTTTAAGTGTAATCGCTTTAGAAGCAGGAGAAGAAAACAATGACAGAAGTGCTATGCACTATTACCTGGTGGCTGGGTGGGACAGGCCTGGAGTTCACAGCTTTGCTTTGCAACAGGCTTCAAGAGTGGATCACATCCTCGGACAATTTCTTTTCCCTGATAACATTTCACATCTCTCATTCTTACTCCAACTCCACAGGTCTTAGTGCACTGTATAAAAGTGAGAAAAAGATAGTTTATTAAATGCAGTAGAAAAATAGAAAACAAAACTGTAAAATTTTAATTGAAAATATTATGTATGGATAATTAAGGACAGGGGAATTGGGGAAAATGAAGGAATAGCAATGTTAATAAAAGACAAAAAAAAACAACCCAATCTAAAGAAAGACTTAAGTAAGTGTGAAGGGATGACAGTGGCCAAAGGAAGGAAGGTCTAAAATATTCGCATGACAAGGACTTACGTAATCATAGCAATTTTTAATGCACTGTAGTGAAATATAAATGCTGTAGGTCACTTCAAATACATGTAATTATTAGACTTCAAGTGATCAAAAAGATTAGTTTTTCCTTTCTTTTTCTCCTATTGCTGTCTGGACTGAGGACCAATACATTTCTATCAAATTAGCAAAGTGACCTTGGCATTTCAGCAGTGAATGCAATTAGTGCATGGGATCCAGGAAGAAATCCAAACCAATGTCACTTTGCTGACTAAAGACACAAAAAGCGAAGCATAGTAATATGGCAGTGCCTCACAAACTATTTTCTCATGTGATCCCATTTTAACCTACCATCACCTTCTCAAAGGCAATTAGGGACAGGCAACAAGCCAACATCAACCCATGAATGAAAACATTAAAAGACTTCTTGAAAATGTAACTGACGCCAGATGCCAGCAATATCAAAACAGCAATAAAACAACACAATAACATATTTAATTATTAAGAGTTCACCTATCAGACATATATGTATGGAAACAAATTTGTTTCCATTTTGTAAATATGTTATTACTTTATGAACTCGTGTAGGTTTTAGCCAAAAGCAAAATACTGCAGATTTGGAAATCTGAACCACCAGGTCATTGGCCTGAAATATTAGCTGTTTCTGTCCCAAAAATGCTGATATTTTTCCAGCTTTTTCATTCTTATTTTAGGTTTCAGCAAAGCTTTCTATATTCCCTGGTGACAGAAAATGCAATGAAGACTCTCATCTCCCCTGTTAACCCCCCCACCTTTCCACACAAACACACACACACACACACACACACACACTGTAACCAATCTTTCTCCCTTCTCCACACATGCACCCCTCTTTCTAACTCCAACTCACCCTTATAATAGTTCACCCACTCAATCAGTTGCTCCTCTCCCAAAACACCTTCGCACTAAATCACTCATTCAGAGTCTCTTACCCAGCACCCACCAATGTTCAGCAGCTTCTGTCCCCAAACTCTCTCACCCCTTCCACAGACTCAATGATCTCACTTTCCAAACTCTTCCTTCAACTCACCAGCAGACCCTTTTCCCAAACCTTCCCCTACTGAGACTTGGGCTCCGCTCCTCTCCCAAGCCTCAAGCCAGCCAACAGCAGACCACATCCTTTGATAGGTCTCAGCAGCCATGTCCGAGCTGATGCAAGGTGAAGTAGTGTTGACCTGGGTCCCATTTTTCTGACTTGATTACTGGATATTCCAGGCTGAGGCTCTCACCTTTTGGGTCTGGCTGCATTAGAGGTGGTGGCAGCCAGTGGGAGGTAGAATTCAGCAAAAAAAATTAAAGCAGAGAAATTTCACAATCCAAAATTCAGAATTCTGCCAAATGATGGAAACATCTCATCCTGGTAAGCAAATGGAAACAAATGAGTAGTGCTAAGGAACAGTCAAAATTGCATTTCGGATAGGTGTGTAAGGGTGCACTATGCTGCTGGCTGGCTTGAGACTTGGGACAGCGTAATGAAGCCCAGGTTTCTGCCAGATCCTGTAGGTGGGAAGGACAGGGGTTTGGGAAAAGGGTCTGCTATTCAATGAAAGCTGGAGTTTGTGGAGTGGGATTGTTGAATCACTGGAGAGGTGGCAAGAGAGCTTGAGGAGAAAAGTTGCTGAGTGTTGAGTAGATAAATTTATAAATATAGAGTGAAATTTTATCATATTTTTGGTCGAGAGTCATGGTGCTTATCTCTCATAGATCAGTGTAACTTTTCTCACACAATTGTCTGCTCTTCATCTCATTAAATATGCAACTGGAGCCTTTGATGCCTTTCTTGGGAATTCATGCAGCTGGG
The DNA here is from genome assembly GCF_021869965.1 of Rhincodon typus. NCBI lineage: Eukaryota > Metazoa > Chordata > Chondrichthyes > Orectolobiformes > Rhincodontidae > Rhincodon > Rhincodon typus. The sequence continues at coordinate 42,609,011 of NC_063359.1, read as the reverse complement.
AAGGTTGACCATCACGTATTAACTCTGGCACAGCACTCACATTTTGTTGTGGCTTATGGGTCTGGGTATTGCATTGTTCATGTCCATTCAGTAGCTCTCACCCACCTCATCCTTCTGAACTACTAATCTCTAATGCGGTCTAAGCTTTCTACTCACTCACTGGGTCACTTCACCTCTCTGCTCATGCTTCACCACTAGCTGCTCTTGCATCCATCTCCACCATACTTAATGCTTCCCTTTCTCTCATTGGAGTAAAAATTGGCCCACCACACACTATTATTTCAACAAGACTCCAACTGATCTTGACTGCTTGCAGTTAACCTGCAGGATTGATTGTGAGCAAGTCCCTGGATGGGATGGAGATCCAGGGCATGGATCTCTGGACTCTGGTAGAATTAAATGCCTGACTATGGTCAATCCTGGGATGAACAGAATGAGGCTCCTGACAGAATGTGGCAGTACCCCCAATGGATTGTAATAGCCTATCACTCACTTAGAACTGCTCCCCTTTGACACTTGTATATGGCCATTCGTTGGAAGTCCATACAGTATGCTTTCCATGTAAACTTCTAGCACTTGCTGGAGGTCTGCCATTGACGGAGCATAGTACTGTACAGAAACATGTGTGTTCCATATGTGTCTGATACATTGTTTGATCAGTACTCCCTACTGTCACAAGCTGCCTGCATCTTCCTTTTTGAAAGCAATTCAAGTTACAGAGGCTGGCAGTCTGTAAATCTGTGAAGTCAGTGAATGTGAGTTAAGAAAGTTATGTCAAGTACACAGAGGCTGCCAGCCTCCAAATAAGGTCAAGTAGTGAGTACTAAGAAAGCAAGTTAAGAACCATAAGATGTATCCTATGAAAATGCACGAGATGCATGCAAAGTGACCTGGCAGAAGCATGAAAATCATAGGTGTCTGTCAGATCCAAGTAAAGTGTTAAAGGGCTGAAATGGTATCTGACTTGGTCCAAAAGCTGGCATAATCATGTTGTGAGGCTGGTGACTTAGACCATAAGAATAGGAGCAGAATCAGGCCATTTGGCTCACTGAGTCTGTTCCACCATTTGTTCACCGCTAACATGTTTCTCAACTCCATTCTAATCTGTAATCCTTGATCCTCTTACACTATCAAGAACCCTTTATTTCTGTCTTAAATACACTCAATGACTCAGCCTCCACTGCCCTCTGCAGCAATGAGTTCCACAGATTCACCACCCTCTGGCTGAAGAAATTCCTCCTTATCTCAATTCTAAAGGATCGTAGCTTCATTCTGAGGCTGTACCCTCGGGTCTTAGTCTCTCCTACTGGTGGAAACATCTTCTCCATGACCACACTATCCAGGTCTCACAGTATTGTGTAAATTTCAATGAGATCCTCCCATCATCCTTCTAAACTCAATCAAGTACAGATCCAGAGTCCTAAACCACTCCTTATATCCTTGGGTATCTTTCATCCTTGGGTTCATTCTTATAGAGCTCCTCTGCACCCCCTTAAAGGCCAGCACATCCTTCCTTAGATACTGGGTCCAAATATTGGTAACACGACTTGACCAGATGTTGAATTGCGTGGTTCAAGGGTCAAGGAGAATGGCAGCCATGGAGCTGCTCAATGGCAAGATTCTGAAACCATGATTTAAGCTACGAGGGGAGAGTTTGATTTTTGCATTCTCACCATTACTCATGTCGCACCAGGAAAAAGGGAAAATTCCACATTTAGGAAATTTAGGAAAAATGGAGCAGATATTGCCCTTATTACCTCAGACCATGAAGTGGTAAACCATTTGAAACATGGACGCTCAAAGCACGTCGTTTCTTCAATCAACTTCTGAGTGGTATCACATTCCTCAGGATTGGAAATTTTAACCTTTCCATTTACTATTCCCACACATAGAACAACTCTCCTTTTTATTCCTCTGCCACACGTTGTATTGCACTAGAGGAAACAAACCAGAAAGGTATCCTTAGGTTAGGACTATGACTAAAATCTTGAATTTAATAAATCTAAAAATTTCTCTAATAAACCTGATGTTAGAACAAATACTTAATTTATCATTTTTCTGGGCTGCTCCAGTAATCTTTAATATTGGTAAAAGTGATGATAAATTTCTTAGCTGCAACATTAATAACCTGATCTAGTCCAAGTGAGCTTGGCACATCCAGATTTAACAAAATCAGACTCACATAATACAAAGAAATACATAAAGTTCATTATCAGTTACTTCTAAATCAGTCAGAACATTTTATTAATTTTATAGGGTTATATCTGACAAGCTACCTTGAAAAGTTACAGCAGGCATTCAAATGTTCGGAACCTAATCTCAAGTGCCTATGTTTTAAATGGGAATGTCCCCAAAGACACATGGAGGCAGGAAACTTTGTCCTTGTTGTATTACTTCAAGGTTTATGATTTCTAATACTATACATCAATTCTACAGGACAAATGCTTAACGTATTTATATCAAATTTCTCCCTCTGCTATTCTAGAGGATACAGTAATGTTTTCGAGCATAAATAGTACATGGAGGAATGTTCAATACATTAATTGTCATCCAATATGATCTCATAGCATCAGGACTAGAGATTTATTTATAGTTTGCAAACAACCAAATTCCCAATAGGCACTTTCAGGTCACAATTTAAGGCCCCAAACCTGAGGTGAGTTTGGAGGTGGGCATGGGTTGTTTGATCAGGCACGAGGATGTGGGATGGAGATGTCATCACCTCCCTCTGATTACATCTGATGGTGATGGGGTGGGGGTGGTGGGGTGGTGTGTGCTTGTGGGCACCCTTCCAACCCGGAAGCCAACTAAGGCCACTTAAAGATCTCATTCTGCGTCATTTGTATTTAACCAGCAACAGGTGACATACTCGCAATCCAGGGATTTTGCCCAATATATCCTACTGTGTCCAGCGATCAAAGAACCTGGCATTGGGAAAGACAGGACCGACAGGAAGCCCTTTCCTGCTCTTGATATTGACTCTCCTCAACCCCCTCCCCATTCTCTCCAACCATTTCAACCTGGCAGGTTCTCACCTCTCTGGTGTACCCATATTTCCCCACTTAGTTGATTCCATTGCTCATCCTCAGTGTAGCACTGGCTGTGGCCATCACTCAAAGAAGCATAGAAAATAGGAGCAGGAGTAGGCCATTCAACTGTTCAAGCCTGCTCTACCATTCAATACGCTCATGGCTGATCAGTAAACTCAGTACTCTGTTCCCATTTTCTCCCCATACCCTTTGATCCCTGAAGCCCTAACTCCTTCTTGAAAGCATTCAATGTTTTGGCCTCAATCACTTTCTGTTGTAGAGAATTCCGTAGGCTTACCTCAATTGTGTTGGGACTCCCAGAGAGAAACGAATAGAGTTCATCAGTTCATCAACCAGTGGGAAATACTCCTGTTGCATTCATTAAATTACTTCCCCCCTCCCCTACATGTCATCTACCCTTAAAGATGGTTTAATATTTAATCAGACTTTAGTTTTTACATATATTCAAATATAATGGTAGTTTATACATTTTAGGATGTGTTCATTCAATAATTATAATTGTTTGGTAGTACAGAACGTGAGTAGTGGTGCAAAGAAGGTCATGTTGTCAAAGCTTCTTGTCTTGTACTCATCGGGACAAATACCAAAAATGTCAAATTTCAAAAGAATTGCAATAATTTATATTATGGGAGAAAAGGATGCTGGTTGGTTTGCAAGTCAACCCTGACTGGCTAAAGCTTTGGCATGGAGAAAGCAACAAGCAACTATAAGCTCTCCAAGCACTCAGGCAATCCATAAAAGGGTCAAAGCTTGAACATATTCCTTTCATTTGCAGAGAATGGATGCTTGGATGTGGATGTTTCCTGCTTCTAGCATGTAAACGAGCACCATAATACACTCAATTGATTATCTTAAATTCGTTGTTAATATATGCATTAGCACACTTAGGTTTCTTCAGCAAGTGCTGCGTAATTATGGAATTGCATCCATCCACAGACATTTTGTTTTGTGTTATGTATCTTAATGTCATACTATGGATTTTTTTTAAAGAAAGCTAATCTGTCTTTAAAATACACTCTTGAAATACATTCTTCAAATCCATTAATTAAAACATTCATTTGTATTGTGTTAGTCAACAACACTGAACATTGTATCAGGCAGGGAACACAGCCATCCACTGTTGGTTACTATATTTGTTCCTGTCTAGGAACAAGGACAGGACTTGTTGCAAGATTTTCAATAGGCCAATATATACAGTTTAAGGGTAACTGAACAATCAGCTTTTAGTGAGCTGGTTGTGGACAATCAAAGCAGAAGGCTGCTAAGTTCAGGGTTTTGCCTAGCCAGGTACTTAGGAACAGATGAAGAGACTCCTTATAGCCATGATCAAATTGGCATACAGTCAACAAGATTAAAGAAGTAAACGCACGGTTCAAAAATTGGTGTGGGAGAAACGGGTTTGAATTCATGGGATAGTGGCATCAATATTGCGGAAGGAGGGAACTGTTCCTGATTGAGAAGGCTCCACTTGAATCATGCTGGGATCAGAGTCTTTGCGCATCATAAAACTAGGGCTGTAAGTAGGGCTTTAAAAATCAATAGTTGGGGGGGGTGGGTTCTGTTGTATGGAAAATTATAGTTAAAGATAAAAGGGCGAAGAGGGCTCATCTGAGATTAAAGTTTCCAGAACAAGTAATAGGATAGAGCGTATGGAAAGGGTCAGGAGTCTAACTACAGGCATAACAGATAAGGAGACAACTATAAGAAGGTGGGGGGTGGGGGGAGTGCAGGCAATGCAGGACTCAGGTCATTGTATTTAAATGCTTGTAGTGCAGACTGAAATTGGCAGGTACTAGGTTGTGGGTAGTGCAGAGACATGGCTGTGAGGGGATCAGGATATCGAAGGATACATGTCCTACTAAAAGGACAGGCAGATGGGCAGTGAGGCGAGGCTGTCTTTTTAGTAAGAAATGAAATTAATTCTATAGCGAGAAGTGATACAGAGTTAGAAGGTGTAGAATCTGTGTCGATAAAGTTGAGGAACCACAAAAGATAAAAAAAATCTTGATGGGAGTTGTGTACAGGCCCCCTAGCAGGAATCAGGATGTGGGGAAGAAAATAAATCAGAAGATAGAAAAGGTATGTACAAAAGGCAGTATTACGATAATCGTGGGGACCTTCAATATGTAAGTGGACTGGCAAAATTAGATTGGTAACGAATCTCAAAAAAAGAAATTCTTGGATTGTCTACAAGATGGTTTTTTGGAGCAGTTTATGGTACAGTCCAATAGGGAACAGGCAATTCTGGATTGGGTAAAGTGTAATGAGGCAGACTTGATTAGGAAGCTGAAGGTGAAGGAACCCCTGGGGGTGCAGGGACCATAATATGATGGAATTCACCCTTCAATTTGAGAGGGAGAAGATTGGATCAGATGTAACTATATTACAATTGAGCCTACGAAGACGTGAGGGAGGAGTGGCCAGAGTTAATTGGAAAGGGAGCCCAGTAGGGAACACGGTGGAGCAGCAATTACAGGATTTCTGTAAGTAATTCAGAGGGCACAGCAATTCTTCACAAGGAAGAAGAAACACATTAAGGGGACGGTGAGGTAACCACGGCTGACAAAGGAAGTTGGGACGGCATAAAAGCAAAAAAGACTAGTGGGAAGCCAGAGGATTGCTAAGCCTTCAAAAACCTTAAAAAAAGCAATAAGGAGGGAGAAGATGAAATCGGACAGGAAGCTAGCTAGTAATATAAAAGAAGATTGAAAGAGTTTGTTTAGATATCTAAAGGGTAAGACAGAGGCAAGGCTGGACATTGGACCCCTGGAAAATGAGGCTGGAGAAATAGTAATGGGGAACAAAGAAATGGCACAGGAACTGAACAGGTACTTTGTATCAGTTTTCATAGTGGAAGAAACCAGCAACGCACCAGAGCTTCAAGAAAGTCGGGGGCAGGGGGTCAATTTAGTATCCATCACTAAGAAGTAGGTAATGGGGAAGCTGAAAAGTTTGAAGGCAGATAAATGACTGGGCCAGACAGACTACCAAAATTGGTGCTGTACAGGACAGCGAAGGATGTTACCTCAGAGTACATGAGATCTTGATCAGATAGGCTGAGGAGTGGTTCATGGAGTTTAATTTAGATAAATGTGAGGTGCTATACTTTGGTAGGAGAAATCAGGGCAGGACTTATAACTTAATGGTAAAGACCCGGGAGTGTTGCTGACACCTTGGAGTGCAGGTTCATAGTGCCTTGAAAGTGGAGTCGCAGGTAGACAGGGTAGTGAAGGTGGTGTTTGATATGCTTGCCTTTATTGGTCAGTGCATTGAGTATAGGAGTTGAGAGGTCACGTTGGAGCTATACAGAACATTGGTTAGGCCACTTTTGGAATACTGTGTTCAATTCTTGTCTCCCTGCTATAGGAAAGTTGTTGTGAAACTTGAAAGCATTCAGAAATAGATTTACAAGGATGTTGCCAGGGTTGGAGGGTTTGAGCTATAGGGAAAGGCTGAATAGGCTGGGGCTATTTTCTCTGGAGCATTAGAGGCTGAGAAATGACTTTATAAAAGTTTATAAAATCATGGATGGGATGAATAGTCAAGGTCTTTTCCTTAGGGTAGTAGAGTCTAAAACTAGAAGGCAGAAGTTTAAGGTGAGAGGGGAAAGATATAAAAGGGACCTAAGGGGTGACTTTTTCACACAGAGGGTGGTGTGTGTATGGAATGAACTGCCAGAGGAAGTGGTGGAGGCAGGTACAATTACAACATTTAAAAGGCACCTGGATGGGTACATGAATAGGAAGGGTTTAGAGAGATATAGGCTAACCACTGGCAAATGGGACTAGATTAATTGAGGATACCTGGTCGGCACTGATGAATCGAACTGAAGGGTCCATTTTCCTGCTGTACATCTCTATGACAATATGAATACCTGCCATAGAAGGAGATAGCTGAAGACAGATTGTAGAAGCATTGGTTGTGTTCGTTCAGGAATCACTAGAGTCAGGGAGAGTACGAGGACTGGAAAATGGTTAATTTAACACCCTGTTTAAGAAAGAAGGGAGGAAGATGACAGGAAACTATAGGCTAGTTGGCTTGACCTCAATCATTAGTAAGAATTTAGAGTCCAATATTAAGGATGAGATTGTGGAGTACTATTGAAAGCACTCCACAGTGGAAGTGCATGAGATAAAGTGGTGGGTTGGTCACCAGCATTGGCGTGGTAGCAAGAGTGGGCAACAAGCAGAGTGGCACATGTGGCTTTTCCCTATGATCGGGGAGGGTGGCAGTGAGGACATTCTCTCGCCATTCAGGGCCTGTGGCAGTAGCAGCGAGGTCATTCTCCTGGTATCGAGGCTGGTTGCAGCATCAGCAAGGTTATTCTCCTGGCCTTGAGGTCGTCAGCAGCAGCAGGAAAGCTCCTCCAGCAACTGGGGACAGCAGTGCTGGCAGCAGCAGACTCTTCAAGATGGCAGTGCCAGCGAGGTGACATCTGCAGCCGAAGCAGGACTCATGGCCCAGTGGCAGCCTGGCCTGGCAGGGGAGCCAGAGTCTCTTGGCTGCAAGGTGAGTGTGGGTTCAGTGGTGTCAGTGAAGTGGGTCCAGCGGTGAAGAGACGGTGCCTAAAGTGGGGTGACTCTTATGTTGGTGGATCCAGCGCAGGTGGCAGTCAGGCAGTGGAGGTCTCCCTTGAGGTAGGTGGCATGGATGTTGTCAGAAAGTAAATTCTGAACTTTTTGACTTCTTTATTTTTCTAATTTATTCCTATGCCTTATAATGCTAGACTATTTACTTCTTTACTTTTTTTTTTATTTCTTACGAATTTAATCTTAAGTATCTGTACTCACAGTACCTTTGTACCTAAGATGGTGCTGTAACGCGGTGACTATGAACTTTTCACTGTTCTCATTAGAGTACATGTGACAATAAAGCTAATTCAATACAATCTATATTAAAGACTTGGATATGGGGATAGAAACAATGTCCCAGACACCATCACCACCATCCCTGGATATGTCCTGTCCCACCGGCAGGACAGACCCAGCACAGGGGGCGGCATAGTGGTATACAGTCGGGAGGGAGTTGCTCTGGGAGTTCTCAACATTGACTCCAGTTAAACATGGGCAAGAAAACCTCCTGCTGATTACCACATACCATCCTCCCTCAGCCGATGAATCAGTATTCCTCAATGTTGAGCAACACTTAGAGGAAGCACTGGAGGATGGCGAGGACACAAAATGTACTCTGGGCAGGGGATTTCAACGTCCACCACCGAGTGTGGCTCGGCAGCAGTGCTACAGATCGAGCTGGTCGGGTCCTAAAGGACATAGCTGCCAGACTGGGTCTGCGGTAGGTGGTGAGGGAACCAACAAGAGGGAAAAACATACTTGACCTCATCCTTACTAATCTGCCAGCTGCAGACACATCTGTCTATGACAGTATCGGTAAGAGTGACCATCGCACAGTCCTTGTGGAGATGAAGTTCCGCCTTCACATTGAGAGCAACCTCCATCGTGTTGTGCGGCACTATCACCGTGCTAAATGGGACAGACCGAACAGATCTAGCAACTCAAGACTGGGCATCCATGAGGCGCTGTGGGCCACCAACAGCAGCAGAATTGTACTCCAACACAATCTGTAACCTCATGACCCGGCATATCCCCCACTCAACCATTACTATCAAGCCAGGGGAACAACCTTGGTTCAATGGAGAGTGCAGAAGGGCATGCCAGGAGCAGCACCAAGCATACCCGAAGATAAGGTATCAACCTGATGAAGCCATCAAGCAGGGCTACATGCACGCCAAACAGCGAAAGCAGCAAGTGATAGACAGAGCTAAGCGATCCCACAACCAACGTATCAGATCTAAGCTCTGCAGTCCTGCCACATCCAGTCGTGAATGGTGGTGGACAATTAAACAACTCACTGGAGGAGGAGGCTCCACAAATATCCCCTTCCTTAATGATAGAAGAGCCCAGCACATCAGTGCAAAAGATAAGGCTGAAGCATTCGCAGCAATCTTCATTCAGAAGTGCTGAGTGGACGATCCATCTCGGCCTCCTCCAGTGGGCCCTCGCATCACAGATACCAGTCTTCAGCCAATTTGATTCACTCCATGTTATATCAAGAAACGGTTGGAGACAGTGGATACTGCAAAGGCTATGGGCCCTGACAACATTCCGACAATAGGACTGAAGACTTGTGCTCCAGAACTTGCCGCTCCTCTAGCCAAGCTGTTCCAAAACAGTTACAACACTGATATCTGCCCGACAACGTGGAAAATTGCCCAGATATGTCCTGTACATAAAAAGCAGGATAAATCCAACCCAGCTACTTACCGCCCCATCAGTCACCTCTCGATCATCAGTAAAGTGATGGAAGATGTCATTAACAGCGCTATCAAGCAGGACCTGCTCAGTGACGCCCAGTTTGGGTTCCGCCAGGGCCACTCAGCTCCTGACCTCATTACCTGACCTGGCCTTGGTACAAACATGGACAAAAGAGCTGAATCCCAGATGTGAACTGAGAACGACAGCCCTTGATATCAAGGCTACATTCAATCGAGTGTGGCATCAAGGAGTCCTAGCAAAACTGGAATCAATGGGTATCAGGGGGCAAACGCTCCACTGGTTGGAGTCATACGTGACACATAGGAAGATGGCCATGGTTGTGGGAGGTCAATCATCTCAGCTCCAGGACATCTCTGCCGGAGTTCCTCAGGATAGTGTCCTAGGCCCAACCATCTTCAGCTGCTTTATCAATGACCTTCCCTCCATCATAAGGTTAGAAGTGGGGATGTTCGCCGATGATTGCACAATGTTCAGCACCATTCGTGACTTCTCAGATACTGAAGCCGTCCATGTTCACATGCAACAAAATCTGGACAATATCCAGGCTTGGGCTGACAAGTGGCAAATGACATTCGCGCTACACAAATGCCAGGCTATGACCATCACCAATAAGTCACAATCTAACCACCACCCCTTGAAATTCAATGGTGTTACCATCACTGAATCCCCCACTATCAACATCCTGGGGGTTACCATTGACCAGAAACTCAACTGGACTCACCACACTCACTCAACACATTGGCTACAAGAGTAGGTCAGAAGCTGGGAATACTGCGGTGAGTAACTCACCTCCTGATTCCTCAAAGCCTGTCCACCATCTACAAGACACAAGTCAGGAGTGTGATGGAATAGTCCCCACTTGCTTGGATGACCGCAGCCCCAACAACACTCAAGAAGCTTGACACCATCCAAGACAAAGCAGCCTGCTTGATTGTCACCACATCCACAAGCATTCACTCACTCCACCACCAACGCTCAGTAGCAGCAGTGTGTAATATCTACAAGATGCACTGCAGAAATTCACCAAAGATCCTCAGACAGCACCTTCCAAACCCATGACCACTTCCATCTCGAAGGACAAGGGCAGCAGATATACGGGAACACCACCACCTTCAAATTCCCCTCCAAGTCACTCACAATCCTGACTTGGAAATATATCGCTGTTCCTTCACTGTCGCTAGGTCAAAATCCTGGAATTCCCTCCCTAATAGCATTGTGGGTCAACCCACAGCAGGAGGAATGCAGCGGTTCAAGATTGCAGCTCACCACCACCTTCTCAAGGGCAGCAAGTGATGAGCAAGAAATGCTGGCCAGCCAGTGATGCCCACATCCCACAAAATGAGTAGGGAAAAAAAATACAATGACTAAATTTGCAGGTGACACTACAATAGATGGGAAAGTAAGTTGCAATGAAAAGAGTAAGACATTTACAAATGGAGATGAATAGGTTAGGTGAATGGGCCAGAATTTGGAAGATAAAGACTTAAAATGGATAAGTATCAGGTTATCCATTTTGGTTGGAGGAATAGAAAGGCAACTTATTATTTAGATGGAGAGAAACTTCAGAGTGCTTCGTGTAGAGAGATCTGGGTGCCTTCATGGATGAATCACAGAAAACTAATATGCAGGTATAGCAGATAATAAAAAGGCAAATGGAATTTTATTCCTTTTCCAATAAGTGACAAAGTATAAAAATAGGGAAGTGTCACTGCAACTGCACAAGGCATTAGTGAGATTGCGGCAGACAAACAGGAGGCTGGAAGAACACAGCAAACCAGGCAGCATCTGCAGAGTCCTGGAGAAGGGTAATACCCGAAATATTGACTGCTCCTTTTCTCCAGATGCTGCCTGGCTTGCTGTGTTCTTCCAGCCTCCTATTTGTCTACCTGCATTCCAGCATCTGCAGTTTTTTCTTCTCTAGTGAGACCACACCTGGAGCACTGCAAACAGTTTTGGACCATTTACCTGAGGAGAAATGTTTGTTGCATTGCTTGCAGTTCAGAGAAGGCTCACCAAATTGATTCCAGAGATAAGGGGTTTGTTTTACAGAGTCATACAGCACAGAAATAGACCCTTCAGTTCAACTTGTCCGGGCCAACTGGACATAGTCCCATTTGGCCCTTTAAACCCTTCCTATCCATAATTCCATCCAGATGCCTTTTAAATGTTGTATTGTATCTGCCTCATCCACTTTTTCTGACAGCTTGTTCCATACACACACCACCCTCTGCATGAAAAAAAAAAGTCACCCCTCAGGTCCCTTTTAATTTTTCCCCTCTCACTTTAAACCGATGCCCTCTAGTTTTGGACTCCCCCCACACCCTCGGAAAAAGACTTTGGCTATTCACCCTATCCATGCCTCTCATGATTTTGTAAAACTGAGGTCGCCTCTCACCCTCTGATGCTACAGGGAAAACAGCCCCAGCCTATTCAGCTTCTCCCTATAACTCAAACCCTCCAGTCCTGACAATATCCTTGTAAATCTTTTCTGCTTCCTCTCAGGTGTAACAACATCTTTCATATAGAAGAACAACCTGAATTGTATGCAGTATTTTAAAAGTGGCCTCACGAATGTCCCGAACAACCTCAACATGATGTCCCAATTCCTATACTCAGTGGTCTGAGCAATGAATGCAAACATATTAAACGCCTTCTTCACCACCCTGTCTACCTGCGACTCCACTTTCAAGGAAGTATGCACCTGTACCCCTAGGTCTCTTTGATCGGCAACACTCCTCCGAGGCAGATTCAGCAGTTCAAGCCTATCCTGTCTGGAATTTAGAAAAATGAGAGTAGATCTAATTAAAGTATTCAAGATGCTGAAGGGGATTGACAAAGTTGACATGGGGAGGATGCTTCCTCATGTCTGGCAGTCAGAATTAGAGATCATAGTTTTAGGATAAGCGATAGCAGATTTAAAACAGAGATGAGGAGAAATTACTTCTCTCAAAGGATCATGAATCTGTGGAATTCATTACTTCAGAGTGTATGGATGCCAGGACATTGAGTAAATGTAAGGGGGAGATAGACAGATTTTTCATTGTAATGGGTTGAAGGATCATGGACAGTGGGCTGGAAAGTGGACTTGAGGACCAAGATGAGATCAGCCATAATCATATTAAATAACAGAACAAGCTTGAGGGATTGAATTGGCTATTCCTGTTCCTAGTTCTTATGTTAACTCATATTTACCTCAAATTAATTCTATGTTAGAGTATAAGTATATATAGAATACTTTATTTAACTAACTTAGTATAGTAAAATTTAGTTTGTTCAAAAAACATTTTTTTTTAAATTGATAGGTATTTGGGATATCGAACATTGCCTACTGAAAGTAAGTTACTGAGGAGGAGTGGGTAAGATGACAGGCAGTCAGTATCACTGAGAGGAGCGGATGATGTGAAGGCCATTACAGAGGAGTAGACAGATTGGCAGCATGCCTGAGGGGAATTTGGGACACAAACAAGAAATAAAAATGTTCCAGATAATACTTGAGAGTGTGAGCATAAAATAAAAGAAAGGATCCTCTACAATTTAGTTAAAATATGCAAAGACAGTGAAGACAAATGGAGATCCCTTACAGTCAGAAACACAGTAAGTTACAAAGAGATGGCAGACCAATTAAATATGTATTCTTGTGCTGTTTTCACAAAGAACACAAATAACACCCTAAAATTGTTGGGAACACAGGGTCTAATGAAAGGGAGGAACTGAGGGAAATCAATATTAATAGGGAAATGGTGCTGGGGAAATTGATAGGATTAAAGGCTGATAAATCCCCAATGCCAGGTCATCTACATCCCAGAGTACTTAAGGAAGTAGCCCTAGAAATAGTGGATGTATTGTTCATCATTTTTCAAGATTATATTGATGATGGAACAGTTGCTATGGGTTAGAGGGCAGCTAATGTAACCCACTATTTGAAAATAAAAGACAGAAAACAGCAATTTCTGTTTCTGTTTCAGATTTCCACCATCCACAGTTCTTTTTGTTCCATGTTGCCAAATAATTTGCATCAAACATGGAAACATCCAAATCATTGGAATGGATTGTGTCAGCTGGGGTCCAAAAAATGATCCTTGCAGAAACCCACTGGCAACAGTCTGCCAACCTGAACATGACCCATATGTTCCAAATGCTTGTTTCCTACTGTCAACCAAATCTCAATCCATGCCATCACCTCCTATTCAATGCACTCATGTTTGTTTAGTAACGCCATGTGTTGGATATTACCAAAAGTCTACTGAAAATCTGAATAAACCACAACCACTGTTCTCACTTATCCACTCTCCAATAATATGCTCAGAAAACTCCCATAGGTTTCAAAAGGGGAAAATTCTCGAATCCATTATCAAGGACTTTATGGCAGAGCATTTAGAAAGCAGTGGCAGGATCAGACAGAGTCAGCACGGATTTATGCGGGGGAAACCATGCTTGCCAAATCTGTTGGAATTTTATGAAGATGTAACTTGTAGAGTTGACAAGGGGGAGCTAGTTGATATGGTATGTTTGGACTTTCAGAACACGCTTGACAAAGTCCCAAAGAGATTATTGTGCAAGATTAAAGCGCATTGGATTGGGATAAGTGTATTGAGAGGGGCAGAGAGGAAACAAAGAGTAGGAATTAATGGGTCCTTTTCAAATTGGCAGGCTGTAACTAGTGGGGTGCCACAGGGATCAGTGCTAGAACCCCAGCTATTCACAATATACATTAATGATTTGAATGAGGGAATAAAACGTAACATCTCAAAGTTTGCAAATGATACCAAGTTGGGTGGGAGGGTAAACTGTGACGAGGATGCAGAGATCCTTCAGCATGATCTGAACAGGTTGGACGAGTGGGCAAATTAATGGCAGTATAATTTGAATAAATGTGAGGTTATTCACTTTGGAAGCAAAAACAAGGCGGCAGATTACTATGTGAATGGCTGTAAATTGGGAGGGGCGGAGGAGAGGAGTGTGCAGCGGGACCTGACCTTCTGCACCAGTCGCTGAAGGTAAGCATGCAGGTGCAGCAGGCGGTAAGGAAGGCAAATGGTATGTTGGTCTTCATTGTGAGAGGTTTCAAGTACAGGAGCAGGGATGTGTTTGGTGCAGTTATACAGGACTTTAGTGAGTCCACACCTGGAATAGTGCGTGCAGTTTTGGTCTCCTTTTCTGAGGAAGGATGTCTAGTCCTGTTAGAGCAAGAGCAGAGTAGATGCAGGGAAGATGTTCCCGATGGTGGGTATGTCCAGAACTAGGATTCGTGATAGACCATTTAGTACGGAGAAGAGGAGACATTTCTTCAGCCAAAAAGAGTAGTGAATCTGTGGAATTCATTATCACAGGAAGTAGTTGATACCAAAACACTGAATGTATTCAAGAGGCGGCTAGATATAGCACTTAGGGCGAATGGGATCAAAGGTTATAGAAAGCAGGATTAGACTTTTGAGTTGGATGATCAGCCATGATCGTGACGAGTGGTGGAGCAGGCTTGAAGGGCCGAATAGCCTCCTTCTGCTCCAGTTACCAATGACTGCAGCAAAAGGCTCAGTCCCAAGCTTCATAGGGTGAAAATCATAGAATCCCTACAGTGTGGAAACAGGCCCTTCGGCCCAACAAGTCCACGCCAACCCTCACAGCATCCCGACCAGACCCATCCCCCAATAACCCATGTAAATCTACACATCCCTGAACACTATGGGCAATTTAGCGTGACCAAACCACCTAACCTGCACATCTTTGGACTGTGGGAGGAAACCGGAGCACCCGGAGGAAACCTACGCAGACATGGGGAGAATGTGCAAACTCCACACAGTTACCTGAGGGTGGAATTGAACCCGGTGCTGTGAGGCAGCAGTGCTAACCACTGAGCCACCGTGTCACCAAGATTGATAAAAATTCACCTAGATTGGTTCAACGCTGCTGATTGGAAAATGGCTCTCTGAGTGAAGTCCTAATTAAATACCCAGACGTTTTTCAGAAGGTCGAGGGACTTTCAAAGGAGCCAAAGGCCACCTTGCATGTTGACCAGGAAGCAATTCCATGATTCTACAAGGCCTGCCCAATGCCATTTGCTACACAGGCAAAAGTAGAGGCAGAAATCAGAAGGCTGGAAAGCGGTGGAATCATCAAACCAGTCCGGGTTGAGGAATGGGCAGCAGTGGTCATACTGACTGTGAAGCCCGACAGGTTGGTTTGTGTTTGTGGGGATTTTAAACAAACGGTAAACCACTTCTTGCACCAATACCTTGCATAGAGGATTTTATAAGCGAAGTGGTGGGGGTGGGGGGGCATCCTTCACAAAGCTGGACATGAGTTATGCATACTTGCAATTTCAGTAAGATGAGGATTCTCAGAACAAAGAACAGTACAGCACAGGACCAAGCCCTTCGGCCCTCCAAGCCTGCAATGACACATTTTGCCCTTCCATATTAAAACTGTCTTCAAAGACAGGATCCATATCCCTCTATTCCCTTCCTATTCATGTATTCGTCCAGGTGCTTCTTGAATGCTGTTATTGTGTCTGCTTCCACCACCTCCTCTGGCAGCATGTTCCAAGCACTTAACCACCCTTCATGTGAAAACGTGCCTCGTGCATCTCATTTAAACTTCCCCCATCGTACCTTGAACCCGTGTCCCAGAGTAATTGAACGCTCCACCCTGGGAAATAGCCTCATTTTCCACTGTATCCATGCCATTCACAATCTTTTAAACTTCTATCGGGTCACCCCCTCAACCTCCTGCATTCCAGTGAAAACAAACCCAGTCTATCCAATCTTTCTTCATAGATAAAATCCCCCATACCAGGCAACATCCTGGTAAACCTTTTCTGTACCCTCTCCAAAGCATCCACATCCTTCCGGTGGTGTGGTGACCAGAACTGTTTGCAGTGTGGCCTAGCTAAAAAGTTCTATAAAGCTGCAGTAAGCTACAATTAATTTCCGTAAAGACTTGTACCAAAATACGAGATTGCCATTTGCAGTGTCACCAGCCTTTGCAATTTGTCAGTGGATGATGGAGAACATTTTACAAGGCCTACGCCAGATCACCATTTATCTAGATGAAGAAGTGCTAATGACAGTAAAGACCAATATGGAGCAGTCAGAGAACTTGGACAGGTTTCTCCCAGGTGGGCACACACCTTCGAAGGAAGAAAATGCATGTTCCAGATACCCCAAGTGACCTACTTGGGCTACAGAGTTGACAAGATTGGGTTACATCCGTTGGGAAATAAGGTGAGGATAAACAAAGGTGCCCTGGCTCCAATGTCTGTATCAGAGCTTAGGGCTTTCCTCGGGCTGGTGAATTATCACAGAAGGTTCAAACATAACCTGGCCTCCATCCTGGCATCTTTGCATCAACTCTTTGATACAGGGTCACCCTTGGAAATAATCACGTAGCCAAGCCATAGCCTTCAAGGAAGTGAAGGAACAGTTATTACCCTCTAAGGTGCTGTAATACTATGATCCCAAGCAAGATCTCATATTGACTTGTGATGTCTGTAATACCAAGTGCATATAATTATAAAGGTGGAACACCATCCGGGATGGCGATGCATTGAGCCACCTCCCGCTGCCAAATCCAGTGGTGGTTGTGCCGCCACTGGAAGAATTTTCTAGACACACTTCCAGAAGCTGACAATATCAGACTTTGGACACAAAGATCTGGTGCTGGCAAAACTGAAACAGCTGGTGGTGATGGGGGAAGCCAAAGGGTCATCACAACCAGAACTGAAACCAAAATTGGTCCTGGAGAGACCAGATCACAGCAGAAGATAGAAGATTATTACAGGGAGCAAGAGTGATTTTCCTGAGCAAAGGTCGCCGCCAGTTACTGGGTGAACTCCATCAGGGTCATCCAGGGGTTTCCAAAATGAAGATGTTGGCAAGAAGTTATGTCTGGTGGCCCAGCCTGGATGCAGACATAGCTGCATTGGTGGGGCAGTGCTCAAAGTACCAACAAGGACAAAAATTACTGCCAGCAGCTTCCCCACATTCATGGGAATGGCTGGGTAAACCCTGGATTCAGCTACATGTTGACAATACAGGTCCTTTCATGGGCTCAATGTTCTTAGTCATTGCGGATGTCCAGTCAAAAATGGTTGGATGTGGATAGAGTTCATTTGTCTCCGTGTTTGACGATGATAGAAGAACTGCGCACATCTTTTGTAATACACGGATGCCTACAAGTGTTGGTCATGATAATGAGCCATCATTTATCAGAAGGGAGTTTGAGTATTTCCTAAAATTGAATGGTATTCGTCATATAAGGACAGCTCCATAAAATCCATTATCCAATGGTCTGGCAGAAAGAGCAGTCCAAACTTTGAAGGCAGGCTTAAAGAAACAGCCTACAGCTTCACTAGATACTAAACTGTCCCAGTTCCTATTTGATTATAGGACCACCCCTCATGCAACTACAGGGATAGCTGATGGGGAGAAGACTCCACACCAGGTTAAGTCTGATCTTCCCAGACCTGGATGTGGAAGAGTGAAACGGCATCAGGAATGCCGATGCCAGACTCCGCTAAGTGAGACCTGGGACGAGGTTTGGTGTAGGCCCTGCTGGGTAAGAGGTATGGTCCATGTGAGATCAGATCCAGTGATGTATAAAGTTTGGGTAGGTGTGACAATCCTGAACAAGGACGTGGATAATGTGAAAAGTGAAAAATCTCAAATGGTGTGGGAGTAAAATGTGCCCTACTCCTTGACTGCTTTTCTGACTGTTCTGGGCCCCTTGGGTTTTCCCTCTCTATCAAGCGTTGAAGATTCAAGTGTTGAAGTGTTGGAGATGGATATGGTAGATGTTGCCGCCTCGATGCCTTTGCTGCCAGAAGTGGAGAATAAATTTCTACGGAGATGTTCTGGGTGCAGGAGGCAAGCTGCTGTGTATTACATACTGTCCTTGTTTGATCAGAAGTCACATGACACCAGATTATAGTCCAACAGGTTTATTTGAAATCACAAGCTTTTGGAGCACTGCTCCTTTATCAGGTGAAGTGAAGAGAAACACACAGGCAGAGAGATCAAAAGATCGTACAAATGGTGTGAGAGGAGTGTCGACAGGCTGAATAATAAGTCCCTGTAGGTGATCAAAAGTGTCACATGGTGTGAATAAAGTGTCAACATCTGAATAGCAAGCGAAGGGATGCCCTATAATCTGATGAATTGAGGCAGAGAGATAATTACAATTAATTACAAAAAATTAAAAATAAAGTGGTGCTAGAGACAAACCAAATGGCTAGAATAACATAATAGGTATAACAGTCACATGCTGAGGGTCTAATCAAAGTAACAAGTAATCCAAAACTGTACAAACTCATTACGGTAGAGAGATTATAACAAGTTATCAAGATGATGGTGTCAAAACAGGACAGTAAGAAAGATTTTACAGGTAAAGAACAGTCTGGTGGGGTTTACGTAGGGCGACATGAACCTAAGAGCACAGTTGAGGCCATCTTCATGGGTATGGAACTGCACTGTTGTGTATCTTGAAGGCGGCCTTGGAGGACACTTACCCGAAGATCGGAGGTTTAATGTCCTTGACTGCTGAAGTGTTCCCCGAATGGGAGGGAACATTCCTGTCTGGCGATTTTCGCACAGTGTCCATTCATCCATTGTCATAGCATCTGCATGGTCTTGCCAGTATACCGTGCCTCGGGCATCCTTGCCTGCAGCGTGTTAAGTAGACAACATTGGCCGAGTGACATGATTATTTGCCATGTATGCGGTGGGAGGTGTTCCAACGTGCGGTGGTGGTATCCATGTCGATGATCTGGCATGTCTTGCAGAGGTTGCCAATGACAGGGTTGTGTGGTGTTATGGTCAATGTTGTCCTGACGGCCAAATAGTTTGCTGCAAATGATGGTCCGTTAAGCTTTGGTGATTGTTTGAAGGCGTGAAGTGGAGGAGTAGGGATGATCTTGGCGAGATGTTTGTCATCATCGATGACATATTGAAGGCTGTGAAGAACATGGCATAGTTTTCCACTCTGGAGGAGTAATGGACGAGGAAGGGTAGTCTATCGGTCATGTCCTGTGTCTGTCTATCATGTAGCAAGGAATCGCTGAAACAACTTCACAATATTAACAAGTTTCATCCACCATCAGACTTACCATGGACTACTCTTCAAAACCAGTTTCATTCTTGGACACATGCATCTCCATTAAGCACAGACACCTCAGTACCTCACTCTACTGCAAGCCTATGGATAACTTAATGATGCTGCACTTCTCTAGCTTCCGCCCTAAAAGTCTTAAAGAAGCCATCCCCTACCGAAAAACTCTGCGTATACACAGGATTTGCTCAGACGACGAGCAATGTGATGGACATCAAAAGATGCTGAAAGATGCGCTTAAAAGAAAGGGATACAATGCTTAACTCATTGATTATCAGTTCTGCATGCCACAGCGAAAAACTGCTCAAAAGACAGATGCAGGACACGACTGATAGGGTACCCTTCATTGTCCAGTACTTCCCCGGAGCAGAGAAACTACACCATGTTCTTTGCAGCCTTCAACATGTCATCGACGACAACGAACATCTCACCAAAATCATCCCTACACCTCCACTTCTTGCCTTCAAATAACCGCCAAACCTTAAACAGGCCATTGTTCACAACAAACAACCCAGCTTTCAGGACAACATCAACCACAATACCACACAACACTGCCATGGCAACCTCTGCATGAAATTCCAGATCATCGACGTGGATACTACCATCACACGTGGGAACACCACCCACCACCTATACGGCAGATACTCATGTGAGTTGGCCAATGTTGTCTACCTCATACACTGGAGGCAAGGATGCCCTGAGGCATAGTGTATCGGCGAGACTGTGCGGAAGCTACATCAACGGATGAATGGACATCAAGCAACAATTGCCAGACAGGAATGTTCCCTCACAGTTGGGGAACACTTCAGCAGTCAAGGACATTAAACCTCTGATCTTCCGGTAAGTGTCCTCCAACGCGGCCTTCGAGATACACAACCATGCAGTTCCATACCCATGAAGACAGCCTCAACTGTGATCTCAGGTTCATGTCGCGTGACATGTAACCCCACCAGACTGTTCTTTATCTGTAAAATCTTCCTTACTGTCCTATTTGGGCACCATCATCTTGATTACTTGTTATGATTTCTCTACCTTAATTAGTTTGTACAGTTTTGGATTACTTGTTACTTTGGGTTAGACCATCAGCATGTGACTCATATCTATCGCGTTGTTCTAGCCATTTGGTTTGTCTCCAGCACCACATTATTTTTAATTTTTGTAATTATCTCTCTGCCTCAATCGGATTATAGGGCACCCCTTCGCTTGCTATTCAGCTGTTGACACTTTATTCACATTGTGAGACACTTTTGATCGCCTGCAGGGACTTATTATTCAGCCTGTTACCACTCCACTCGCACCATTTGTATGATCTTTTGATCTCTCTGCCTATTAATTCTGTGCTTGTGTGTTTCTCTCCACTTCACCTGACAAAGGAGCAGTGCTCCAAAAGCTTGTGATTTCAAATAAACCTGTTGGACTATAACCTGGTGTCATGTGACTTCTGACCTTTTCCACCCCATTCCAACCTTGACACCTCTACCTCATGGCCCTTATTACAGGCAGAAGTGGAAGAACATGCCCTGGTGCTAAAACACCCCAGGAGATGCCACACAAACAAGAACCAGCCTATGTCCTCGGACTCGGGTGAGGAATTGTAGTGATTGTAACATGGTCAGCCAGATGGACCTCATAGAATATGAGTTTCCGGATTGGGCCTGTTAATCTGGTCTAATGAGAGCGCTCTGGCTGATAGATACAAACAGGAATGTCAGAGGATATGCTCGTGCTGAGAGCTGGCTTTGAGGATGCTGGATCAGTGTCAAAGACTTTCCACGAGTAAATAAAGGGTGACTTGGTGATGCAACACCTGTCTCTGTGGAGTTACTTCACTTCGTAACAATGATAACTTTAGTAGTGCCATATATATGTGGAAAAAATACAAAGATAACATATGCAAAAACCAGAAATGAAACATTTCTCTACTTACTCGTTCCCAATCCTGGGCCAGCCAATGAGGTGGGCAATCTTTGGCTCCACAAGGATGTATGCCATGGGGTTTTGATTGAGGTTTACATTGGGATTCAGGCATTACCCTTCCTTCTGAGTTCTTGCAGTACACATGTCTTATCATTCTTCCCTGCCCACAAGGCCCTGAGCACTGAACACACAGGAGAAAAATCATCAATGTAATACCAGTGTAACAGATTACAGATTTTGATAGATAATGCCTCAATTTCTTCCAACAGTATTGGTAACATACTATTTGTAGATAGTTATTGCATGAGGAACTTCAAATATAAATTAAAACTTCATAAAATTAAACAATGATCATAGGTATTATTAATTCAATTTCCCAAAGAAGAATGTGCTTTATTATTGATAAACACATGGCAATTCTTCTGATAGTAATATTGGATGGAAATTATGTGCAAGGCTAAGGAGAAAAATCAGGAAATTGGCAGAAGATATAAAAGTTTATATACACGTATGAATAGATTCAAGACCAGCTTCTTCCCTGCTGTTATTAGACTTCTGAACGGACCTCTCACATTTTAAATTTAATGTTGATCTTTCTCTTTGTGCACCTTCTCTACAGCCGTAACATTGTATTCTTTGCTCTATTCTATTACCATATGCACTTTGCATGGTATGATCTGCCTGTACTGCACGCAAAACAAAAAACTTTTCACTGTATCTAGCTGCGCGTGATAATAATAAATCAAATCAGATAGTGATTGCTCATTTAAAGAATCGGTGCAGGCATGAGGAATCAAAATTACCTCTTTTTGCACTGTAACAGTTCTGTGATTCTGTCGGTGATGCTGAAAGATGTTCCCCCTAGTGGCAGAAAGTAGAACTATGGAACATCATTTAAAAATAAAGGACCACCCAACTAACACAGAATTCATGTAAATACCACTTCCATTTTTTAGTCCATGCTCCAAAAATAGAAAAGATATTTCCTTAAATCAAGGGCCTGTGGAAGAAGACATTACAGGTTTTTTAAAAAAAAAATTACTGGAATTTGCTGAGTTAAATTGGTAACACTGCCTTAATTAAGCAGTCAGAAATTAGATGATGATGAGATAATGCAGCGTGGAGCTGGAGGAACACAGCAGGCCAAGCAGCATCAGAGGAGCAGGAAAGCTGATGTTTCGGGTCAGGATCCCTTCTGAAGAAGCTGACGAAGGGGGTACGCTCAGAAAGCTTGAGATTTCAAATAAACCTGTTGGACTATAACCTGGTGTCGTCTGATTTCTGACCTTGTCCAATACCAGCACCTCCACATCAAGGCTACCTTAAGGAGAACGCTGGAAACGTCAGCTAAATGGATGAATGATCAGGGCAGTTTTGCCCAGTGACAGACATTTGGTTAGTTCTTCAATCAGGACAGTTATGTGTGTGCTCAGTAAAATTCAGAAAAGTAACAAATTTTTGATTGGTTCCTGGGCTAATAACTACAGCTTTGTGGTTGGACAATGAAGCTTGTGAAAGAAAGAGCACTTAAATCTCCCTCTCCATCTCTCTTCTGTGAGTGGAGAAGTAAAAGAAAATTCCAAATGACTAGCTTCTCTTGCTGTCTGCAAATTCCCTTCTTTAAAGGAAAAAAACAACCTTCAGACAAGTGGAAAGGTCAAATTCTCAACCCATCAATAACTGAAATGAAGCAACTCATTGACACTTGTAATCCGGATTCATGCCATAACTGTGCGTCACTGACCTTCTTCGTTCTTTCCCCACTGATAATATTAGTGTCTGGTGTGTGTTTGTATTTGTATGGGATTTTGTTTTGAAATAGGTAGTGGTTAAGTTATGAAATTATGGATGAGCAATTCAACGTATCTATTTTTGTGCCATGAGTTAAAAGTTTCATTGCAATAAATAGTTATTTACTTGTTTGATAAAAACCTGGTGTGCATATTATAGAGTCATACAGCATGGAAACAGACCTCTTGGTCTAACCAGTCCATGTCGGGAGTTAGAATTAGAATCCCTACAGTGTGGAAACAGGCCCTTCGGCCCAACAAGTCCACACCGAACCTCAGAACATCCCACCCAGATCCATTCCCCTATGACCCACCTAATATATACCCTCTACCTCCCTGAACACTACGGGCAATTTAGCATGGCCAATCCACCTAACCTGTACGTCTTTGGACTATGGGAGGAAACCGGAGCACCCGGAGGAAACCCACGCAGACACAGGGAGAATGTGCAAACTCCACACAGACAGTCGCCCGAGGCTGGAATCGAACCCAGGTCCCTGGTGCTGTGAGGCAGCAGTGCTAACCACTGTGCCACCATGTCGACCGTAATCCCAAACTAAACTCGTCCTACCTGCCTGCTTCTGGCCCATATCCCTCCAAACCTTTCCAATTCATCTACTTCTTCAAATATCTTTTAAATGTTGTAACTGTACCCACATCTACCACTTCCTCAGAAAGTTCATTTCACATGCAAACCAGCCTGTGTAAAAACTTTTCCCCCATGTCCTTTTTAAATCTCTCTCCTCTCACCTTAAAAATGTGCCCCTAGTCTTGAAATCCCCCTTCCTAGGGAAAAAGACAATTACCGTTACCTCTATCTACACCCCTCATTATTTTATAAACTTTTATCAGGTCGCCTCTCAACCGCTTACACTCCAGTGAAAAAGTCCCAGCTTGTCCAGCCTTTCTTTATAACTCAAACCTTCCATACCTGGCAACATACTGGTAAATCTCTTCTGAACCCTCTCCAGTTTAATAATATCCTTCCTATAATTGAGTGACCAGAACAGGAAACAGTATTCCAGAAGAGGCCTCACCAATGTCCTATACAACCTCAACACGACTTCCCAACTCCTATGCTCAAAGGACTGAGAAATTAAGGCGTGTGTTAAATGCCTTTTTAACCACCTGTCTATATGTGATGCAAACTTCAAAGAATTATGGGCCAGCACCCATAGGTTCTTCTGTTCTACAACACTCGCTAAGGCCCTATCATTAATTGTATTAAGTCCTGTCCTCATTTGTTAACCAAAATGCAACACCATCTGCCATTTGACCCTGCTCAACTTGAAGTTCCAAGGGTTGGAAGAGTTAGGTAGGATGGAGGTGGAGTGACTCTGCTGGTCTTCAGAGAGAGGACAACCCTCCTTTGCACCACCCATCCACCAGAACCTCCAGATCCCTGTTGACGAATCAGAGTGCCATCTTTGCTTTCTCTAACATCTTGTGGACAAATCCTTCAATGTGCACGGCAGCTTTGGAGTGTCACTACTTGTCTGAGCGCACTGACCCGAGGGATGGTGGCGTTTCAGTGATATCTGCTGAGCGCCAAGTTGGGAAGGGTGCATGTTGAAATAGGGTGGAGATGTACATGAGACACACCACAGGGGTGGGGTAAGCAATTAACGTGGCGAGTTTGATGAGATGAGGTAAGCAAACTCACAAGGTTCCGCAATGACAAATTCTCAAAGACTCAATACAACACAGACTTAGCTAAATAAATGTAAGATTTTTTCCATTGTATTAGTTTCATTTATCAGTTTTGACAGTACAGCCGGGGTGTCTGTAAATTTGTTTGCTGATATGCATTTAAATAATGTCTTTGAAAACCCTTGGTAGATAATGCCTCAATTTCTTCCAACAGTATTGGTAACATACTATTTGTAGATTATTGCATGAGGAACTTCAAATATAAATTAAAACTTCATAAAATTAAACAATGATCATAGGTATTATTAATTCAATTTCCCAAAGAAGAATGTGCTTTATTTATTATTGATAAACACATGGCAATTCTTCTGATAGTAATAACATCAGAAAAAATACACAAAGTTGACTTTCTGTTACCTAGTGACAGGAATTCAGTGGCACAGAAAATAAGAATCAGAATAAGAGGCAACGCGCAGGTTTTCAGTCACAACAACAAGTCTAAAGCAGCTGAGTGCTGTTAAAAACAAGATAGGACTGGTGAAAAGTTTTCATTTGCACAGAAGAAAACTCCAGAAACAGAAAGCTGAGGAAACCTAAGTTGAAGAAACCCTTGTTAAATATTATGTGAGTAGTTTGTTTAAGGGTTTCATGGAAGAGACATTAACTAATGAAAATAGCATGGAGCAAATGCCCAAAAAGAAACTCATGACAGCTGTGCCAATAGAACAAGTAACTGTACTGTCGAGACAAGGTCACCATTCACTAAGGTTTGGATGCCTACAAAATTGTCATTGAGGGTAAAAGAGTTGAATCTTTATGTATTGATTGTAACGAGATCAGCCAGGTGGATCTCATAGAATATGAGTTTTCTGATTGATGCTGTTTACCTGGTCCAATCAGGAAACCCTGGCTGACAGATATAAACAGGAGTGTCAGAGGTTCTGCTCACTTTGAAAGCTGGGTGTGAGGAAGGCAGACCAGTGTCAAGTGCTATGGACGTGTAAATAGAGGGTGACTTGATGGTGGGATACCAGCCCCGTGGAGTTATTTCAGTGGTGACAAGGATGGGATGCAGACATAGCCATGTTGGTGGGGCAGTGCCCAGAGTGCCAACAAGGATAAAATTCACCACCATAGCTCGCCCACATTTGTGGGAATGGTTGCGTAAGCCCTGGATGTGGTTACACGTTGACTATGCCTACCCTTTCATGAGGTCAACATTCTTAGTCACTGTGGATGCCCACTCAAAGTGGTTGGACATTCATAGTGTTTATTTATCAAACAAGAGGGCAATGATAGAAAAGTTGCCAGCATCTTTTGCAATACATAGGCTCCTGGAAGTGTTGGTCACAAACAACAGGCTATCATTTACCAGCAGGGAATTCAAGTATTTCCTAAAGTCGAACGGTATTTGGTATATAAGGCCAGCGCCATACCATCTATCATTGAATGGTCTGGCAGAAAGAGCAGTGCAAGTTTTGAAGGCAGACTTAAAGAAATAGCCCACAGCTTGACTGTCTTGGTTCCTATTTGATTATTGGACCATTTCTCTTGCAACTTCAGGGATAGCTCCAGCAGAGTTGCTAATGAGGAGAAGAAACCACACCAAGTTAAATCTGACATTCCAGGATCTGGGCTGGGGGTGGGCATCAGGAATGCCAACACCATACACAGGATTTTGCTAAGTGAGAGAGACCGTTTACTTCAGGGATGAAGTTTGGTGTCAAAATCACAAATGGTCCTGCATGGATAAAAGACATGGCTGATGCGAGGTCAGGTCCTGTGACGTACAAAGTTCAGGTAGGTGAGATCGTCCTAAACAATCACATGGACTACATCAACTCTGCAAGTTCACAAATGGGACACGAACAAAACAGACCCGACCCCGCAGAACAGCTGGAAAGGCTTTTGGAACCCGTGTGTTCTCCCCCTCCATCTAACATCTCCTAGTTGGGCATGGCAGATGTCGCAGCCTTGACGTCTTTACTGCCTGAAGAACACGACGAATTTCCTCCGTGACACTCCAGGTGCAAGAGGTGGTCTACGGTCCAGTACACACTGCCCATATCCGAGATTGAATCAGAGGAACTGGACCCAGAGCAAAAACGCCCCAGGAGAGGCTACAAGAAACAGAACAGACCTACGTCCTGGGACTTAGAGAGGGAGGGCTGCAATGATTGTAACAAGGTCAGTCAGGTGGACCTCATAAAATGAGTTCCCTGATGTGGGCTCTTAACTTGGTCCAATCAGGGAGCCCAGGCTGACAGATATAAACAGGAGTGTCAGAAGTTCTGTTTACTCGGAGAGCTGGGGCTCTGAGGGAGCCGGACCAGTGTCAATACCATGCACCTGTATATAAAAGATGACTTGGTGAGGGGATAGCTGCTTTTTCTCTTTTGTTTGTGTACTACACACTTACTTTCTTCTGTTGAAAGTATATTGGCAACCACTTGTGAATAATTCAGTGACTGACCACAAAGTAAACAAAGTCAGAAGTCACATGACACCAGGTTATAGTCCAACAGTTTATTTGAAGACACAAGCTTTCAGGACACACTGAAAGCTACCTGTTGGACCATAACCTGGTGTCATGTGACTTCTGATCTTGTTCACCCCAGTCCAACGCTGGCTCCTCCACATCATGGCCAAAAAGTAAACAAACAGCAAAAACGAAAGTAACTTAGGTATCACTCTGGGATCCGAGTTGTCTGGGATTATCATTGGCTGAGATGATAAAGTGAGGACTGCTAGGTATCCTAATACTGATACACACTTGATCCAAGTGCTTAGCTTTGTAGCATGCTTTCCTTCCAGCTCTGTCATTTTGTTGTCTAATTTTGGACCTATACTTGACCACCCACTTCACCTTCAATGGCCAAACATACGAGCAAATCAATGGGACACCCATAGGATCACCTATTTCCAGACTCATAGCAGAAGCAGTGATGCAAAGACTGGAAAGGACCGCCCTTCCACAAATCCAACCTAAACTGTGGATACGCTACGTAGACGACACCTTTGTCATCATTAAACGGACCAAATTAGAAGAGACACACAAACTTATAAACAACACCCTCACCGGAATAAGATTCACCAGAGGGGAGGAGAGGGACAAACTGCTCTCATGCCTGGATGTCATGGTAGAGCGCAAGACAAAACGGGGAACCGCAAAAGAAAGTACACCGAAAAGCCACACACACAGACCAGGTACTGAACTTCAATAGTAACCATCCCAGCACACACAAACGAAGCTGCGTGCAAACACTATTTAAAAGGGCAACAACACACTGCAGCAACACAGAACTACGCCAGGAGGAAGAAGAATACCTCTTCCAAGTGTTCAAGGATAATGGATATCCAAAGAACTGGGTCAGAAGATCCCTACAAGAACAGCATCAGAAAGATTCTACAAGCCTTGACACACTCATCTCACTACCCTACATCAGGAACACGTCGGAACTGACCGCAAGACTCCTATGACTGCTGGGCATCAGAGTGGCACACAAGCCCACATCAACCTTACGACAACTGCTCACCTGAAATGAAGACCCACTCCCCGCCATGGACAGGACCAATGTCATCCACAAAATCCCCTGCACAGACTGCGAGAAACACTACATCAGACAAACAGGAAGGAAACTAACAACAAGAGAACATGAACACCAACTGGCTTCAAAAAGACACGACCAATACTCACTCATCTCAATCCACATGGACAAGGAGAAGCACAACTTCAACTGGGACAACACCAAGATCCTGGGACAGGCTAGGCAGAGACAAGCACGAGAATTCCTGGAAGCACGGCACTCTACGAAGCATGCTATTAATAAACACATTGAACTTGGCCCCACATACATTCCACTACGAAGGAAAACCGGAAGTGAGGCAATCCATTTCAACGGACCCCAGAGTTTAAAAACCAGTCGGGAAAACACACCGATGTTTCATCGGAGGCTGCACTGAGGATGTTACCAAGCGTGGTAACGAAACGTCTGCAAAACAACAAACCAGCTTGGCAAGCCAACCAACCTCAACACCCACAACCCGAGCTACAGATCTACTCCAAAACCTTAGAGCTGTCTAATGTTGTCCTGGCATCATTATGGGAATGCAGTTGACCAAACAATCTACACTACTGTCTGACATTACACAGTTGCATTACTGAAAAAAGAAAAATTATGGAGAATCTGGGCTAGATTGAGAGACAGCAAGACTAAGAATGAGAGAGTCACTCCATAAAGTTTTGCTTTTATGTAGCCACTGGGCAGTTAAAGAACTGATCTTTACGTCTTTGCAAAAATTTGTGAAGAAATTAGGAAACAAGTTTGCTTCTGCCTTGAGATAATACTGTACTTTTTTTAGAATTTCTTTTCTTGACTGAACAAATTCAGTGGAAATCCTTGTCTTTGTGTATTTTATTTCCTGCACCCAATAGTGCGCATTATCCACTAACTCTGCACCTTGGGCTAAGTGTGGAAGAAGTGACAAAATACGTAGTGAGGATGAAAAACATCTGATAGAATACAAGACTTTAACAAGAAACATTTCATAGAGTAGAAATAAGATGTATGTAAATTTTGTTAAAAAGTGTTTATTTTAAGATTTAGCTAACATTTAATTTAATTGAATTTTCCAAATAAAGGTTTGAAACTTAGAGCTAGTCAGTATCTGTTTCTTCATGAGGTTTCACAATTGCACACATAAATGACAATGATGCACAAGCCTTAATTTGTTAGAGGTGGGCTCGCTAATTCCCTTTATAGAAGCTAAATTCAACTGGATAGCAAGAAACCACAGGTGACAACCGTTTTGCCAGCTGGAAAAAGACAACTTTTTTTGACTGTTTCAAACTGATAACAGCTGATCAGCAAGTAACAAATGTCAGGTGTTTCCAATTGGGAAAATTTAACTGTCTGGTAACCAGGATCAACAGCTTACAACTGGTACTTGTCAACCTGGCAACAACTAATGAATAATTCTTTCCAAGGAGGAACAAAAAGCTGCCCAACAACTGGAAGCAAATGCTTACAAATGGTACATGAACACCAGTCAGCAACCAACTGAGAACAAGTCAAGATCTTCAGTAGCTGGGATATACAGATTCTGACCAGTAATCACCAATCATATAGCAACTATTGGCAATTGTTGCCAACTGGAAGCAATAACTACCTGGCAATTAGAATGAACTATTTTAACAGGTCTCAAAACACAGTTAACAACATTTTCATGCAGGGTGGCTAAACTGGCTTTTCCTTCTGGGATGGCAGTTACATTCAGCATCCCACACTTTTACTGGTGTTAGAAAGGATACACATTCAGTGATATGGTCTTAATTGCTTTTCCGGGTTCAATATGCTTTAATTTTTTTTAACGATAGCATTGTTTACATTCTGACTAGTTAACATGGTTAAGTTGTGACATGGATGTTTGCTTCTCTTTCGGATTTTAATTTCTTCAGTTAAAAGATCACTTATGTGAACAAGATGAAAGGAGAAAATAAGAAGTTGTGCAAGCTGTTCTGCAGCTGGACTTACTGGGCCCCAGTCTGACACAGTCCACTGTCGATCACAAGGGGGTCCAACACAATCTTTCTGAGATGGTGGCTTTGTTTTCTCATCACACAACCACTCTTCCTTTGAGCATCTTACTTCTCTGGTCACAGTAACCCGTTCTGCACACTTTGCGGTACACTGGAAAACAAAATACAATGATGTATGAACCACATAATAGAACCTTATTCTTTGTTAGACCTCTTCCACTTTGCAGGATTCCTATTCAACCATTAATGAAGGTAGAAGCCCATGGAATTGAAGGCAACTATTGATTTGGCTGGGAAATCTGTTGAGTGGCAGGCATTATGGGTAGGTGCTCAATTTAGCAGGATATGACCATTGGAGTCACACAAGGATCTGTATTAGTGTCTCAATTATTCACATTATTTAATGAAAACTTGGATAATGGCAGACAGAGTCATATATCCAAATCTACTGATGACACAAAGTTAGGCGGCATCGTACACAAACGTAGATAACAGCATAAAATTATAAACAGGCATTGATAGACAAAACTATAGCAACACCGAGGATAGCAAAAGCACAAAACATTCTCAGGCTGGGGGATTTCAATGTCCACCACCAGGGGTGGCTAAGCAGCAGTACTACTAATCAAACTGGTTGGGTTCTAAAGGACATAGCTGCTAAACTGGGTCTGCAGCAGTTGGTGAGGGAACCAACAAGAGGGAACAACATGCTTGACCTCATCCTTACCAATTTGCTGGCTGCAGATGCACCTGTCCATGATAGTATTGGTAAGAGTGACTACCACACAGTTCTTCTGGTGAAGAAGTCCCGCCTTCAGTTTGATATTAACTTTCATCATGTTGTGTGGCACAATCACAGTGCTAAATAGGACAAACTTTGAACGGATCTAGTAACTCAAGAGTGGCAATCCTTGAGGCATTATGGGCCATCATCAGCAGCAGAATTGTACCAGTAACAATCTGCAACCTCATAGCCTAACATGTTCCCCACTCAACCACTACCATCAAGCTAAGGGATCAACCCTAGTTCAATGGAGAGTGCTGAAGGGTATCTCAGGAGCAGCACTAGGCATACCTGAAAAATGAGGAGCCAACCTGGTGAAGCTACCAAACAGGACAAGCAGCAAGCAACAGACAGAGCTAAGCAATCCTACAATCAGTGGATCAGATTTAAGCTCTACAGTCTTGCCACATCCAGCTGTAAGTGGTGATGGACAATTAAACAACTCACAGGAGGAAGCAGCTCTACAATTATCCCCATCCTCAATGATGGAAGAGCCCAGCACATGAGTGCAAAAGATAAGGCTGAAGCATTCACAGAAATCTTCAGTCAGACATCAATGATTTTCCCTCCATCATAAGCTCAGAACTGGAGATGTTCGCCGATGATTGCACAACGTCAGCACCATTCATGACTCTTCAGAGACAGGCAGTCTATGTTCAAATTCAATAAGATCTTTCCTGCCCTTTCCCTGAAACACTCAATTCCCCTATTGATCAAGGATTTTTACACTTCTCCACAGCAGGTCACAAAATCTCAGGGAAAACGTGTCTCTTTTAGAAGGGATTCCAGTTCTTCATGTATGAAGAGCTAGCCTTGAAACTCCTTCAAAACCCACTCACTTAGTCATAGACTGCCACAATGACTACTTGGTTGCTCAATCTCCTTCTCCGAAATTGTATTCCACAAGATTCTTGAGACTACTACAGCATCTACTCATGGGCACAATTCTAGTTCGTTCAGACACAGCTTCACTTGGTTGCTAATAACCCTAGGTTTCTTTGAGCTCCACTAGTTCTCAGCTACACCAAGAAAATACTGCTCATGGGCTTCCTTCACCTGTATTATCAGCTGCACTGAAGTTCCAGAGCTTCTTCTAAGGCTTAATTTCTCCAGACAGGTTTTTGATCCCCAACCCCAACTTTTACCTGAGTCTACTGGATCCTAGGACCTCTGAGCCCTGACTGCCTAGAGTCTACTCCTCTTACACTCTCCTATAAGACCATAAGATAGAGGAGCCAAATTACGTCATTCAGCATATCAAGTCTGCTCTGCCTTTCGATCATGGCTGATATGTTTCTCAACTCCATTCTCTTGCCTTCTCCCTGTAAGCCTTGAGCCCCTTATCAATCAAGAACCTATCTATCTTTGCCTTAAATACACTCAATGACTTAGCCTCCACAGCCTCTGCAGGAATGAACTGCCTACCACTATTCCCGACTGGATGTGGCAGTACTACAGACCTTAGACCTGAACCGTTGGTTGTGGGATCTCTTAGCTCTATCATTTGCAGCTTATGCTGTTTGGCACACTAGTAGTCCTGTTTGGTAGCTTCGCTAGGTTGACACCTCATTTTTAAGTATGCCTGGTGCTGCTCCTGGCATGCCTTCCTGCACTCTCCATTGAACCAAGGTTGATGCCTTGGCTTGATGGTAATGGTTCAGTGGGGGTATGCCTGTCAAAGAGTTTGTAGTTTGTTACTGGCGTACAATTCTGCTGCTGTTGATGGTCCACAATGCATCATGGACGCCAAGTCTTGAGTTGCTGGATCTGTTCAAAATTTGTCCCACTTAGCGCAGTGATGGTGCCACACAACATGATGGAGGTTACTATCAATGCAAAGGTGGGACTTTATCTCCAAACGGACTGTGTGGTATTCACTCTTACTAATATTGTCACAGACAGATGCATCTGAAGCTGGGGAATTGGTGAGGATGAGGTCAAGTATGTTTTTCCCTCTTGTTGGTTTGCTCACCACCTGCTGCAGACCCATTTTAGCAGTTATGTCCTTTAGGACCCAATCAGCTTAATCAGTACTGCTGCTGCCGAGCCACTCTTGGTGGTGGACATTGAAATCCCCCACCCAGAGTACATTTTGCACCCTCACCATCATCAGTGCTTCCTGGAAGTGTTGTTCAACATGGAGGAGTATTGATTCATTAGCAGAGGAGCATGGTATGTGGTAATCAGCAGGAGGTTTTCATGTTTAACCTGAAGCCATGAGGTTTCATGGGATCTGGACTCAACGTTGAGGATACCCAGGGCAATTCCCTCCTGACTGTATACCGCTATGCTACCATCTCTACAGGGTCTGTCCTGCTTGAGGGATAGGACATATCTAGGGACAGTGATAT
Source organism: Rhincodon typus (assembly GCF_021869965.1). Classification (NCBI taxonomy): domain Eukaryota; kingdom Metazoa; phylum Chordata; class Chondrichthyes; order Orectolobiformes; family Rhincodontidae; genus Rhincodon; species Rhincodon typus. The sequence continues at coordinate 42,575,536 of NC_063359.1, read as the reverse complement.
TTGGGACAGTGTCTGCAAGGTATGGTTCTGTGTGTATGTGTCAGGCTGTTGCTTGACTAGTCTGTGAGACAGCTCTCCCAATTTTAGCACGAGCCACCAAATGTTAGTGAGGAGGACTTTGCAGGTTGACAGGGCTGTTTCTGCATTGTCTCTTCTGGTGCCTAGGTTGATCCCAGGTGGTCCATCCGATTCCATTTCTTTGAGACTTCGTAGTGACTGAATGGCTTGCTAGGCCATTTCAGACAGCAGTTGAAAATGAACCACATTGGTCTATGTCTGGAGTCACAGTTAGGCCAAAACAGGTGAGGATGGCAATTTTCTTCCCTGAAGGATATTAGTGAACCTGATAGGTTTTTCTGACAATGGTTTCAAGGTTATCAGTAGGTTCTTAATTCCAGATTTTTAAAAATTGAATTCAAATTCCACCATCTGCTGTGGTGGGATTCAATTCTGGGTCTCCAGAACATTATTTGAGTCTCCGGATTAATAGTCTAGCAATAATGCCACTAGGCCATCACCTCCCCTCTAAATAGTCAAGAAAAGTAATGGAATGCTGGCCTTTATAACTGGAGGACTGGAGTAGAAGGATGCAGAAACAGAAGTTATGTTGCAGTTATACAAAATCCTAGTTAGACTCCATTTGGAGTACTGTGAACAGATCTGGGCACCACCTTAGGAAGGATATATTGGCCTCGGGAGGGAGTACAACATAGGTTTACAAGAATGATACCTGGACTTCAGGGTTTAAGTTATGAAGAGAGATTTTACAAATTAGGCTTGTGTTCTCTAGGATTTAGAAGGTTAAGGGGTGATCTGATCAAAGTCTTCAAGATATTAATAAGAAAAGACAGAGTAGATAAAGATAAACTATTTCCACTGGTTGCAGATTCTACAATTAGGTGACATTGTTTAAAAATTAGGGGCAGACCGTTCAGGAGAGAAGTTAAAAAACACTTCTACACATGAAGAGAGATAAATGAAACAGGATTGAGAGGCTAATTGACCTATACTCTTTCCTATTTAACTTTCCAGCTAAGAACTGTGAGTGCAACATGAGACCTGAATAGGAGAACAGCATGAATTTTGTTAACTCCTTTTACCAATTCCCGTATCACATTTTGTTTGTACATCAATTGGGTCAATCGGCTAAGGAATGGCAGATGGAGTTCAATTTGGATAAATATGAAGTTTTGCATTTTGGTAAAATGAAGGAGGGCAGGACTCATACAGTTAATGATAGGGCCCTGGGTAGTGTTGTTGAACACAGAGACCTAGGGGTTCAGGTACATAGTTCTTTGAAAGTTGTGTTGCAGGTAGACAGGGTGGTAAAGAAGTCATTTAGCATGCTTGCCTTCATTGCTCAGACCTTTGATTATAGTTGCTGGGACATCATGTTGAGGTTGCACAGGACGCTGGTGACTCCACTTTTGGAGGAAGGATATTATTAAATTGGAGAGAGTTCAGAAAAGATTTATTAGAATGAAGTGGGAATGGAGGGTTTGAGTTATAAGGAGACGCTAGATAGGCTGGGACTTTTTTCACTGGCATGTAGGAGGTTGAGGGGTGACCTTATAGAAGTTTATGAAATCATGAGGGACATAGACAAAATGAACAGCAAAGGTCTTTTCCCTACGGTGGGGAAGTTCAAAACCAGGGGGCATATTTTTAAGCTGAGAGGAGAAAAATTTAAAAGGGACCCGAGGGACAACTTTTCACACAGAGGTTGGTTCATATTTGAAATGAACTGCCAGAGGAAATGGTAGATTGCAGGTACAGTTACAACATTTCAAAGACATTTGGACAGGTACATGAATAGGAAAGGCTTAGAGGGATAAGGGCCAAATGCAGACAAGTGGGGCTAGTTTAGTTTGGGAAACTCGGCTGGCATGGACGAATTGAACCAAAGTGTCTGTTTCCATGCTGTATGACTCTATATAGTCTCCACATATTCCATTTACAAACACTTTCACTGAACTCCTTGGTGGGCAAACTAAATCCTTCTCCAGCAAGACAGTTTCTTGTAAAGTTATGGATTTCGATCCTTTGAGGGAAAAGAGGTTAACACTCCTTTAGAGAAAAATCCTTTATTTCACTCATTTACCCTATGTACTACTTTTTTACTCACAGCAGTGTTTACCCCCAGGGCTCTTAGCTGTAGTTAAAGCTACGCTCTGATTCATGGCCTCTTCCTTATGAGTTTCCCTTTCAGACTCATTCTTACAAGCACCAACAATTCTCAGATTTCTATTACAACTTCCAGCATTCTGAATGAAATTGTCACACTTTGTTATAATAAAAACATGTTGACTTTTGATTTTCACTTCCAACCTCAGTCCTTTCTCTTCTGATCGAAGGAGACATAAGAACATAAGAACTAGGAGCAGGAGTAGGCCATCTGGTCCCCCGAGCCTGCCCCGCCATTTAATAAGATCATGGCTGATCTTTTTGAGACTCAGTTCCACTTACCCGCCCACTCACCATAACCCTTAATTCCTTTACTGTTCAAAAATTTATCTAGCCTTGCCTTAAAAACATTCAGTGAGGTAGCTTCAACCGCTTCACTGGGCAGGGAATTCCACAGATTCACAGCCCTTTGGGTGAAGAAGTTCCTCCTGACCTCAGTCCTACATCTGCTTCCCTTTATTTTGAGGCGATGCCCTCTAGTCCTAGTTTCACCTGCTAGCGGAAACAACCTCCCTGCCTCCATCTTATCTATTCCCTTCATAACCTTATATGTTTCTATAAGATCTCCCCTCATTCTTCTGAATTCCAATGAGTATAAGCCCAGGCTACTCAGTCTCTCCTCATAATCCAACCCTCTCAACTCTGGAATCAACCGAGTGAATCTCCTTTGCACCCCCTCCAGTGATAGTTTTTCTCTTCTCAAGTAAGGAGACCAAAACTGCACACAGTACTCCAGGTGTGGCCTCACCAGGACCCTATACAGCTGCAGCATAGCCTCCCTGTTTTTAAACTCAATCCCTCGAGCAATGGCAGACAAAATTCCATTTGCCTTTTTAATTACCTGCTGCACGTGCAATCCTACTTTTAGCGATTCATGCACAAGGACACCCAAGTCCCTCTGCACAGCAGCGTGCTGCAATTTTTTACCATTTAAAACATAGACCATTTTGCTGTTATTCCTACCAAAATGGATGACCTCACGCTTATCAACATTGTACTCCATCTGCCAGACCTTTGCCCACTCACTTAGACTATCTATATCCCTCTGCAGACTTTCAGTGTCTTCTGCACACTTTGCCCTACCACTCACCTTAGTGTCATCTGCAAATTTTGACACACCACACTTAGTCCCCAACTCCAAATCATCTATGTAAATTGTAAACAATTGAGGTCCCAACACTGATCCCTGAGGCACACCACTAGCCACTGACCGCCAATCAGAAAAACACCCATTTACCCCTACTCTTTGCTTTCTACTGGTCAACCAATCCTCTATCCATGCCAATACATTACCTGTAATACCGTGCAACTGTATCTTATGTAGCAGCCTTTGGTGTGGCACCTTGTCAAATGCCTTTTGGAAATCCAGATACACCACATCCACAGGTTCCCCATTGTCCACCATGCAAGTAATGTCCTCAAAGAATTCCACCAAATTAGTTAAACATGACCTACCCTTCATGAACCCATGCTGGGTGTTCCCAATGGGACAATTTATGACCATCGGGCCTACCCAGCTTTCCATTTCTAACCTTGGTTACTTGCCTTTCTTTCACTCTCCTGTTTTCTATCCATTTGAATTTGTGCAGGTGAGGGAAAATGTGTTTAGCTTTATGGATTAGCCCTTACTATTCAGCCAGTATTGTATCATCTAGCAGTTGTAACTCTTTGGTGCTCGAAGTGGCTACATATTATGGAAGATAGTGAATTTTTAAATGTTTGTAAGAGAATAACCTGTCCAAAAGCTTCATGCATAGTTTCAGTTTCAAATATTCACACCCATTAGTAAAAATTACTTTACTTAACTCTTACAAGCTTGCCTCAGCTGCTTTCTTAAATTCCAGAACGATTGGTCATATGCCTCAGGCTCTAACTCATATGGAGCAAATATAATTTCTTTTTAGTATCACAATCCAGAGAAACTGCTTCTGACAGTGAAGCATAAATTATCTGTGCATTACCTATCAACTTACACAGCATTATCTGGGGATCAGTTAGCTCAGGTGGTTAGACAGCTGGTTTGTAATGCAGACTGACACCAGAAGTTAAGGTTCAATTCCCTTTGAGGTTACCCCCAAAGGTTCCATCTTCTTAACCTTCCCCTTCAACTGAGGTGTGGTGACCCTCACATTAAACTCACTATTTGTCTCTCTGTATGGTGAGAGCTGTCCTCTGGGATTATGGTGAATTTATCCTTACTCTGCATTAGAAGTATTCAGACTTCTTTTGCCCAATTCATTTGACTTGCTATTTTCTTGAATTACATGAAGAATGCTCCACATCTTTTTCTTCAAATTTTGTTAAGACTTATGCAAACTTAAACAGTTCCTTACTGGACTTCAAATTATGATTTTGATTCTCCCCTGCACCAGCACCTGACATCTCCTACTTCAACAGCTTCATTTTAAGCTGTTCACGTTCCCTCACATTCTCTTCTCTTGGCAATTTTAATTCTATCTTTCACATTTCCAATTCCTGTCTTCTTAATTCCATCTCCCTTTCCTTATCTTTCTCTGCTCTTTGTGCCTTTTTCTGCATTCTCTAGTTTCTTCATGCTCTGGCTGCTTTAACTGTAACTGAATATTATCTGTTTTGGATGGTTCACTGCTCAGGGTACCTGGTCTCTTGTGTATGAGACTAACCCAACTGCCATCCTACTACCTTGATTATCTCTACATTCTTAGCTCTGTCTGGCAATGCTAATTCCAGTTTACCCACCAAACAGATCAACATGGTCATTCGAAGTTCCCTTTAGCCTGTTAGGGATTATGCTGTCATCTGCAGGAACCTCTTTGCTATTTCCAGGGCCAGTATGAACTTGGTGTTTTTCTTCACCTGCAATATTTTCTAATATCGTACCAAGTTCTTGTTGCCTCTATTTCAACCCATCCCTGATGAGCCTCCAAACTCTGTTACGCTTCACTGGGGTAGTACACTGAAAAATCAAACCTGCTACTTTCAGATTTGTCACAAAGGTTAAAGATTTTAAAATTATGCAAAATTCCCCAATCCACCTGTCTTGTAGACCCAGGATAACAGAAAGCAAGGACCAGGACTTTTTTTAATTAACAAGAATGACGATTAGTTATAAATAGATTTTAGAAACAGGCAAACAATTATAAACTGTTAGTATAATAACTCTGCTAGTTAAAATTCTAATCCCCCCTATAAACTTCCTTTCAACACAGATACAGACAGGAAAAACATATGGGTATTGTGGGCAGAAGGAAAGACTGGGAAGGCATTTCACTGATCCCTGTCTAAGGGATTTGCTAAGATAATTCTTGCGCTGATCAGAATGCTGCTTCCAGATCTTCCTTTCGATACTTTCACCTGTTTGAAGGAGGCACCAAATGACTGGTTCCCAAACATAAAGGTCTTTGATTTATCAATTAACATGCACAGCTTACAGCAAATGGAAAGGGAGATAAATTAACTCTCTTCAGACTTAAGATGCTTTTTGCTGTAGAGCAAAAGCAGCTCCTTCCATTTCAAAGCACTGATGGTTTCTGCCGAAACAATTACACACTGAAGCTGTTCAGCTACCTAGAAGCCAATCACATAGCTATTGGCAAGCAGAAGGCCTTTGACATCGATAATTGGTCATTAGTCCACAAGACAATCAGCTATTTGTTGCCAGCCAAAGCTCCATTCTGTTAGATATTGAGGTCCGTCAAAAGCTGAATCTTCCTAGTATTTGCTGTATAATGTGCGAATTTCATTTAACAGCTCTTGCAGCAGGAATTAATTTTCTAAAATTCTGGCATATGAAAATAAAAAGAAGAATTACAAAAAACAAGAGGTCATGATGCCTATTCAACTAGTGTCAACAATTTATCCAGTGCCAAACACACTCTATTATCAGTATCTTGTTTTCAAAAATAAGAAGTATTTGTTCTTAGAAAGAATGGTAAATTAAGCCTCAGATGAAAGCAGACAAGAGGACAATGGTTGTTCTATGTTATAAGTGGCTGTCCCACAGCCAATGGCCAAGAGAGTTCCAACAATTGATTAAAACAACGTAAGTTACCTGCCCCTAGAAATATTTAATGTGGATTTATTTTTTGTGTGGTTTTCCAATCTCCCTACTGTATACAACTGTATTTCTCCCCTTATTATATTCGAACTGCAACTGATGTACGGGATTGTTTTCTTGCACTGTAAGAAATAAGCACAGGCTTGTCATTGCATCAAACCCTATGCCTGCTTTCTGACCTGATCTAATATCTTCCCCTTTAATTCTAAAACTTGAACCCCTCAGGATGAAAATTTCTTAGAAATAGGAATCTTTTGCAATTTCCCTTTTGGATTTATTACTGTGCAACTGAATTGAAGAGAATACATCTTATTTTTATTTATTTTTGATCGTGGAGCAATCTGCTCTAAAATAAGGAGACCACGGAAGAGGATGTTGCTGTTTTAAAACATGTTATTGGAACTTGTTGTAAGTTGTATTTACACTGATGCTTTGTTCAAGTGGTGGAGAGGATAACTGAACTCATCAACACCATTGGTGTGTGTTCAGAGCAATTGCCCAGAGGCAGCATGTTGATTGTTTTACAAATCAGTATTAGTGGTGTGGATCAGGAAACATCAGCATGACAACTACTCTCTGATTGGCTCATAGACAGTTGTATAACCGATGTGAACAATATGGGGCAGAAAGCCTCCAGACTCTCAAAAGATGTATTGCACTCTCCCTGCAGAGAAGTAACTTGGAAATTGAAACAAAAACAGAAATTGCTCGAGGAACTCAACAAGTCTGGCAGCATCTGTGGAGAGAAAGCGCAGTTAACATCTCAAGTCCAGTGACCCTCCTTCAGAAAGAATTGGAAGATAGCTTGTTATTCTCTCTCACTCACTATTTGCATATAAACTACCTATAACTAGAGATTAAGAGATTGAAAAATTAGTAATCCTCTTGCCTGTATCTGTAGTAAAGAACTGAAGGGCCTTGAAATGAAAGAAGATTGGAGGCCAGTTCTCGGAAGAAGCAAAAGGACATAAGACCTTAAGGTGCAGGAGCAGAAATAGGCCATTCAGCTCACTAAATCTGCTCTGTCATTCAAAGTGATCATGGGATAATCCTCAGCCCCACTTTCCTGCCTTTTCCCATAACCCTTTATTCCCTTACTGATTAAAAATCTATCCATTTCAGCCTGAACATATTTAACGACCCAACCTTGACAGTCCTGTGTGATGAAGAATTCCACAGATTCACTACCCTCAGAGATAAAATTACTCTTCATCTCAGTCTTAAATAACGGCCCCGTATTCTGAGATTATGGCTTTTGGTCCTTGAGTCTCCCATATGGGACTTAATCTTTCTGCATCTAACCTGTCAAGTCCCCTACGAAACTTTTATGTTTCAATAAGATCACTTCTCACTCTTCCAAATACCAACAAGTACAGGCCCAACACTCTCAATCTCTCCTCATAAAATAGTCCTTCCACAGCTGGTTATCAGCCAAGTGAACCTTCTAAAGACTATCTCCAATGCCAATATATCTCTCCTTGGCTAAGGGGTCAACCTGTTCACAGTATTTCAGTTATGATCTGATTTGTACCTTTTAAAGTTTTAGCAAAACCTCCCTACTTTTGTATGCCATTCCCTTTGAAACAAAAGGTCAACATTCCACTTGTCTTCCCCATTACCCAATGAACTTGGATGCTGGCCATTTTACGGTTAATGGACAAGGACACCTTGTTGAATCTTGTGTACTGGTGCTAGTGAAGTGTGTTCTCTTAACATTTTTTCTCTACCTATAACAACTATGTTTTCTTGTTTGTCTATGTTTCTCTCCATGTGTGTGTAGGGGTTTCAGAAGGGGTAGAGCTACAAGCTGATAATTCATATTTTACTTGTTTGTGGTTAGAACTGATTTATTTGTAATAAATATTAATCTCTTGTTAAGCACAGAAACCTGGTCAGTGTTTTCTATTATCCTGAGTGCATCATACAGGAGAATTGAGGACTTTGAGTAATTTGATTAGAACTTTAACTTTTGAGATTATCCCAAGAGTAATGGGGCATGAGTATCAGCTCACTTTCCCAAGTAGATCATCGCAATTAACATTAGAGAACAGATTACTTAAACAGAAAAATACAGTAATCCTACCTCTGACCACTCCGACATCTCCCACTGTGGGCCACAAGATGGATTTTTGCAGGTTTTACGTTCAGATGGCTTGGAGAGATCAGCAGATTCACACATTTCATTGTACACTGAGCTGTCAAACCCCGCAGAGAGAATCTTCCAACAGCGGACTATTCTGAATTGGTGTCCTTCTCCACAGGTACGTGAGCATTCACTCCAACTGCTCGTCTCCCATCTGCAAATGTTATTTATTTAAACGATAAGTCAGTGCATACTACACGAACACTCCGTTCTTTATTATTGATTAAAAAAAGAACCAGCCAAAGGAAAAGTAGAAGCAGTATTTAAGGTATGAAGGTACAGAATCCTAGTTCAGGATTTTCTTAAGGTTAACATGCAGGTTCACTTGGCAGTTACAAAGGTAAAGCAATGTTGGCATTCATTTCAAAGGGGCTAGAATACAAGAGCAGAGATGTACTACCCAGGCTGTGTGGTGCGTTGATAGTCCCCTACCTTTGAGCCAGGAGACCTCATTTCAAATCCCATCTGTTCTAGAGATGGGTAATAAAATCTCTGAACAGGTTAATTAGAAAATAGGTAAGGCTGTCAGATATCTAAGGAAGGATGTATTGGTGTTGGAAATAGCTCAGACAGGTTTACAAGAATGATTCTGGGGATGAGGAGTGGTTGAAGGCTCTGGGTCTGTACTCAATGGAGTTTAGAAGGATGGGGGTGCGTCTCTTTGAAACTTACAGAATACTGAGAGACCCAGATAGAGTAGACATGGACATGTTTCCATCAGTAGGAGAGACTAGAACACAAGGCTACAGCGTCAGAGTGAAGGACCAATTCTTTAGAACTGAGACGAGGAGGAATTTCTTCAGCAGAAAGGTGATGAACCTGTGGAACTCATTGCTGCAGAAGGCTGTGGAGGCCAAATCATTGACTGTATTTAAGACAGAGATGATTAGGTTCTTCAATAGTAAGGAAACAAGAATTACAGGGAGAATGCAGGAGAATGAGGTTGAGAAACATATCAGCAATGAATGAACAGTGGAACAGACTTAATGGGCCAAATGGCCTAATTCTGCTCCTATATTTTAAGGTCTCATGAGTAACTTTGCTGTGCTTTTACAAACACAAAAGGAGGAATATGTGATGAAGCTGAGAAAAGAAAATGGTTTGAGGCAGATGGTGAATATTTAGAATGAATTGCCCAGGAAGACAAACAAGGCCTTTAACATCAGTTGTACTAAAAGGCAATTGGACTGGCTTTAAGAGGAAATCAATTGGGATACGTGCAGTGAATTGTGTGGTCTGTTTTGAAATTGGGGCTGGCAAATAGATCAAAATGTTTCTAAACTTATGCTTATTTGTCATTTCCTGCCCTTAGAATCTGTTATTTTCTTTAAAACAGAAAATGTATCATGTTTTGCCCCACAAATTACTTACAAGTTTTCTGCAAAAATTAGAATCATAGAATCCCTACAGTGTGGAAACAGGCCCTTCGGCCCAACAAGTCCACACCAAACCTCAGAGCATCCCACCCAGACCCATCCCCCTATAACCCACCTAATGTACACCTACCTGAAACACTACGGGCAATTTAGCATGGCCGATCCACCTAACCTGCACATCTTTGGACTGTGGGAGGAAACCGGAGGAAACTCACGCAGACATGGGGAGAATGTGCAAACTCCACACAGACAGTCGCCTGAGGCTGGAATCGAACCCGGGTCCCTGGCGCTGTGAGGCAGCAGTGCTAACTACTGTGCCACCGGTCATCTGTTTGCATCTAAACATTTCTACTTTTCTTCCTTAGCAAGGCAAGTTAGCCTAAATAATTTCATTTGATCAGGTGCAGATTGTACCATAGGCTCAATTTCTTGGTTCAAGTGTAGCTGCCTGCACAGTAGAGAACAAAAACAAAGTTGCTGGAAAAGCTCAGCAGGTCTGGCAGCAACTGTGAAGGAAAAAACAAGAGTTAATGTTCTGAGGAAGGGTCACCGGACCCGAAACGTTAACTCTGTTTTTTCCTTCACAGATGCTGCCAGACCTGCTGAGCTTTTCCAGCAACTATGTTTTTGTTCCCGATTTACAGCATCCACAGTTCTTTCGGTTCTTATTTTGCACAGTCGAGAACCTGGGACCAGAAACAGACTTAGGCATATTTCTGTCTAGCATCTCCATTTGGTAATTTAACTCAGATCAAAAATTCACGAAGGTCAGAGTATTCCCAACCACTGAACAAAGTGGTCTTGTTGACAGTCAGGAAAATAGGTTAAGATTGACAACAAAGATAATCCCGACATTGAAAGCAGAAAGTCCCATTTTCCAATCAAATGTTGAATGTCATGCTGAGAATTTTGCTATTGAACAGAAAGAGGCCTTTTTGCATGTATTAACATTTCATTATCACTTAATCTCACCTATTTTATATAGTTTCCCATTTTCCCATCCATTGGATGGAAACTAGACAATGACCATTCCTTACATGAAAGTCACAGCAGTTGCTTGGTGACTCCAGCTCGTTGCTCGCTCCTCCAGCCTTCCATGTAGACAACGGTCACCAAGATCTCAGGGCTCCATGGGCTCCACTGGTGTTGGCAGGAAACGCATACTACCCTCTGCACATCATCATGGTATATCTCTGACTCATGCACAATATTTAAAGTTTTGGCAAAGATCTGTAGCTCGGGTTGTGGATGAGGTTGCCGCCTTGCTTGTCAAGCTGGTTTGTTCTCGTTCAGACGTTTCATCACCATGCCAGGTGACATCAGTGGAGCCTCCAATGAAGCGATAATATTCTACTCCGCTTGGAATTCATACTGTCTGGTCCGTTATGGTGAGTACTGTCATTTCTGGTTTTGATCTGTATGGGTTTGTATAGAGGGTCCAATTCTATATGTTTGTTGATTGCATTACGGGTGGAGAGCCATGCCTCTAGGAATTTCTGCAAGTGTCTATGTTTGGCTTAGGCTACTATGGTTACCTTGTTCCAGTTAAACTGATGGCCTTCATTGTCTGAGTGTACCTATATTATGGAGATGAACATCAGCTAGCAGCAAAACGGCACTACAGCTCTCCTGAATATCGGTACACTCAGACAATGAAGGCCATCAGTTTAACTGGGACAAGGTAACTATAGTAGCCCAAGCCAAACATAGACAAGCAAAGGAATTCCTAGAAGCATGGTTCTCCACCCATAATGCAATCAACAAACATATAGAATTGGACCCCATATACAAACCATACAAATCAAAACCGGAAATGACGCTACATGACGGACCAGACAGTATAAATTCCAAGCGGAGTAGAATAACACTGCTTCATCAGAGGCTCTACTGAAGATGTCACCTGGTATGGTGATAAAACGTCTGAGTGAGAACAAGCCAGCTCGACGAGCAAGGCAGCAACCTCACCATGCACAATGTGGTAAATGGTTCCATATTTCATTGCTGCACTTTGCACCAGCGCTGGCACCTCTCATTGCAATGTTGCTGCCAGAATACTTTCCACATATGGATAAGCACCCAACTCAAGGATTGGACCCAGGGTGCACTTCAGGGCTTCTTGCTTACTCTCTTAGCGCTCTCTCACTTTGCACCTATTTTAATACTCACAGCATGCTGTCTTGCTTGGTCTTGTCTTTTTGTGTTGAGGTTGGTTGGCTCGCCAAGCTGGTTTGTTGTTCCACAGACGTTTCGTTATCTTGTTTGGTAACATCCTCAGTTTTGGCGTAGTTTTCCCATTTCCTTGCCAGTTTGAGCGTGTTGCGCCCGTAGGTCTCTAAGGTGTTGGAGTAGATCTGTAGCTCGGGTTGTGGGTGTTGAGGTTGGTTGGCTCGCCGAGTTGGTTTGTTGTGCCGCAGATGATTCGTTACCGTGCTTGGTAACTGAGAATGTTACCAAGCATGGTAACGAAACGTCTGCGGAACAACAAACCAGTTCGGCGAGCCAACCAACCTCAACACCCACAACCCGAGCTACAGATCTACTCCAAAACCTTGTCTTTTTGTGCTTCGACCCTTCAGACGGAGCTTAAAGGCTCACAGTACTTATGCCTTGCCTTGCTGTTTAGCACAGACATAAAAGCAGTCTGTTCATCAAGGTTGTCAGCAGTTACAAGTTCAGGGACTCGACATGTTGCTGTACACAACTTTGGCAATCTCACACCTGGGCATATTCTAGCAGGTTATGCAACAAACACACTGCATGTGTACCAACCAAACAGTCATGTCTCAAAAGTCTAAGGGGAGTAATCTTAAGTCAAACCAATGAAAACACTGTTCAGACATGGGACCTGGCACAATAAGTCACGGGTGGCCTCCAATATCAGTCCAGGGGCTTGGGCAGTCAGGTTTAGGGGTTCATACCTCTACAGTCTAGGGAGTGGACCATGGTCAGCCTGTTGGTCCAACACAACTAACACGTTTGGAAGGTCATGTTAAGTCAGTTGGGGAGTTGCACAGTCAGGGGTCCGGTCAGTCATCATTCAATCATCAAAGTTGGTCAAGAGGTAGGCCATTGTCAATCCTCGGGGTGTCCGATCACTAAAAGTGGAGTGGGGGGTTACCCTGCAGAACAAAGCTGGGGGAATTAAACTATGGGGATTGAAGGCAGCATGCTGGGATGCAGAGGGGCTAACAATTGTGAAGGGACAGCTCAATACATAATGGGGGGGGGGGGAAGAGACAAAAAAGCATTACAGAGAAAGGGGTTAGGTGTGATGGGTGGTCATCAACAGTCAGCATCACCCTGACTTCAATGGGGTGGGGGGTAGGTGCAGTTGGTGCACTACCATGTCTGGCATGACTCGATATGCCCAGGGCTCAAGGGCTAACGTACAGAGGTGATGGGTTGAGTGGGAACTTTCATATCACAGCTTATGGGGGTGATAGGCAGGGCTACCACAAAGGAGACATGAAAATTTGGGGGGGGTCATCCAGCCTGAGAGGCTGACTATGGGACTCACTGTGTGAACAGTGACCTCTTTTCTTTCCGTCTTGATGCAAGAATCTAGAAAATGATAGGGATGAAAATGGCTGGCCCCACTAATGGCTATGTCGTACAAGCAATGTATTGTGGTCAAAGTAGCAAGCAAGGTCTCAGTTTTCATTTGGTGCAGGATCTGCTCACTTCACACCTTGGGCCAAAAACCAGTGTGGTGCTAAGGATGGCTAGACTCTGCACCTTCATTCTTGTAGTTGCAGCGAGGAAGACATTACTCATACAGCTGATGACGAACAGTAAGCATGCACTTACAAATGCGGGAATGTATTTACAATGGAGTTCCACCCATAGCACCAATATGCCCTCATAATGTCCTCTTTTTCCAAAAATTTCTGTTTTTGTTCCTTCAACATTTGAGTTACTTTGCCCACTGCCTCCAATAAACCTGTCAGCTGTCCTGTGTTGGATGTGCATTTTACTGAAGTTCTAAATTGCCATCACCATGGAGTCCTTTCCTGCATCAGGATTAGACATCTGATCTGCAAAAGTCTTCTGAATGTTGATGAACCAATTAAAACTGTATGCATATAACTGGTCTGTCACCTCTTTGTTCCTCATTATAAATTCTCCTGTTTCTGACTTTAAGCAACCTATATTTATCTTTACTTCTTCTTTCTTCATCCATCTATAGAATTTTTTTTTACTACGGTTTACGTGTTCTATGCAATCTTACTCTAATCCTTATTTCCCAAGCACACCCCCTGCCCAATCAATCTCTTCATCTCCCTTTGCTGGAATCTAAACTGTTCCCAATCATCAGGTTGGTGCTTATTTAGGCCAAACCCTTATTAGCCAAGCTAGGATGAATAAGTTTTGCAGTTCATCCATTTAAATGTTTGCCAATGCCTAACAACCATTATCCCTTTAAGTAACGATCTCCAATTTATCATAGCTGGTTCATCGCACATACCATCGTAATTTCCTTGATTTAAATTCAGGTCCCTGGTCTCGGAAACAAAATGTTACTTTTCAGCTTGGGGTGGCACAGTGGCTCAGTGGTTAGCACTGCTGCCTCACAGTGCCAAGGACCTGGTTCGATTCAATCCTTGGGCAACTGTCTGTGTGGAGTTTGCAAATTCACCCTGTGTCTGCATGGGTTTCCTCCAAGTGCTCTGGTTTCCTCCCACAGTCCAAAGATGTGCAGGTCAGGTGGACTGGCCATGGTAAATTGCCCATGGTGTTCAGGGATGTGTTATGTAGCTTAGGTGGATCATTCATGGGAAACGCAGGATTACACGGAATTAGGTTGGGCGGAGATGGATCTGGATGGGATGCTCTTTGGAGGGGCAGTGCCAAATGGCCTGCTTCCACTTAGTAGGGATTCTATTCTATCTTAGTGAAGGATTTTATCCTAACATGGTCACACTTCTCCAACAGCCCACACAAAACTAGATTATCAATTATTCTTACATAAGAACATAAGAACTAGGAGCAGGAGTAGGCCATCCGGACCCTTGAGCCTGCCCCGCCATTCAATAAGATCATGGCTGATCTTTTTGAGACTCAGCTCCACTTGCCCGTCCGCACACCATAACCCTGAATTCCTTTACTGTTCAAAAATTTATAGCCTTGCCTTAAACACATTCAGCGAGATAGCTTCAACCACTTCACTGGGCAGGGAATTCCACAGATTCACAACCTTTTGGGTGAAGAAGTTCCTCCTGACCTCAGTCCTACATCTGCTTCCCTTTATTTTGAGGCGATGCCCTCTAGTCCTAGTTTCACCTGCTAATGGAAACAACCTCCCTGCCTCCACCTTATCTATTCCCTTCATAATCTTATATGTTTCTATAAGATCCCCCCTCATTCTTCTGAATTCCAATGAGTATAATCCCAGCCTACTCAGTCTCTCCTCATAATCCCACCCTCTCAACTCTGGAATCAACCGAGTGAATCTCCTCTGCACCTCCTCCAGTGCTAGTATGCCCCTTCTCTTTCCTCGTTCCACAACACCTAGTCATGGATGGCCTTTGCACTTGATGGTTCCTCAACATATTGATCAATAAACGATCCCATACACACTTCAAGAATTCCTCCTCTACGGTCATGCTACTGATTTGATTATGCAATCTATACGCAGATTCAAGTCGCACATATATTACTTGATTCTCTAATTTCCTTTTTAATACCTTCCCCAATATTACTACTACAGTTTGGAGGTCTATATACAAACCCTGCAAATGCTTTCTGCCCGTTGGTATTTCTAAGCTCAACTTATACAGATTCTACTTCACCAGAGCCATTGTCCTTCATCACAATTGCATTCATTTCCTTTCTAATCAGCAGTGCTATCCTACTTCATTTTCCTTTTTGTCTTTCCTTTCTGAAAAATGAAAAATTTCTAGTCACCCTGCAGCATGTCTTTGTAATCCCCATTATATCATACCCACTTAGATCAATGGCTGACTCATCCATTTTAATGCAAAGGCTCCGTGCATTAAAGCACAAGGCCTTAAGGAATGTCTTTTTAATATTCCTAGTTCTGATCATTGTGGCCCTGGTCAATTTTAGACCTTGATTTCTCTGCCTATCACTATTCTTATATTCCAAAATAGTACTGAAATCTTGTGCTCCAGAAGTTGCGGCATCTCTGATCAAACCATTCCAGTACAGCTACAATATGGCATCCACCCGACAATGTGGAAATTTGCCCATGTGTCCTGCACATAAAAAGCAGGACAAATCCAACCCAGCAAATTACTTTCCTATCAGTCCACTCTTGATCTCGATAAAGTGATGGAAGATTTCATTAACAATGCAGTTAACCAGCACATGTTTAGCAATAACCTGCTCCCTGATGCTCAGTTTCGGTTCTGTCAGGGTCACTCAGCTCCTGATGTCATTATAGCCTTGGTTCAAACATGGACAAAAGAGCTGAATTCTAGTGATGAGGTGAGAATAACAGCCTTTGACATCAAGGCTGCATTTGAATGAGTGTGACATCAAGGAATCGGAGCAAAAAAGTGGAGTCAAAGAGAATCAGGGGAAAGCTCACCACTGGCTTACTTGTCATACTTTGTACAGAGGAAGATGGTTGTTGGAGGTCAGTCATCTCTGGTGCAGGACATCTCTGCATGACTTACTCAGAGTTGTGTCCTAGGCAACATCACCTTCAGCTGCTCCATGAACGACTTTCCTTCCGTCACATGGTCAGAAGTGGGGATGTTCACTGATGATTGCACAATGTTCAGCATCGTTAGCTGAAGCAGTCTATGTCGAAACACAGCACGATTTGGACTATATCCAGATTGGTGTTGAAAAGTGCCAAATAACATTCACGCCACACAAACGCCAGACCATGACCATCTCCCGTAAGAGGTAATCTAACCACCAACCCTTGACATTCAATGGTTTACCATCATTGAATTCCCTGCTATCAACATCGTAGGAGATGCCGTTGATCAGGAACTTAACACAGTGGCTTCAAGAGCAGGTCAGGGACTAAGAATCCCTGCTAGGAAGTGAGTGATTCATTTCTTCACTGTCTAAGATTTATGTCATCAAGTCAGGAGTGTAAGGGAATATCCTGCACTTGTCAGGAAGGGTGCAGCTCCAACAACATTCCAAAAGCCTGCCACTACCCAAGACAAAGTAGCCTGTTTCATTAGCACCACATCCACAAGCATCCACTGATGCTCACTAACAGTGGTGTGTACTAACTACAAGATATATTGCAGAAATTCACCAAAGATCTTTAGATAGCACCTTCCAAGCCCAAAACTACTTCTGTGTGGAAGGACAAGGGCAGTAGATATGTGGGAACACCTACACCTGTAAGTTGCCCTCCAAACTACCCACCCTCCCGACGTGTGACATATCACCCTTCCTCCAGCATTGGTGAATCAAAATCCTGGAATTCCCTTCCTAATAGCATTGTGAGTCAACCTTTGGCACATGGACAACAGTGGCTCAAGAAGGCAGCTCACTAATGCCTTCTCAAGGGGACTAGGGACGGGCAATAAATATTGGCTGAGCCAGAAGAGTCCACACCCTGTGAGTGTATTGAAAATATTAAAAGCTGTGATTTATCTTTTTCTCTAGCAACATATATATGTCTATACTAACATATTAATGTGTAGAACTTCTTTGAAATCTTTATTAAGCACCCTTTAAATTATATTATTTGCTTCTGTATCAATAACCACATGTACTAAAGCATTCCAATGGACTGAATTCTATTCTTCTATATCGGCAGCATTGAAAGTAGGAGTGCTTGAAAATCCAATAAGTCTTTCCCAACCAGGCGAGAATCTGGAATGCACTGCCTGGGGAGGTAGTGGAGGCCGGAAACCTTACAACCTTTAAAAAAAATATTTAGATGAGCACTTCAAATATCAAAACATTCAAGGATATGGGACAAGTACAGGAAATTGGGATTAATACGCTTTAGTGATAGTTATGTTGTTTTTGACAGAACTGGCTATCATCCCTGCATTGTCCACTACCCCTGCTTGATCCTGCAGGGCTAAATAGCTGCAGCCAATCTAACTCGTTGGTAGTTCCCTCATACACAACTCCCTCTTGAGATAGGGACGGAAGTCTTGCCTTATAAAGAAATTAATTTTGCTTCTAAAGTTAAATTGATGCGGGGCAGCCACTGGTTTTGTGAGCAGGCTCACCAATAACTTTGAAACTGGAAATGGGATGGAGGGGAACTCCAGCAAGCTTCACTGACACATTTGTCTAATTTTCCATCAACAAATTTCAATATTATTCCCCTCATGTTTATATCTAAAACCAGTTACACAAAGGGAAACCAAAATAAGTTCTTGTGCAGACACTTGGTGTGTAGCAACTACCCAAATTGAACTAATCCAAAAAAAATTAATTTTCTTTTCTGTTCCCTAGTTATCAATCCACTCATCAGATACATTCCTTTTAATATCATGTGTTAACAATGGTTGTCACAAATCAATATGGATTGCATGGGAGCTCTAAACACGGTTTGAGAAATCAATTGTTTTAACACAAGCATGGAAGGAATAATATAAAAAGAACATTGATTACTTACCTCGGTTGACATTCTCTCCCTACACAAAATTCATGAACTGGCTCTGGTCGAGTCACAGAATCACAATATGAATCATCAACTTCAATGCCATCATAACGAACACACAATGCATAAGAAGTAGATACTCCTGCACATAGTAAAAAATTGTTCAAATAGGGTCATATTACATGTGACTGCATTATTCTTTTAATCCTATCCCATGGATAATAAAATTACGTGTCAGCATATAAACACAGTATCAGCTCTGGTTATCTGGCAATGAATTAATATCAGTATTTTGAGTCGCAGTGTGCTTTGGTTACATGTCAACGGAGACATAACTAGAACCTAACCTGGACAGTTACCTACAAATGGATTTTAACAGATTTTGTCACTGCCCTGCTTTGCCACTGAATGGAAATCCCAAATGCATACTGCTGCACTGCCTGCTGACTTCCCAACAGCAAAGCAAATTTTACTGCCTTCAATATAGTAAAAATCCCAAGGTGTCTCACTTAAGAAAGCAAAAAACATATTAATATTAGGAGGGATGATCAATGTCATCGTCATAGAGTCTAACAACACAGAAGAGACCCTTTGGCCCTGGATCATTGAATGGCTACAGCATTAAAGGAGGTCTATTGACACTGTACAAATGCCAGCTTCCTGAAAGAGCAACTCAGTTAATTTCATCCCCTCACATATCATCCCAAGCCTTGCAAACATTTCTTCTTCAGCTGCTAATTCACGTCATTTCTGAAAGCCATGATTCAACTCGCCTCCATTATACCGTTAGGCCATACCATCCATAACCTATACTTTGATATTTCAGTGCAACACTGAGAGCATGTTGCATTGTTGGAGAAACCATTCTTTGTTCAAGTTGAGGGATGAGTTTATATTATATTCTTGACAAGTCTGTAGCGATTCTTACCGACTCAGTAAGAATTCTCCCAACTCAGCTAAGACGGTTTCATTAGGAATGTTACTGATGGCTGACCACTTGCTTTGATATTTAGGCAGCTTAGAAACTAAGACCCTGTCTGCAATTCTCATGTCAATATAGCTTTGGATCTTTCCATACTGAGAATAGGAAGGTGAGTAGATACGATAGAATGAGAACGGCAATACTTTGGATGAACTGGTATCATAATTGAGAGCATTTCACAAACAATGAGGAATACATTGGAAAATTGAGCTTCAAGTGAATAGAGCATAAATTAAGGTTTAAATATGGTTGAAAGTAAGTCAGAGATGGAAGCAAACAATGCTATGGAGGTTAGTCAGTAGTGTTTGTGATAGCTATAAAATGAATCTGCAAGCCAAAAAATCATTAAGCAATTTATAACCTGGATCAGCCCAAATCAACAGCAGGAATAGCATGATCATGGAAACGAAGGTATCTTGACTACCGTTGAGGAAGATCAGTTCAGCTTCCCCATTGTCATGTAGGTTCATTGAATGGCTACATCACAGGAGGAGCCATTTGGCATCTTGTGTAAATGCCAGGTTCTTGAAAAATCAATTCAGCTAAATCCACTTCCTCACTTAGGGACATTCAAGCGACTCTTGGATAGGCACATGGATGATAGTAAAATGTAGGGTATGCAGGGTAGTTTGATCTTATTTGATAATAGGTCGGCACAACATCGTGGGCTGAAGGGCCTGTACTGTGCTGTATTGTTCTATGTTCTATGTTCTCACATTTCAGCCAGAGCCCTGCAAACTCTCCCCTTCAGTTGCTAATCCACTTCCCTTCTGAAAGCCATGACTGAACTTGCCTTCACCATTCTGTCAGGCAGTATGTTCCAGAACCTCTCTGCTTATTCAGTAAAAAAGTTCTTTGTGTCACCGTTGCTCCTTTTGCAATTCAGCTTGAATTGGCATCCTCTGGTTCTCAACCCTTCCACCTACAGTCACTGTTTCTCTACCTAGTCTATTTAGTCTCTCATGATTTTGTACACCACTGTGAACTTATCTTCTCTAAGGAAAGCAACTCCAGCTTCCCCTATCCTGGTAATAACCTCATGCTTGGAATTATTCTGGTAAATGTCTTGTACCTTCTCTAAAGCCTTCACATCCTTCTTTAAGTGAAATGCCCAGACAGTTAAAGCCTAGTCAGTGTTTCATAAAGGATCATCACGACTTTTTTTGTTTTTATAGTCTATTTATCTGTAAATTTTGAAATTGAACCCTACACACACTCAGGACATAAATGCATTGAAAGCAGTTCACAGAATTTACCAGACTAATACCTGGAATAGGCAGGGTTGCAGGCTAGTTTAGAAGAGTAAAAGGTTTTTTGACAGAAACATACGAGATCCTCAGGGATCTTGGCAGGGTCCTGGTAGGAAAGATATTTCCTCTAATCCAAGTCCTTAATGTAAAATATAAATGATTCTAGCCAAACCACTAATCCCTTTGGCACTCCACTAGATCCCGGTTGCTAGCCTGAAAAGGCCTCCCTTTATCCCAGCTCTTGCCAATCCTATATCAATGCTAATATTCTGTCCTCAACAGCGTGGATTCTTGTCTTATTCAATAGCCTTATGTGCCATATAAATACTGTGGCCACAACTTCACATCAGATGCTAGGAATCCTGCAACGAGAAGCTGACCTCCTGATTCCCTAAAGCCAGTCAACCAACTATTTGCAAGGTTAAAGCAGGTACTTGATGGAATATTCCCCACTTGTCTGGATAAGCGCAGTTCAAATACACTCAAATAGCTTGACTTCACCCAGGACAAATCATCCTGCTTGACTAGCACCACATCCACAACAAACATTCAGTACTTCCACCACTTACACGCAGTAGCAGCGGTGTTTACCATCTACAAGATGAAATTCATGAAGGATCCTTAGACAGCACCTTCCAATCACACCCACTACCATTCAAAAGAACAAGAGCAGCAGATGCTTGTGAACACTATTCACTTGTAAATTCCCATCCAAGTCACATACCATTCAGATTTGGAAGTATATCATCATTCCTTCACTGTAGCAACTGACTGCAACAGAACTCCCCAGTTGTATAAATGAAAAGCTCATGACATTACATTTCCAGCTCAGCTGTAATCAATATGCCACAGACATCATTATTTAAGTCTTGACGCTTGGCTCAGATGAAAGTATTAAACAACAGTTCTATTCTGACCTTGATTCCTCACTGTCATTCCGAAAGAAGAAAAGATCCTCCTCTGGGGTACTTTAGCGCTAGGGTTGACCATAACTCCAAAGTCTGGAGAGGAACTTTAGAAAATGGCATCGGAAAAGTCATTGCACAAAGAGTCCTCCTGCTGACAACGTGTACTCAGTATAGCTTCATCAGAACAAACACCATCTTCTGCCAGAAGGACAAGTACAAAACACATGGAGGCACTCTAAATCAAAACAGCAATCCTTATTGAATTACGGCCTTGTTCAAGCCAATGATCTACATGGTGCCTATGTCACTCAATCCTGGCTGGGATCTGAAGAGCAGATTGTCATCTTGCTTGAATTGTGATGAGCATCCGTCTAGCTAAAAGACATCATAAAAGGAACTTTCAGGAAATTTGTACATTTTAAAGTTATTCACAGTCAATGCCGGTGTCGCCCATTCACTAGAGGAGGAGACTCCACAGATATTCCCATTTTCAATAATGAGGGAGCCTAGCATAACAGTGCAAAAGATAAGATGCATTTGCAACAATCTTCAGTCAGAAGTGCCAACTGGATGATCCATCTCAGTCTCCTCCAAAGGTCTCGAATATCACAGATGCCAGTCTTCAGCCAATTTGATTCATTCCATGTGATATCAAGAAATGGTTTGAGGCACTGGATCCTAGAAAGGCTGAGCCCTGACTACATTCAGGCAATAGTACTGGAGACTTGTACTTCAGAACATGCTGCACCTTAGCCAAGTTCATCCATCATAGGTGAAATACTAACATCTACTTGACAATGTGGAAAATTGCCCAGATATTTTTTTTTTCTTTATTCATTCACAGGATAAGGGCATCGCTGGCTAGGCAGCATTTCTTGACAATACCTAATTGCCCAGAGGGCAGTTTAAGAGTCAACCACATTGCTGTGGTTATAGGCCAGACCAGTAAGGATGGCAGTTTCCTTCCTTAAAGGACATTAGTGAAGCAGATGGGTTTTTCCCGACAATTGGCAATGGAGTCTTAATTCCAGATTTTTATTTAAATCAAACTCTGCCATCTGCAGTGGCGGGATTCAAACCTAAGTCCCCAGGACATTACCTGGATCTCTGGATTAACAGTCCAGCAATAATAGTACTAGGCCATTCTCTAGTTATTCCTCTGCACAAAAATCAGGATATACAGAATATAACTAGTAGAGCTGATAAGGGGGAGCACTTAAACAGTGACAGGATTGGACAGTGTCAGCATGGATTTACAAAAGGGAAATGTCTGACAAGTCCACTGGAGTTTCAAAGATGACAAACGGGAGCCATTTGATGCAGTTTACTTGGGCTTTCAGAAGGCTTTTAATAAGGCCCCACATAAGAGATTAGCATATAAGACTGCAGACAGGAAGCACTGAATAGGAATACTTGGGTCTTTTTCCAAGAGGCAGCCAGTGACTAGTAGGGTACTGGAGTGTCCAGTGCTTGGACTCCAGCTTTTCACGATATGTATTAATGATTCAGATGAGGGATTTAAATATAATATCTCCAAGTCTGAAGATGACACAAAGCTGGTTGGAATACTGAACTGTGAGGACGCAGACTTGCTTCAGTGTGATTTGGACAAAGTGAGTGGTGGGCAAACGTACGGCAAATGAAGTATAATGTGGACAAATCTAAGGATATCCAGTTTGTTACCAAAAACAGGAAAGCAGATTATTATTTGAATAGTGAAACATTAGGAAAGGGGGAAGTGCAATAAGGCTGATTGTCCTAGGACACAGTCATGGAAAGTAAGCATTCAGATGCAGCAGGCGTGAAGAACAGAAACAGTTATGTTGGCCTTTGTAGCAAGATAATATGAATACAGGAGCAGGGATGTTTTGTTACAATTGTACAGGACCTTGATGAGACCATAAATGGATACTGTATACAGTTTTGGTCTCCTTACTGAGGAAAAATATTCTGGTTATGGAGGAAATGCAACAAAGGTTTACCAGACTGATTCCTAGGATGGCATGACTTAAATGAGGGGCAGTTTCATAAAAACCTACAAAATTCTCATAGGACTTGACAGGGTAAATGCAGGAAGGATATTCCCAATGACTGGTCAGTCTAGGACCAGGGGTTACAGTCTGAGCATGTGGGATAAATCATTTAGGACTGAGATGAGGAGAAATTTCTTCACCCAAGGACTGGTAAGCCTGTGGAATTCTCTGCCACAGAAAGTGGTTGCAAACAAAACATTGAATGTTTTCTCAGAGCTAAAGGGTTCAAAGACTATGGATACTGGTTTGGATAATCAGCCATGATCAAATTAAATGGCTCAAAGGTCCAAATTGCCTACTCTTACTCCTATTTCTATGTTATTACTCCTACATTAGAGGGAGAGGCTTTTTTTTAGGTTTTACTTTGTTTTGAACAGTCCTGAGAAGTCCTTAGATGAATATGGTTGTACTCAGATGTTCTCATGAGAAGGGGAGAATATAATAAAAACAGATTACCTGAGAGTAAGGAGTTGATGATAGTCCCAAACCAGAAGTGTTGAGATAAAACCCTGAAGAGATTACTTGAAGCTGAGTACATTTAAGCTCAGATATACTATAGCTCCGGTGAGAAGCCTCTGCACTGCAGGAATTAAAGTCACAATTATCTTGAGCCTATTGAGTTGTTGGGGAAAAATATCTCTTTCTTCTATGCGTACTGGACAAGATATACTTTGGGTTACATGTTAAAAGGATTTTTTTTTGCAAGTTGTAGAAGTCTGTTATGGAAGTAATGAGACCGTGCTTTTATGGTGTGTTTAAAAATCTTGCATTTGTGTTGGCAGTATATAGGTTGGTTTATTCCATTTTACCTTTATTTCTTTTGGTTAATAACCTTCTGTTTTATTGTTCAAACAAAATCTGAAACATTGCATGCTTATGTTTCAGTAAAAAAAATTTTGTTGAAACCAAAATTAAACAAAAAGATTAACTATCAAGTCAGGCTTCAGTCTGGGATCTGACTTGTCTAGTAATAACATTAGCTGGATCAGAACACCAACCTGAAGAGACTGCTTAGTCATAGGTGCAGATTCTTCATGTCTCTATTGCCTGTGAACAGATTCTTGACCAGTGGCTCCCAGGTTTACAGCCCTGTCCCTATTGCCTACTTCCCATTGCCACTGAACTTGACAAATTGATTCTTATAGAAGACTGCACGTGACTTCATTTAATATGGAAATCTTGGTGTGCTGTCGTTGTCCACATGTTCTTAATGAGTTGTGGTCAGATTTCATTGATGTATTGAGCCATAATAATTGGGACCACTTTGTTGGTGCAGCCTTCTCCTGTCTTCGTAGTAAGATGCAGTCTTTCTTTGCCTGTTCTGCGATCTAGGACTTTGAATCACAATTTGTCTGGCACCTTCCCTGATCTTGCCAACATGGATGACCCTACCAGCAACAAGGAGCTCCCAATGGCATGACTCATTGTTACTCAGAAATCGAAGGTTACATCTATATGTTCAGATAGCAGATAATTAACTTACTTTTCTTGGTATTGAATGAAGTTTCTTCATTTATTCTACCATTTTATTACACACAATTACAAGAAACAGTTTTTGTTGGGACCCTGGCAACAATCAAGTTGAATTCACCAAGTCCCTTACATGCACCATTGATCTGAGCCTGCTATAAATATATTAATGAGAAGTTAAATCCCATATAAAACAGTCAGGATGAGGTAATATATCTTTATGAGGTACAGACACTTGCATATGACCAATTATGTTGGATACCTAACAATGAGAAGCATGATTTAATTAATTTGTAGATACTTAGTACATACAAGTGTATATTAGTAAAAAAAAAGACATGCCTCCTTATTATAATTATGCTGTTGCTTCACAGCATCCAATATTACAATGATCTTTTATGCAAAAGAATTGACAGATCTCATCATACAAATATTATCACTCCATAATGGAAATGTTCTTTCAATTCTGAACTGAGCAGAAAGTCAGCAGGTTGCCTCAACTACTCAGGTAACATATTAACTGATTGGGAGGGCAGGGAGGGATACAATTTGAGAGATTATGTTTCACTATTCCACTTAAATACCTGAAACCTATAAAGTCTTGGACAATGTAAAGAAAAAAAAAACAATTGCATATATGCAACATTTTGCACAACCTTAGAAAGTTCCCAAGGTTTAACAGCTGGAAATTTTCTGAGGAACCCTCCCCCAACTGACTACCATAATTTTGAGAGATATCTCGTTTTGGACTATCATGAGAAGCCCCTGACAAAATCTCCAATTAAGTGTACAAGTCTCTGAAATAGGACTTGAACCAACCACCTTCTGATGGGAAACCAAATAGCCAGCCATTGATTAAGACAGAATCCAAGTGGTAAAAATGTTACAACATGATGGTATTGAGTGTGTGACAGACATGGCTGTCTTTCTGGAGTAGTCCATTTTGCACACCAATATGCAACCACATGCTTGATGTTTTGCCAAAATGCGTAAGTGGGAGGTGGTAAGATTAGTTGTGAACTTGCCCCTTTATCATCAGGGCTTTTGTAAGCTAGCCCTTGAAACCATGGGGTTACTCTCTTAAAGGCATACTTATCTAGGTATACTAATCTGTGATCTTCTTTCATCACACTAAGTTCAATGATATGAATGCTTAAATGTATAAATGTATAAAGTATTGGCAAAGATCTGTAGCTCGGATTGTTGACTTGCTTGCCGAGTTGGCTTGCTTTTGTTCAGATGTTTCACCACCATGCTAGATGACATCTTCAGTGAAGCCTCTGATGAAGCAATGTTATTCCACTCCGCTTGGAACTTATACAATCTGGTCTGTTATGGTGAGTACTCAACAAATTCCAAGTGGAGTAGAATAACATCACTTCATCGGAGGCTCTGCTGATGATGTCACCTCACATGGTGATGAAACGTCTGAACAAAAACAAGCCAGCTCGGTGAGCAAGTCAACAACCTGTATAAATGTATACCTGTTGTGCAGGTGGAACTACAAGGTTCATGAGATGACAACTTCCATCTGTACATGTCAGCGGCACTCACTCCCAGGCCCTTTCTCAGCATTTTCAGTCTATTTCTGAAAGAAATCATTGGTGAAAGGAATTATGTCTGAGCAAAGTAAACAGGATAAAGCACTGCACAAACATGTGTGTCACAAACCTACCTGTCCTGCTGTTGAAGAAGCATT
Source organism: Rhincodon typus (assembly GCF_021869965.1). Taxonomy (NCBI): domain Eukaryota; kingdom Metazoa; phylum Chordata; class Chondrichthyes; order Orectolobiformes; family Rhincodontidae; genus Rhincodon; species Rhincodon typus. Next base: position 42,548,904 of record NC_063359.1, on the reverse strand, counting down.
CCAAGACTTGTTACAAGCAGAGCTTCAGCTGGCTAGAAACAGAGAGAATGTAATAAAAATACCCAGCTTTAGAGAAACAAAAGACCATTTAAATAGCAGACATGTGTACTGTTTTAGTCATCATGTGTTACGATTGATATTCCAATAGCAATTTTCAGATACCAGTCCAACAGGTAACTATTATTTTTTAAATGATTGAAAAAACCTGGATGTTTTTGATGTTGAATCTCTCATTTTGGCTAAAATGAATTATTGTACCTAATTATTAATCTGACTAGACAGATTTCTGCTTTAAACAGTTTGATATTACAGTAAATATTTTAACTTTGTACATAATATCAAATCTGTTCTATTGCTCATATGCCTCACTGTTACGGCCTGTATACAATCTCTAGACAGCAGAAGCTCTGACATGAACGGCAAATAATGAAAAGCACCAATTCCAGGAACAACATCACTGGTGGGTTGCAGCATGTAAATATGCATGTCCTGAGGAAAGGCTCACTGTCTAAGCATAGTGTTTCTTGTGTGAACTGCTCTGGGCATAGCTGCCACTTAAGATTCAAAAACTGCAAGGAGTTTGGTGCAACATTGCACAATCTCCTAACCTACTAACAGTGACTATGATCTCTCACTCCATTGGCATCACCAGCTCTGCTGAGTGGTCCTGGTGCAGAGATCTGGCAGACTCTTGAGAAGTGTACTAACCTAATTTTCCATGCTATTTAAAATTGTTATTCACATATATACATGGACTTATTTGCAGCCACTTCCATAATTATTTAGCCAAGAGGAAAGTGCAATCAGAGTCTACCCATGATAATTTTGCTTTTAATACCATTCTCTGGCTTTAAAAGTGCTGATTGTTTTACATTACCTATACAAAACTGGAGTTTGTCTGATAATCTACTTAAGCACATCTCATTCAGTCACCATTGCCCTGTTTGTGTTAATGTACATTTAGTGTTAGTTAATTTTGCATAATATTGGCACTGAAAATCTGAAATATTTTCAGCAGATTCCAGACACAATCAGATAAAAGATACAAATATTGGGATGGGACCTCGTTCAAGTCTCCAAGCCTGGGTGGGCAGTGTTGAAGTCGCTTAAACAAAGAGATAAACACTTGTTTTCATCTGCTTGTGACTAAAACAACTTATAGCACGTATCAGGAGCACATCCCGGTGGAAGTGAAGCCCAAGCTATACAAAATGGTCATTCTTCTTAGGGAAGTTTGTTACAAAATAATCAGCTGTTTCATGTATACCTGCCTTTCTATAAGGGACAAGCATCTTTTAAAAACAATTCCCCATAATTTAACTATATTAGCTATATTCCCTAGAGAGTGACCATGACCTAATGTACAAATACAGGTAACGGCACAGATAAACTTCATGGAAATGTCCAATTATTAAACTGTTCTATCCGCCTCTGGGGTAAAGACCTGTTTTACAATGGTTATAGCAACAAAGCAAAATTGTTGATTTTCAGGGGCTATGTACTTACTCTGCTCATGTTTACCCATGTATCTTTTATATTATTGGATTTCACTACTGTTTTGAAGTCACTAGTCCACTGCCTGTTTCTTTCTTTACTATCACCAAATAATTGGATTCTCATGAGAATTCAACTGCAGTTTTTTTTTTTTAAACACAATATATCAATTAAAATTTTTTTTTTAACAATTTTTTTAGAATATTCTGAGTCTGTCGATGCAGACCTGATGGGCCGAAGGGCCGCTTCTGCACTGTATGAATCTACCAATGACATAAAGACATGGCTGCAACGTGTAAAGAGCCCAGGAGTACATACATTTTGCAACTTCTGATCAGCCACAATTTAGAGCTACAGATAACTGTTCAAGTTATCTAACTTAACATGAAAGCAATGACGTGTGGACAATGATGATGCAAAGGTCACTGGAACAAGAACAACTTATGGCTATGTAACATTCAACTTACATCAACTTCACAGGGCATTGTGGAAGAAGATAGACTTCTAATGTTTATAGATTTGTCTAACACCAAGAGAAAAAAAAAATCTATCTTGATGTGAAATGTAAGTTACAACAGGCAAAGAAAACACAACTATTTTTTATGTTTGTATGTAACTCTGCTCAATCATTTGTTAAGATGGCTTACCGCAATTTCTGTGTTCTGTTTGCTTGATGAATAATCTGCAGAAGTGTTTCATTGGAGAATGGAATCTCTGCAGACATATTGAAGGTCAGTTCCAGGGGGGTATCATTAACTTTGTAGCTCCCCATATTTTCATTTTCTCCGTAATATACCAGGAAACCAGCAGAATTGGACTCTGAAGAGTACAGTGGACCTCCTCTTGAGTTTTCAGTCATATTTGCACTGAAGTCGATGAGCCCTTATACATGAGAAGAACGTTGATTTGTAAATGTGACTGTCAAATGATTCTTAGACATTAATATATATTCTGGTGGGGTCAATTTTGAGGCTATGTCTGTGTAATCATTGTCAACACTATTAAGTTGAGAATAATTTTTAATGTCTGTAGTAAAGCAAAATGTTAAGGCAGATAATATTGACAAAAATTATTCATTGAACAACAAAAGATTACACAGATTTAAGTAAATTCAAAGAACCGACTTGGACAAAAATCACACACGTAATGTGGAAAAATACATAACAGGCATTTCACAGAAGCATAATCAAACAATGGATGCTGAGTGAAAGAGCCAAAAGCTTAGATTTAACTGAATATTGAATCAGAAGAAGAATGGGGAAGATGGAAATGCAGAGCAAGGAGTCTAGAGGTCTGAGACACAACAGGAGATAACCAAAGCTGATGGGTAGAAGGTGTTGAGCCAGAGGAGATTGCATAATTGGGAAGGAGGATGCCATGAAAATGAGACTATTAAGTTGGAGATACAGAGAAACATAGAAGATAGGAGCAGGAGTAAACTACTGACCTCTTAAGCCTGCTCTGACATTCAATGTGAATATGGCTGATCACGAAGTTCAATCCCTAATTATTCCTTTATCCAAAACCCTTTAGCCACAAGAGCTATATCTACCTCCTCATTGAAAACTGAATGTTGATGTCAATGTAGGTCAGCAAGGCCAAAGATGGAGAGGATTTGTTGGAGAATATGAAATTGGCATATTTCCATGTGAGCTCAAATTTAAGAATGGTGAAGGAAAGGTGCCTGGTCTGGACAGAAATGGAATAAGAAAGTCGAGAAGATATAGAAAAGACTTGGATGAAGTTTTCAGCACCAGATCAGCTCAGGTTGCGGTTAGGATGAACAACGTTATGGAGGGAGAAATGTGTGGTATGAGAGTGAACCTGTTAGAAACTCAGACCAGCACAGCATTGCAGAACAGTGCCCAAGGCAGCACTAAGTGATTCCTTGGATAAACTAACTAAAACCTCAACTAGGTAGGAAGAAAAATGAGATTTTGGCTATTATTCAGCACAATATAAACTTGAGCAAGAATGACTAACAGAACAGATTGGATTGCAACACTTAATCTTTATATCTGTGGTTGTGAAACTTTAAGAAAAATCATAAACATATGAGTTTGCCAGTAACACATGAAAATTCCTGAAGAAATCTATAACCATCACCAAGTACCAAAGAACAAGTCCCTGAAAATCACAGACGAGAGATTCCAGCTAGTTTTTGCATGACAAACAGGACAGATGACAAAAAGTCAGGTGACATTTAAGGGCTGTGGATGTCATATACGTGGACTTCAGTAAGGCGTTTGATAAGGTTCCCCATGGTCGGCTGATGGAGAAAGTGAAGTCGCATGGGGTCCAGGGTGTACTAGCTAGATGGATAGAGAACTGGCTGGGCAACAGGAGACAGAGAGTTGAAGTGGAAGGGAGTTTCTCAAAACGGAGAACTGTGACCAGTGGTGTTCCACAGGGATCCATGTTGGGACCACTGTTGTTTGTGATATACATAAATGATCTGGAGGAAGGTATAGATGGTCTGATTAGCAAATTTGCAGATGACAAAGATTGGTGGAGTAGCAGATAGTGAAGGGGATTATCGGAGAATGCAGCAGAATATAGATAGATTGGAGAGTTGGGCGGAGAAATGGCGGATGGAGTTCAATCCAGGCAAATGCGAGGTGATGCATTTTGGAAGATCCAATTCAAGAGCCAAGTATATGGTAAATGAAAAAGCCCTGGGGAAAATTGATGCACAGAGAGATCTGGGTGTTCAGATCCATTGTACCCTGAAGGTGGCAACGCAAATCGATAGAGTGGTCAAGAAGGCATATGGCATGCTTTCATTCATCGGACGGGGTATCGAGTACAAGAGTTGGCAGGTCATGTTGGTTCGACCCCATTTGGAATACTGCGTACAGTTCTGGTCACCACATTACCAAAAGGATGTGGATGCTTTGGAGAGGGTGCAGAGGAGGTTCACCAGGATGTTGCCTGGTATGGAGGGCGCTAGCTATGAAGAGAGGTTGAGTAGATTAGGATTATTTACATTAGAAAGACAAAGGTTGAGTGGGGACCTGATTGAGGTCTACAAAATCATGAGAGGTATAGACAGGGTGGATAGCAAGAAGCATTTTCCCCCAGAGTGGGGGACTCAATTACTAGGGGTCATGATTTCAAGGTGACAGGGGAAAAGTTTAAGGGAGATATGCGTGGAAAGTTCTTTATTCAGAGGATGGTGGGTGCCTGAAATGCGTTGTCAGAGGAGGTAGTAGAGGCGGGCATGATAGCGTCATTTAAGATGTATCTAGACAGATACATGAATGGGCAGGGAGCAGAGGGATACAGATCCTTGGAAAATAGGCGACAGGTTTAGATAGAGGATCTGGATCGGAGCAGGCTTGGAGGGCCAAAGGGCCTGTTCCTGTGCTGTAATTTTCTTTGTTCTTTGTTCTATCACTATGTGGGAGAGAAAGTATACTGGACAAACAAGTAGGGCTCTTGTGGCAGTGTCCCTAACTGTGGTCCAGGAGGCTTAGGTTCAAATGCCATCTACTCCAGAGGTGTGTAACAACAACTCTGGACAGGCTAATTAGAAAATATCTAAACTGGATGAACAGAACGACAAACTAATGGATTACAGCAAGAGTAAAAGTTCAGGAATCAAAGTGTTTGCTCAGCAAAGGTAGAGAAAGGCAGCAAAGTACTGACATTGGAAATAAAAACTTGACAACCAACCTTCAACGAAGGAGAAACAAGGTAGAAAGAGAAGAAAAAAAAACAGATGAGTGGATAATACTGAGCTTGGGAAAGGGCTGAAGAGGAAGCAAGTTAATGTTAATTTGACCACTGAGGCTACGGTGAAAATAACTAATACTGATGTATGTGCAATTTGAATTTAGGACGCTTAAAATCAACCTCATGATATTTAAGCCTCCATCTTGCAGGCTGATTCATGTTAGTAATGTGATACATGGTATTTGCATGTTTTACTAATGTATTAAAAAAGTCTAAGTCATTGCATTCATTTATAAAGATTTAAAGTTTCTGGGGCCAGACTCTTCAGCCTCTTAATGAATAAGTTTAGATACTGCAAATCTGAAAGCATATGGTCTGGTTCAATCTGAGACTGCAACTGGGGAAAGGAATAAAAATATCAGCTATAATATGTAATTTGTGACAGGATTGGAGATGATAGTTTTGGATTCCAAAATTATACCAGCCTTTTGGGAATTTATTTCTGCACTTGAAATTTGTTTCTTTCTTGTTTGGTTCTGCTACACCATCCACCATCATTACAGTGGTAACTGCATGACATTTCTGCCTATGCAGCATCCCGAGTGATCACCGGTAAGATACTATGGCTGCCTGAGGTAAAGTTTAGCATATTTTTATGTTCTGAAGAACAGTCACTGGACCAAAAAAGTTAACTCTGGTTTCACGCCACAGATGCTGCCAGACCTGCTGAGTTTTTCAAACAATTTCTGATTTTGTTTTTTATTTCCAGCATCAGCAGTTTTTTTCAATTTTTTTTATTCAGCATATTTTTCCCTCTTTGCTGTCTGGAATGCAGGATCAGAAGTAGATCATATAGCCCTTTGAGATGCTCTGCCATTGAATAGGATCAAGTTTGAGAATCCACTTCAATTCTTTTCTCCTTACACTATCTCCTTATAACTTTCTGTCATTGACACTTACATATTGGTATCTATCAATCTCTACTTTAAACCTAATCAATGACTGATTAGCCTTCCAGGATAGACAGTTCCAGGCAGATTAATTGGGTACTGTCAAGATATCATAAGAGTGGTCAGTTAGGCCAATCCTGCCAAGCCGGTCTGGGACAGGATGGATCTTGGTGAGCACTGGGGGCTTAGTCAATGATGATGAAGGAACTACTGGGGGAAGCCCATGAGTCCAGGGGAAAGCAGGCAACTCAAGTCTGGAGACGTGCTTCAATCTACTGGATTGCAGAGTGAGTGGTGACAGTGATACAGGGTAATTGCACATTTCACATGTGACACATCATAATGAAATAGAGGGAACTGGGGACTCTAGAAATGGGGGGGTTCCAACAGGTCAGAATAATTCTGACCTCTACATGGGGAAGGGTGTAGGGCCAACAAGGGCATGGGAATTTTCAACATCAGGGTTCTGGGAGCAAAATTGGGACATCAGTAGTTAAGTAAAGGGGCTCATCGGAAATTGGAAAGGTGGGAAACTGAAAGAACAGTAACAGAAAAGGGCACATAAAGGATGAGGAGAAATCTATAAACCACAGTCACAGCCTGCAATTTATTCACAAAGTTGAAACTTTACCACGTCAGATCAAAGTCAGCTATGTAATAGCTATACAAAATCACCGCTAAAACATGCAAAATGGATGGAGTAACTTGCTGTTTTATTTCTTCAGGGGCTTGTACAAATAATCTTGGAATTAGAGGCCCAGGTAGAGGCAACTGCAGTAATTGTGTCTCCAATTATACAGAAAAGCCACCATCTAGTTTCAATTCACAATTCATTGGCAGATCACATAACTTAAAGCTCTTTATGAAATGGAGAGAACTGGGGACTCTAGAAATGGGATTCCAACAGGTCAGGGTAACTCTGACATCTGCATGGGGAAGTTGTGGGGCCAACTATGACAATTATCTCCTTAAGAAGCCTCCATGTCACAGTGTCCAAAGCATAATATAAGGCTTCATTCTTATGATGTGAGGGTCCAGCATTCTTTCGCTAAAACTGTGCCATCTTTGTGAATTTCCCCACAGATTATCAAATGGAGTATGCTGCAGCCGGAGTCATTATGGCTTTGATGCAACCTCAAAGATATTCTAGAAGGAATCAGGAATACACCTTTGTTAGCAAAAACACTAGTATCTAGTGGACATATAGTGATAGTTACTGAGATACAAGGGGTATCTTAAACGCATTTGATAAATAGGCTACTTAATAAGACAAGAGTCCATGATATTGGAGGTAGATGATCAGCATAGAGAGAGGATTGACTCACTAACAGAATCAGAGAATAAAAACCTGAAAGAATTGTGGATGCTGTAAATCAGGGACAAAATCATAAGTTGCTGGAAAAGCTCAGCAGGTCTGGCAGCATAGAACATAGAACAGTACAGTACAGGTCCTTCGGACCACGATGTTGCGCCGACCTATTATCCTACTAAGGTCAATCTACCCTGCATTTTTGGAGAGAAAGGAGAGTTAACATTTCGGGTCCGGTGACTCTTCCTCAGAACTGTTAACTCTGAAACGTTAACTCTGATTTTTCTTCACAGATGCTGCCAGACCTGCTGAGCTTTTCCAGCAACTTCTGTAACAGAATCAGAGGGTTGGGATAAGAGGGACATTTTCAGAATGTAGCTGTAGCTAATAGAATTCTAAAGGAACCAATGCTGGGGCCACAATTATTACCAATACATATGAATGACTTAGATGAGGAAATTGAATGCACAATAGCAAAATTGGTGGATGACACAAAAATAGATAGCAAGGCAAGGGTGTGCATGACAGAAGAGTCTGCAGAGGGATGAAAACAGGTTCGCAAGTGAAAACTTGGCAGGTTGAATATACTCTGGAAAAATGTGAGCTTATGCAGTTTGGCAGGAAGAATACAGAAGTTGAATATTATCTAAAAGCAGAAAGCTACAGGAGAAGGATTTGGGAGTCATCACCAATTAATCTCAAAAACCTGGCATCCAAGTTCAGCAGGTAATAGGGAAGGCAAATGGAATGTTGACCTTTACTTCAAAGGAAACGGAGTATAAAAGCAGGGAGATATCTCTAAAACTACAAGGCACTAGTCAGACCACAGCTGGAACACTGAACAGATAGCTAAGGAAAGATATACTGGTATTGGAGGCAGTCCGGAGAAAGTTCACCATGTGTGGAGGGACTGTCATTATGAGAAGATTTTGAGTAGGTTTGGTCTGTACTCATAGGAATTTAGAAGAATAAGGGATGACCTTATCGAAATACACAAGATTCTCAGGGGACTTGACAGGGTAAATGTAGAGAGATTGTTTTACCTTGTGGCAGAGTCTATGACCAGAGGCCATAATCTCAGAATAAGGTGTCACAAGTATAAGACAGATGAAGAGAAATTTCTTCTCTCAGAAGGTAGCGAATCTGTGCAATTGTTTACTGTCGAGGCTGGATTGTTGAGCACATTCATGGCTGAGATGGACAGATTTTTAATCAGTAAGGGAATCAAAGCTTATGAGGACAAGGCAGGAAGATGGAGTTGAGGATTATCATATCAGTCATGATTTCACTGAATGGAGTAGGAGAGATAGTCTGAATGGCCTGCTGCTGCTCTTATGTCTTATAGTCACTCCAAACATGGCACATGACACACTTCTCGAAATCCTCAGATTGATGCAGAATGAAAATACAACACTGCTCAAGCTTCGATTAGGGCCAAGATTGAACGGACCATAGGCCTCCTTAAGATAAAGTTTGATTATGGTTTGCAGGGCAATGTAGTACAGTCCAGAAAGGGTATCCCAGTGAATCATACCATGCTATGCTGTTCACAAGTGGAGCCAACAAAGGGTGTGGGAGATCTCCTGTATGCAGGCAAAAGGCAGACTGACAGCAATCATCTGAGTGTGCAGCATAGGTCAAGGATTAGGACATTTACCAGGAGGATTGTCCATGAGTGTATGACAATGCATTGTAAAGCATGAGATAGCCTAAACCTAATCCAATTTAAGATGAACGAGTCGTTCAAATGTTGTAAGACGCTGCTCATAAACTGGTGAGCAACATGTGATCTCTGCAATCCCGAATTTGATCTGGAAATGATCTAGGGCTTGGTGAACAGGGCACAATTTAAAAGTTTGTGGGCAATACAAATTTTGGGAGCATCGTAAATTCTAAAGTGGGTAGTGTAAAACTTCAGAAGGATACTTATAAGGTGGTCAGTGGATAGATTTCAGGTAAAGTTCAACGTGGAGATGGGTGAAGTGATACATTTTGGTAGAAAGAAATGGAGACAGTATAAAACAAAGACTGCTATTCAATACTGCTAAGTTTGCAGATGACAAAGATAGGTGGAGGAAATAGTGTTGAGAAGGGGGAGGCTGCAAAAGGACTTGGACAAAGCTAGAAAAGTGGACAAAGAAGTAGTAGATGGAATACAGTGTGAGAAAGTGAGAGGTTTGGTAGGAAGAACAGAGCATGGACTATTTTCTAAACAGGGAAGGGCTTCAGAAATCTGAAGCACAAAGGGACTTAGAAGGTTAAGTTCAGGATTCTCTTAGGTTAACAAGCAGGTTCAGATGGCAGTTAGGAAGGCAAATGCAATGTTGGCATTCCTTTCAAGACGGCTGGAAAACAAGAGTAGAAATGTACTGCTGAGGTGGTTATAAAGCTCTGGTCAGACTGCATCTGGAATATTGTGAGCAGTTCTGGGCCCCATATCTAAGGCAGGATGTGCTGGCATTAAAGGGGGTCTAGAGGAGGTTTACAAGAATGATCCCTGGGATGAGGAGCAGCTGAAGATTCTAGGTCTGTATTTGATGACGTTGAGAAGGATAAGGGGAGATCTGATTGAAACTTACAGAATACTGCGAGGCCTGGAAATAGTGGATGTAGCAATGTTTCTACTAGTAGGAGACACTGAGGCCCAAGGGCACAATCTCAGAGTGAAGGGACAATGCTTTAGAACTGAAATGAGGAGGAATTTATTCAGCCAGAGGGTGATGAATCTGTGAGACTCATGGCCTCCAAAGCCTTCTGCAGCAAAGTCATTGACTGTATTTAAGACAGAGACAGATATGTTCTTGATTGATAAGGGAGAAGGCAGGAGAACTGGGTTGAGAAATGTATCAGCCATGATTGAATAGCATAGCAGATTCAATGGGAAGAATGGCCAAATTCTGCTCCTTTAGCTTAGCTTAAAAAGTGTGCAGGAACAGTAAGGCCTGGGTGCATGTGTACATAAGTCATTAACTGTGGGAGGACAGGTGAAAAGAAAAGTTAAGTGAGCATCCAGTATTCTAGGCTTTGTTAATAGCGGTACAGAGTGCAAGAACAGGGAGATTGTGTTGAATATATACAGGACATTACTTAGAGCTAGCATTTATTGCCTATCCCTAGTTGCCCTGGAGAAGGTGGTGGTGAGCTGCCTTTGTGAACCGCTGCAGTCCATGTGCTGTAGGCTGACCAACAATGCTGTTAGGGGGGGAATTTCAGGATTTTGACCCTGCGACAGTTAAGGAAGTGTGATATATTTCCAAGTAAGGAGCATGAGTTGCTTAGAGGGGAACTTGCAGGTGGTGATGTTCCCATGTTTCTTTCTACCCATGTCCTTCAAGATGGAAGAGATTGTGGGTTTGGAAGGCGCTGTCTAAGCAGCCTTGGTAGATTTCAGCAGTAACCCTTGTAGATTGTATACACAGCTGCTCCTGACTGTCGGTCAGGGAGTGACTAGATATTTGGGGATGTGGTGCTTATCAAGCAACCTGCTTTATCCTGGATGGTGTGAAGCTTTATGAATGCTGTTGAAGCTGCACTCATCCAGGCAAACAGGGAGTATTTTACCAAACTTCTGACTGTCCATCATGGACAGTCTTTGGGGAGTTAGGAGGTGAGTTACTTGCTACAGGATTCCTAGCAGCTGATCTACTGTTGTAGCTACTGTACTTGTATGGCTAATCCAGTTGAGTTTCTGGTTAATGTTAATCTCAGGATGTTGATTGTGGGGGCAGTGATGGCAACACCATTGAATATCAAGAAGCAGTGGACATATTGTTTTTATTGGAGAGGGATCTGAGGAGTTGTGAACAGTGCTGAACATTGCACAATCAATCATTGCCCAACATCAGTACTTCTGACCTGATAGTGGAGTGAAGGTCATTGATGAAGCAGCTGAGGAACTTCTGAAAGTGAGATGACTGACCTCCAACAGTAAGGTCAAACTAACCTACATACCCTTCATTTTACTATCATCCATGTGCCTATCCAAGAGTCGCTTAGATGTCCCTAATGTATCTGACTCCACTATCACCGTTGACAGTGCATTCCATGCACCCACCACTCTGTGTAAAGAACCTACTTCTGACATCTCCCCTATACCTTCCTCCAATCACCTTAAAATCATACTCCCTCGTGATAGTCATTTCCACCCTGGGAAAAAGTCTCTGGCTATCCACTCTATCTAGGCCTCTCATCATCTTGAGCACCTCTACCAAGTCACCTCTCATCCTTCTTCGCTCCAATGAAGAAAGCCCTAGCTCCCTCAATCTTTCCTCACAAGACCTGCCCTCCATTCCAGGCAGCATCCTGGTGAATCTCCTCTGCATCCTCTCTAAAGCTTCCACATCCTTCCTATAATGAGGCGACCAGAACTGAACACAATATTCCAAGTGGTCTAACCAGAGTTTTACAGAGCTGTAGCGTAATCTCACGGCTCTTAAACTCAATTCCCCTACCAATGAAAGCCAACACACCATACGCTTCTTTATAACCCTATCAACTTGGGTGGCAACTTTGAGGGATCTATGGACGTGGACCCCAAGATCCTGCTGTTCCTTCACACTGCCAAGAATCCTGCCATTAACCCTGTATTCTGCATTCAAATTTGACCTTCCAAAATGAATCACTTCACACTTTTCTGGGTTGAATTCCATCTGCCACTTCTTTGCCCAGTTCTGCATCCTGTCAATGTCTCGTTGCAACCTACAACAGCCCTCCACACTATCCACAACTCCACCAACCTTGGTGTCATCGACAAACTTACTAACCCACCCTTTCACGTCCTCATCTAAGTCATTTATAAAGATCACAAACAGCAGAGGTCCCAGAACAGATCCCTGCGGAACACCACTGGTCACCGAGCTCCAGGCTGAATACTTTCCGTCTACTACCACCCTCTGTTTTCTATTGGGCAGCCAATTCTGTATCTAGACAGCCAAATTTCCCTGGATCCCATGCCTTCTTACTTTCTGAATGAGCCTACCATGGGGAACCTTATCAAATGCTTTGCTAAAATCCATATACACCACATCCACTGCTCTACCTTCATCAATGTGTTCCGTCAAATCCTCAAAGAATTCAATAAGGCTTGTGAGGCATGACCTGCCCCTCACAAAGCCATGTTGACTATTTCACATCAAACTATGCTTTTCCAAATAGTATTTATGATTATCTCTCAGAACCCTCTCCAATAATTTGCCCACCACAGAAGTGAGACTGACTAGTCTAATTCCCAGGATTATGCCTATTCCCTTTCTTGAACAAGGGAATAACCTTTGCCACCGTCCAGTCATCTGGTACTACTCCAGTGGACAGTGAGGATGCAAAGATCATTGCCAAAGGGGCAGCAATCTCGTCCCTCGCTTCTTGTAGTAATCTTGGGTATATCCTGCCTGGCCCAGGGGATTTATCAATCCTCATGTTTTTGGAAATTTCCAGCACATTCTCCTTCTTAACATCAATCTGTTTGAGCATATCAGCCTTTTCACGCTGTCCTCACAAACTACAAGGTCCCTCTCACTGGTGAATACTGAAGCAAAGTATTCATTAAGGACCTTCCCTACCTCCTCCGACTCCAGGCACAAGTTCCCTCCACTATCCCTGACTGGCCCTACCCTCACTCTGGCCATCCTCTTGTTCCTCACATAAGTGTAGAAGCCTTGGGGTTTTCCTTAATCCTAACCGCCAAGGCTTTTTCATGCTCCCTTCTAGCTCTCCTAACTCCATTCTTCAGTTCCTTCCTGGCTACCTTGTAGCCCTCTAAAGCCTTGTCCGATCCTTGCTTCCTCAACCTTAAGTAAGCTTCCTTCTTCCTCTTGACTAGGTGTTCCGCATGTCTTGTCATCCAAGGCTCCTTCACCTTACCATCCTTTCCTTGCCTCAGTGGGACAAACCTATCCAGTACTTGTAGCAACTGCTTCCTAAACAACCTCCACATTTCTGTCGTGCATTTCCCTGAGAACATCTGTTCCCAGTTTATGCTCTGCAGTTCCTGCCTAATAGCATTGTAATTCCCCTCCCCCAATTAAATACTTTCCCATGCCATCTGCTCCTATCCCTCTCCATGACTATAGTAAAGATCAGGGAGTTGTGAACATTATCACTGAAATGCTGTCCTACCGAGGGATCTGACACCTGGCCTGGATCATTGTCAAGTACCAAATCCAATATAGCCTCCCCACTAGTCGGCCTATCTACATATTGAGTCAGAAATCTTTCCTGGACACACCTGACAAAATCTGCTCCATCCAAACTATTTGCACTTAGGAGGTTCCAGTCAATATGATATTAGGGAAGTTGAATTCACCCATGACAACAAAGCTATCACTTCTGCACCTTTCCAAAATCTGCCTCCCAATCTGATCCTCAGTGTGTCTGTTGCTACTGGGGGGTCTATAGAAAACTTCCAATAAAGTGACTGCTCCTTTCCTGTTTCGGATTTCCACCCATACTCACTCAGCGGAGAAACCCTCCTCCACGATCTCCTTTTCTGAAGCTGTGATACCATCCCTGATTTGCAATGCCACTCCCCCACCTCTTTTACCTTCCTCTCTATTTCTTCTGAGACATCTAAACTCCAGAACATCTAACAAACATTCCTGCCCCTGTGATATTCAAGTCTCCAAATGGCCACAATATCATTGTTCCAAGTACTGATCCATGCTCGAAGGTCATCAGCCTTATTCCTGTCACTTCTTGCATTAAAACAGACACACTTCAACCCGTCACACTGACTGCAACTTTGCCCTATCAACTGTCTGTCCTTCCTCACAGACTCTCTGCATGCTCTATCTGCCTGTACACCAGCTACCCCATCCTCTGATCCAATAGCTCCGGTGCCCATCCCCCTGCCAAACTAGTTTAAACCCTCCCGAAGAGCTCTAGCAAACCTCCCGCCCAGGATATTGGTGCCCCTCCAGTTCAGGTGCAACCCGTCCTTCCTGTACAGGTCCCACCTTCCCCAGAAGGTATCCCAATGATCCATATATCTGAAGCCCTCTTTCCTACACCAGCTCTGTAGCCACGTGTTCAGCTGCACTCGCTCTCTATTCCTAGCCTCACTAGCCTGTGGCATCGGTAGTAATCCTGAGATTACTACTCTTCTGGTCCTGCCTTTTAGCTTCCAACCTAACTCTCTATATTCATTTCTCGGGTCTTCATCCCTTTTCCTAGTTATGACATTGGTACCGATGTGTACCACGACTTCTGGCTGCTCACCCTCTCTGTAGATTCAATCCGAGACATCCCTGACCCTGGCACCCGGGAGGCAACATATCATCAGGAGTCTCGTTCACAACCACTGAATCTCCTGTCTGTTCTCCTAACCACTGAATCTCCTATCACTATCACAATGGCGGGATGGGTGACCAGGAGTTTGCTACACATTTGACAGACCCATCAGCACTGAATTCAATCAGTTGTTATTAAAGGACCATTCTACACACTGTTGCTACTGAGCATTAGTGGTGGAGGGACTGAATGTTTGCCATGTGGTGCCAATCAAGTGGACTGCTTTTTCCTAGTTAGTATCAAGCTTTGAGTGTTGTTGAGTTATAAAGAAAGGCTGGGACTTTTTTTCACTAGAGCGTAGGAGGTTGAGAAGCGACTAGACATGCGCTGCGTGGTTGCTAAGAGAGCGTGAGCCTGGCCACCTGCCCTCAGGAGGGATCTGATCATCGACAAACCCTTTCAGGACGATTTATTTATTGGTTGATTGATTGATGATGTGAGGAGAGGCAGGTGTGGGCATCGTCAGGGTCCCGGAGTGATCCCGATCCAAACGGTAGGCCCAGCGGCAGGCGAGGGGGAGGGGAATGCTGTGAGGTGTGTGGCGCCGAACATGATCCGCCTTCAATCCCAGGAGCACAGGCTTTTCCAAGAGGATAAGGAGCGGGGAGAGAGTAGCGGGGGAAACATCAGCTATATCTAACTCCTTCTTGAAAACGTTCAATCTTTTGGCCTGAACTGCTTTCTGTCTCAGAATTCCACTGGTTCCCCACTCTCTGGGTGAAGAAATTTCTCATCTTTGAAAATGCCTTACTCAATATCCTTAGACTGTGACCCCTCGTTCTGTACTCCCTGGTCATCAGGAAAATTATCCTCCTTTTCTAGTGTAAATAGTGGCAAAGTATGTATTCTAACATGTTTACCATTTCCCTATAGTCATTGACATTTTGCCCACTTTCAGTCTTTAGTGGGCCAACATTGCTTCAGATCCCTCCTTTCCCTTTATGTAACAAAAACAATCCTTCTTATTGATTCTGATATCCCTTGCACGTTTACTTTCATAATCAATTTCTGTAGCTCTTATTAACTGCTTTGTGGATCCTTGCTGGTCTTTTCATCCTTCCCATTCAGTTGGATGTGTGCTTATTTTTTGCATTTTATAAGCCCCTTTCTGTTTTATGCTGTCCCTTATCTCTTTAGAGTCAGAGTCATATAGTACAGAAACAGACTCTTTGGTCCAACTCCTCCATGCTAACCAAATTTTCCCAACTGATCTAGTTTCATTTGCCTGAGTTTGGTCCATGTCCCTCTAAACCTTTCCTATTCATATACAATTATCACATTTAAAAGACATTTGGATAGGTATCTGCATCCACCATTCCTCTGGCAGTTCAATTCACATACAAACCACCTGTGAAAAAGTTGCCCTCCAGGTCCCTTTTAAATCTTTCTCCTCTCACCTTTAAAAATGTACCCTAGTTTTGAACTCCCCCACCCTAGGAAGGAGACCGTTGCCATTCACCTTACCTATTCTTGATTTTATAAACTTCTATAAAGGCCAGCCCCCAACCTCATATGCTCCAGTGAAAGAAGTCCTAGTCTATCCTTATAACTCAAACCCTCTAGGCACGGCAACATCCTGGTAAATCTTTTCTGAACCCTCGCCAATTTAATAAGAGCCTTCCCTTGGCAGAGAGACCAGAAACGTGCACAGTACTCCAAAAGT
>NC_063359.1:42520296-42532129 GCF_021869965.1 Rhincodon typus | reverse complement strand
CTTCAGAAAAATTTTCTGAAGAAGGGTCCAGACCCGAAACGTCAGCTTTCCTGCTCCTCTGATGCTGCCTGGCCTGCTGTGTTCATCCAGCTCTACGCCTTGTTATCTCCTATGCTGAGTGGTGTGAGCAATGAAGGCAGGTGTGCCAAATGCCTTCTTAACCACTTTGTCTACCTGTGATGCAAATTTCAAAGAACTATGTACCTAGGACTCTCCACAACACTATCTATGGCCCTATCATTAACTGCATAAGTCTTTAGTCATAACTTTAGTTGTCCATGGCTGTTTTTTCTGTGAAGTGGAGCTTTTCCCTCTCAGGGATATAAACTGATTTTGTATTGTGCTAAATGGGTCTCTAAACATCCTCCACCGTTCTTCAATTAGCAGAAGTTTCTAGTTTACTCTGGGCAATGACTTATCTCGTTAAGTGGAACAGGCAATAAATGCTGGCCAGCCTGCTATGCCCACATCCCACAAACGAATTAAAAAACAATTAAAATCGGCTTTATCTAAAGCTAAAATTCTCTTTGTTGATTCATGCTATTCACTTTCAAACACCACACTGAACTCAGTCATGTTACGATCACTATTTGATAAATGTTCACTCATAAGTAGGCTCATTACTACTGAAAACAGAAACAAAGTAATCATTTAGCTTCTCTGCCATTTTTCTATTCCTCTCCCGACCATCAGAAGTCACAAGATACCAGGTTATAGTCCAACAAGTTTATTTGAAATCACAAGCTTTTGGAGCGCTGCTCCTTCGTCAGGTGAAGTGACTTCTGTTGGACTATAACCCGGTGTCGCGGGACTTCTGACTTCGTCCATCCCAGTCCAACATCGGCTCCTCCACATCATTTCCTGACTCTAATGGACCCGCATTCATCTTCACCAAATGTTTCCTTTTACAAACTTAAAGATGATATTGGTTCACTTTAAGATTTTTTTTGCTAGTTTGCATACATTTTCTTTTCTACTTTTCTTTATCTTGGTTCTCCTTTGCGGTATTCTAAAATTCCCCCCAAACCTCAGGTTTGCTACTTTCTTCTGGTAACTTTTCCTTTAATCATTAACTTACTTAGTTAAGCATAATTTTTGAGGGCTTTTATGCCTTGAAGGAAATGTATAGCTTCTATAAACAATTTTTAAATTCTTTAAATAATACTGACTGCCATGTATCATCATACCTTTTAATGTATTATCTCAATTCACCTCAAACATTATAATTTTCTTTGTTCAAAATTTCACTAGAGGTCATTCCCAGAGTAAAAATTATGCCACTTTGAGGCCGGGATATTTCAAAGTAATGTGCGAAATGACATTCAACTGTGAAGTTAGTTCAACCTGAATCTCTGTGCCAAGGTCAAAAAAAAGAATAATTTTTTTCTCCCAAAGTAATGATGCAAGAATGTGAAAGTGCAAAAGTGTGACACATTGCTAAGCTGTCAATGTATAAAGCACCATTATATAAAGGTACAAAGGATTCAATTTCATGGACTAATCTACAAATGAAGTGTCAGGGGGAATGAGTAGATACAGTAGGAAGTTGTCCATAGAAACACAGAAAATATGAACAGGATTAGAACATTAAACCCTTTGAGTCTACTCCACTATTATGATCATGACTGATCAAACTTAATAGCCTGTTCTTGCTCTACCTCTCCCCCCACCTTCTCACACAACATCCCTCCCCTAACATCCTTTGATCCTTTTAGCCTCAAATGCTACATCCAGTTCTTCTTGAAATCATACAATGGTGTGGCTTCAATTGCTTTCAGTGAATTCCACAGGCTTGTCACTCTCTGGGTGAAGACATTCCTCTTCATCTCAGTCCTAAAGGGTTTACCGCATATGCCTAGACTGTGAGCCCTGGTTCTGGATGCCCTTGCCATCACGAACATCCTTCCTGCATCTAACCCTGTCAATCCCTGTTAGAAACATATAAAATTCTCTAAGAGATCTCGTTCATTCTTCTGAATGTCAGCAAACATAATCCTAACTGATTCAACCTCTTTTCATATGCCAGTCCTGCCATCCCAGCAGTCAGCCTGGTGAGCTTTTGCTGCGCCCCATCAATAGCAAGAACATCCTTCCTCAGATAAGGAGACAAACTGCACACAACATTCCAGGTGTGGTTTCACCAAGGCTCTGTATACAGACATCCCCGCTCCTTTACTTAAATCCTCTCGCTATGAAAACCAATGTATCAGTTCTCTTCTTCACCTCCTGTTGCACCTGCAGATTTACCTTTAGCGACTGGTATACAAGGACATCCAGGCCTTGTTGCACCTCTGCCTATCAAATTATAGCTATTCAGTTAATAACCTGCCTTCCTGTTTTCGCTACTGAAGTGGGTAACCTCATATTTATCCAAATTATGTTACATCTGCCATGCATTTATTGACTCACTCATACTGAAACATCACTGTATCCTCTTCACAGTTCACCCTCCCATCCAACTTTAAGTCATCTGCAAATTTTGAGATGTTACATTTAGTTCCCTCATCTAGATCATTAATATATATTGCGAATAGCTTGGGTCCAAGCAGTGCTACCTGCCATTCCACACTAGTCACTGGCTGCCACTCAGAAAATGACCTGTTTATTCCAGCTATTTGCTCCTTGTCCACCAGCCTGTTCACTATAACTATCAGTACACCACCTCTAATCACAAGCACTTGAATTTTATTTTTGTTTTAATTCATTCATGGGATGAGGGTGTCACTGAGTCAACTACATTGGGTCTGGAGTCAAATGCAGGCTAGATCAGGTAAAGACAGCAGTTCCTTCCCTAAAGGACATTAGGGAACCAGATGGATTTTTCTAACAAAATCAACAATAGATTTGTGGTCATCATTAGACTGTTAATTCTAGATTTTTATTGAAATCAAGTTCCACCATGTGCGTGACATGCTTCAAACCTGGGTCCCCAGAACATTACCAAAACTCTGGATTAACAGTCCAGTAATAGTACCACTAGGCAAATCACCTTCCCCAAATGCCAACTTATATGCTAGTGTTTTATGTGGAACCTTATCAAATGCCCCCTGAAAGTCCAAGTAAACAATATCCACTGGCTCCCTCTTATCAACCCTTATCAACATCCTCAAAGTTCTAGTAGATTTGTCAGACATGATTGCCCTTTCATAAATCCATGCTGACTCTGTCTAATCCTGTCACTGTTTTCCAAATTTTTTGCTAGTATAATGGACTCTAGCATTTTCCCTACTACCAATGTCAAACTGACCAGTCTATAATTCAGATTATTGGCCCGTGGGATCTGTTAGCCTCTAATGCCATCAATTTCCCCAACATTTCCCAGTGGCAGTAATTTCCTTCAGTTCCTTTCTCTCAAGAACAGGTATTCCCTAACTTTATTGGGAGGCTATTTGTGTACATGTGATTTCCTACTATGTGGGAGCAGGAATTTTGGCCCATCCAGTCCACACCACCTCTGTAAACTAATTGCAAATCAATTGGCTACTATTTCATTTCTTTTCCAGCACTATATCACTCAGATATAAATGTAGATTCTGCTGACAAATACATTACTGTTCAGAGACCTGGCTGCCAAAAAGCTAATCAAGATGTGATACGCAAATTTGAGTAGAAGGTAAACAGAATTCTAAAAAGCCCAGAGGGAAAGAAGAGTAAGAAAACTGACATCAATTAAAAGTATTTCATTTTGCTCCAATGAGCTGTTTTGCCAAAATCTCAGCAAACCATACCTTTGTTTTGATGCATGTTCTCATCTTCCGATTCAAGCTGACGAGCTGTTTCATCATAAACTGTGTTGCTCACATCAAATCCAGCCAGATTGTTCATTGTTTGTAACATCTCGTTTCCTCTTCCTGAAATTTTCTTTGTAAGTCTCTCGTTATAACTTGCATTAGTATGAAAATTAGCCATATTATCTTCACTATCCAAGTCATAATTCACATCAAGGCGCTCATCATCAAATTCTATGCCTTGAGAATCTGATCCAGGCATGTAGTAAAACGAACCAAAGGAAGGTCGAAGTTGTTTGAAGTGTACAATCCGTGGCACTGTATACTCATAGGTAATGTAAGGACTCTTGCCACTTTGAATAAGTAACTAAGAATGCAACAGCATCAGTTAGAACACCATTACCATTTGAGAAGTAAGTGTGCTTGTATATGTTTCACTATAAGGGTAGTCATTGCAGCTGAACAGTCAAGATAATACATATATTAAAATGAACAGAATATTACATTAACCCAAAGAATGCCTTGGTTGAGAGAAACCTTTGAGAGAAACAAATGGCAAGTAACATTCACGCCAAACAAGTTCCAGGCAATGACTTACCAGCACCAAATTCCCCACTATCAACATCCTGGCAGTTAACATTGAACAGAAACTGAACTAGACTATAGATATAAAAATTCTGTGGCTGCAAACGAGGTCAGAGGGTAGGGATCCTACAGTGAGTAACTTATCTCATCACTCCGGAAAGACTGCCCATCTACAGAGAATTAGTAAGGAGTGTGGTGGAATACTCCCACCTTCCTGGACACGCACAGTTCCAATAATATTAAAGAAGCTTGACACCATCCAGGACAAAGCAGCCTACTTGATTGGCACCACATCCACAAACATTCATTCCCACCACCACTGATGCACAGTGCATACCACCTCCAAGATGCACTGCAGAAGTTCACCTTAGCTCCATAAACAGCACCTTGCAAGTCCATGGTCACTGCCGTCTAAAAAGGACAAGAGTAGAAGATGCATAGGAACACCATGGTAAGTTCCTCGCCAAGCTACTCAACATCAGGACTTGGAAATGCATTGCCATTCATTTAGTGCCACTGGGTCAAAATCCTGGAACTCCCTCCCATGACACTATTAGATATAGGTGCAGAAGTAGGTCATTCAGCCCATCGAGAGTGCTCCACTATTCAATGAGATCGTGCCTAACTGGATAATCATAGAAACATAGAAAGTAGGAGGAGTAGACATTCAGCCCTTTGAGCGTGCTTCGCTATTCGTCATGATCACAGCGAGTCATCCAACGCCATAGCCTATTCTTGCTTTTACCCCATAAATTTTGATCCCTTTAGCCTCAAGTGCTATATCCAACTACTTCTTGAAATCACAGAATGTTTTGGCCTTGACTGCTTTCTATGATAGCAAACTTCACAGGCTCAACTCTCTGGGTGAAGAAATTGCTCCTCATCTCTGTCCTAAATGGTCTGCCCTATATCCTTAGACTGTGACCCTGGTTCTGGACTCTCTTGCCATCAGGAACATCTTTCCTGCATCTACCCTGTATAATCCTGTTAGAATTTTATAGGTTTCTATGAGATTCTGCCTCCGTTCTTCTGAAGTCCAGCAAATATAATCTTTACTGATCCAACCTCTACTAAAAGTCAGTCTTGCCATCCCAGGAATCAGTCTGCTAAGCCGTTATTCTACTCCCTCTACAGCAAGAAAATCCGTCCTCAGATAAGGAGGCCAAAACTACACACAATACTCCACGTGTAGTCTCGCCAAGGACAAAAATAATTGCAGCAAGACATCCCTGGTCCTTTATGCGAATCCTCTTGCTACGAAGGGCAACATATCATTTGCATCCTTGACCAGGTGCTGCTCCTGCATGCTTATCTTCTGTGTCCTTCTGTATGAGGACACCTAGGCCTCACTGCACATTCCTCTCTCAATTTATAGCCAGATAATAACTGCCTTCCTGTTTTGGCTTTCAAATTGGATACCCTCACATTTATCCACATTATACTATATCTGCCATGCATTTGCCACTTAATCATCTTGTTCACAACTCAATTCCACTTTCCTGCTTTATCTCCACTACCCTTGACTCCCCCCTTACTGATTAAAAATGGGTCTATCTCAGCCTTGAATACGCTCAATGAAACAGTCTCTGCAGCCCACTGTGATAAAGAATTCCACAGATTCATTAATCTGAGAAGGAATTCCTCCTTGTGTGTCTTAAATGGCCCAACCCTTACTGAGATTATGTCCTCTGGTTCTATGTTCTCCCACAACGGGATTGAACTCCTTGCATCCATCTATAGCAAAATTCGGCAGGAGCTGGGGAATGTGTATTGGGAGCAGCTGTTTGAGGGTAAATCCACATTTGATATGTGGGCGGCTTTTAAAGAGAGATTGATTAGAGTGCAGGACAGACATGTACCTGTGAAAATGAGGGATAGAAAGGGCAAGATTAGGGAACCATGGATGACAGGTGAAATTGTGACACTAACAAAGAGGAAAAAGGAAACATACAAAGGTCTAGGCAACTGAAAACAGACGAAGCTTTGGAAGAATATTGGGAAAGTAGGATCAATCTGAAACGAGGAATTAAGAGGGCTAAAAGGGGTCATGAAATATCTTTAGCAAACAGGGTAAGGAAAATCCCAAAGCCTTTTATTCGTACGTAAGGAGCAAGAGGGTAACAAGAGAAAGGGTTGGCCCACTCAAGGACAAAGGAGGGAAGTTATGCAAGGAGTCAGAGAAAATGAGTGAGGTTCTTAATGAGTACTTTGCGTTGGTATTCACCGAGGAGAGGAAGATGACGGATGTTGAGGTTAGGGATAGATGTTTGATTACTCCAGGTCAAGTCGGCATAAGGAGGGGGGAAAGTTTTGGGTATTCTAAAAGGCATTAGGGTGGACGAGTCCCCAGGTCCGGATGGGATCTATCCCAGGTGACTGAGGGAAGCGAGAGAGGAAATAGCTGGGGTCTTAACAGATATCTTTGCAGCACCCTTGAGCACAGGTGAGGTCCCGGAGGACTGGAGAATTGCTAATGTTGTCCCCTTGTTTATGAAGGGTAGCAAGGATAATCCAGGTAATTACAGACCGGTGAGCCTGATGTCAGTGGCGGGGAAGCTGCTGGAAAAGATACTGAGGGATTTACACTTGGAAGAAAATGGGTTTATTAGTGATAGGCAACATGGTTTTGTTCAGGGAAGGTCATGTCTTACCAACTTGATAGAATTCTTTGAGGAACTGACAAAGTTGATAGATGAGGGAAGGGCTGTAGATGTCATATACATGGACTTCAGTAAGGCGTTTGATAAGGTTCCCCATGGTAGGCTGATGGAGAAAGTGAAGTCGCATGGGGTCCAGGGTGTACTAGCTGGATGGATAGAGAACTGGCTGGGCAACAGGAGACAGAGAGTTGTAGTGGAAGGGAGTTTCTCAAAATGGAGAACTGTGACCAGTGGTGTTCCACAGGGAGCCGTGTTGGGACCACTGTTGTTTGTGATATACATTAATGATCTGGAGGAAGGTATAGATGGTCTGATT
This sequence comes from Rhincodon typus, assembly GCF_021869965.1. Classification (NCBI taxonomy): domain Eukaryota; kingdom Metazoa; phylum Chordata; class Chondrichthyes; order Orectolobiformes; family Rhincodontidae; genus Rhincodon; species Rhincodon typus. Next base: position 42,524,840 of record NC_063359.1, on the reverse strand, counting down.
AGCAAGTTTGCAGATGACACTAAGATTGGTGGAGTATCAGATAGTGAAGGGGATTATCGGAGAATGCAGCAGAATATAGATAGATTGGAGAGTTGGGCGGAGAAATGGCAGATGGAGTTCAATCCAGACAAATACGAGGTGATGCATTTTGGAAGATCCAATTCAAGAGCGAAGTATACGGTAAATGGAAAAGCCCTGGGGAAAATTGATGCACAGAGAGATTTGGGTGTTCAGGTCCATTGTACCCTGAAGGTGGCAATGCAGATCGATAGAGTGGTCAAGAAGGCATATGGCATGCTTTCATTCATCAGACGGGGTACTGAGTACAAGAGTTGGCAGGTCATGTTGCAGTTGTATAGGATTTTGGTTCGACCACATTTGGAATACTGCGTACAGTTCTGGTCACCACATTACTAAAAGGATGTGGATGCTTTGGAGAGGGTGCAGAGGAGGGAGGTTCACCAGGATGTTGCCTGGTATGGAGGGTGCTAGCTATGAAGAGAGGTTGAGTAGATTAGGATTATTTACATTAGAAAGACAAAGGTTGAGGGGGGACCTGATTGAGGTCTACAAAATCATGAGAGATATAGATAGGGTGGATAGCAAGAAGCTTTTTCCCCAGAGTGGGGGACTCCATTACTAGGGGTCATGATTTCAAGGTGAGAGGGGAAAAGTTTAATGGAGATATGCGTAGAAAGTTCGTTATTCAGAGGATGGTGGGTGCCTGGAACGCGTTGTCAGCGGAGGTGGTAGAGGCGGGCATGATAGCGTCATTTAAGATGTATCTAGACAGATACAAGAATGGGCAGGGAGCAGACAGATACAGATCCTTGGAAAATAGGTGACAGGTTTAGATAGAGGATCTGGATCGGCGCAGGCTTGGAGGGCCGAAGGGCCTGTTCCTGTGCTGTAATTTTCTTTGTTCTTACCTTGTCATGTCTCCAAAGAATCTTATGTTTTAAAATAAGGTTGTCTATCATTTTTTTCAAAACCAAAAGAACTGCGGATGCTGTAAATCAGGAACAAAAACAAAGTTGTTGGAAAAGCTCAGCAGGTCTGGCAGCATCTGTGGGGGAGAAAACAGAGTTACCGTTTCCGGTCCAGTGAGCCTTCCTTAGAACCTGATAATGGGTCCAAAACGGTACATCATATTCCACGTAGTCTCACCAGTGCCTTGTATATTTTTAGCAAAAGTTTCCTTTTTATTTTAACTCCATTCCCTCTGAAATAACAGCTTGCAGTCCTATTATCTGCTAAACTTGAAATCAGCTTTTTGTGATTTATGCACTAAGACCCCCTAGAATGGCAATTTCTACACTTTTCACTGTACTTCAGTTTTCTTGTACTTGAGTGCATGTGGCAAATAAAATCTAAATCAATAAAAAAATCTTGAAAATATAAAATTTAAGAATCTAATAGACTTTCACCATTTAAATGACATTTAGCTCTTTGATTCTCACTACCAAAGTGCATTGCCTCACATTTTCCCACATTATATTCCATCTGCCAAGCTTGTGTCCACTCACTTAATTGGGTTTATGTGTCTCCAGGCTTCGGTCATCCTCACTATTTGCCTTCCTGTCTAATTTCATGACAGCCACAAACTTGGCGATAGTACATTTACTTCCATCACCCAAGTCATTCATATATAAATAATTTTAGCCCGGATTCCTGCGGTACTCCACTAATTACAGGTTGCCATCCTGCATATGCCCCATTTCTCACAGCCCTCTCTACTAGTTAGTCAATCTTCTATCCATACTAACATGCTACCAAACACTATGAGCTCTTTTCTTATGAAGCTTTATGTCTAAGGCTTTGTCAAATGCCTTTTGGAAATCCAAATAAATTACATTTACCGGATCTCCTTTATCTATCGTGCTTGCTACCTTGTCATATAATTCTATTAAGTTTGTCAGGTATCACTATCCCTTAATGAAGCCATGCTGACTCTGCTTGATTATATTATGCATTTCGGTGTTTCTAAATGCTCTGCTACTATATCCTTTTTAACAGATTCTAACATTTTCCCTATAGTTACTTGTAAAACCTTTTCAAAACATTGGTTGTTTTCCAAACCTCCAGGACTTTTTCAGAAGCTAAGGATTCTTGGAAGATTACTACCACCACATCTACTATTTCTGTAGCTACTTCTTTTAAAATTCCAGGAGAGCAACCAATCAGGTCCAGACTTTAGCCCCATTACCTTCCAAAGGGCATTTTCTCTCGTGACAGTTATTGTGTGTTATTTCTTCTTCATGGCAATCTTTGCTCATGATTTTCTTAATCTACTTGAAGATTAAAGTCATCCATGATTAATGTACTGTCTTTCTTACATGCCCACATCATTAACTGTTTTATTGTGTTGTAGTTACCGTTAGGGGGCCTGCAGGCTATTCCAGCGATGTCACTAGTAAGATAGTTAAAGGGGAACCAAATTATGTGCTATTCTTTACAGTAAAAGGAATTTGATAAAGGTGTCTACTAAATGTAAACAGTTAAGATAGCTCATGGAGTTGTCAGTGAGATAGAGAGACAAATGGCTCATGGGCAGGAAGCAGAGAATAGGTTTAAACAGGCTATTTTTAAGTCAGTGTAAAGTTAAACTGTTGCAATGACACAAAAGAGGCTGTAAACAGATATACGGACAAGTAAAATGAATGTGCAGCAAGATGGCGGGTGGGTTATGCTGTAGGTAAGTGAAAAACTCTTAGCAATATTTCTGAAAGGTATGAAATTTGTAAATGTTGATATTTAAAGAGCCATTAGACATGGAGATAGTTAGCATGCAGTAAACAATTAGAAAACCCAATGAAATGTTAGCATTTATTGCAAGAAGTTTGGAATACAAGAATAGACATGTTACAATTCTTCAGAGTTTTGGTGATCAGTTATGGAGGGTTTTCTGTGATTCTAGTCTCGACATTTAAGATACACTTACATTGGACAGCACAGTGGTTCCGTGGTTAGCACTGCTGCTTCACAGCACCAGGGACCCAGGTTTGATTCCACCCTTGGCTAACTGTCTGTGTGGAGTTTGCACATTCTCCCAGTGTCTGTGTGGGCTTCCTCTGGGTGCTCCAGTTTCCCCCAAACTCCAAAGATGTGCAGGTTAGGTGAATTGGCCATGATAAATTCCCCATAGTCCTCCAGGGATGTTCAGGCTAGGTGGATTAGCCCTGGGGAATGGAGGGTTACAGGGATAGGGTAGGGGGGGTGGGGTGGGTCTGCATGGGATGCCCTTCAGAGGGTCGGTGTGGACTCCAAGGGCCAAACAGCTTGCTTCCACACTATAGTGATTCTATGATTGGAGACGGTTCAGTGAATTGGTTCCTGAGATGACAGCCTAAGCAAATTGGGTCTACGTTCTCTGCAGTTTAAGTGAATTGAGGTGATCTCATGAAGTACATGGCCCTGAAAGGGTAAATGCTGAGCAGGTGTTTCTACTAGTTGGGGAATCTAAGATGCAAGGGAACAGTTTCAGGATAAAGGGCTAATCGTTTAGAACTCAGGAGGAGAAATTCCATTATTTACAGGGTTGCAAATCTTTGGAATTCTCTGTCCCAGAGGATTGTGGAATCTCCATTACTGAAGATACTTAAGGCTGGGAAAGACAAATGTTTAGACTTTCAGGAAAGTGGAGACAGTGAATTAACTCAGCCATTATGATACTGAACGATGGAGCAAGCTTGGTGGCCTACGGTCTACTCCTGCATCCATTTCTGTGGTTCTTGTAGAACAAATAAGACTTTTGAAGATCTAAGAGACAGATAGTCACAAAGTTGCACATCCACGATGTGTTGTGGGCCATAAGCAGCAAAATGTAACCTCATGGCCTGGCACACCCCTGCTCTACTGTTACCAGAAGCCAGGGATTTATGACTGGTTCAAAGATGAGTGCAGGAATCCATATCACGAATAGCACTAGGTATATCTAAAAATGACAACCTGGTAAAGGTACAACACAGCACTACTTACAGCTAAACAACAGAAGCAGTATGTGATAGACAAGAGCTAAATAATTCCACCAATAGAACAAATCTAAGCTCTGTGGTCCTGCCACATCCAGTTATGAACCGTGGTAGATTATTAAACAAACAACTAGAAAAAGAAGCTCTTTAAGTATTCCCATCATCAATGATGAAAGCTCAGCAGATCAATGTGAAACGCAAGGCTAACAGGGTTTGTAACATCCTTGAGACGGAAATACTGAGTGGGTGATCTATCTCAGCCTCCTCCTGAGATTCTACATCACAGATACCAGTCTTCAGTCAATTTGATTCACTTGGAGTTGTGGATAGTGCGGAAGGATGTTGTAGGTTACAGAGGGACATAGATAAGCTGCAGAGCTGGGCTGAGAGGTGGCAAATGGAGTTTAATGCGGAAAAGTGTGAGGTGATTCACTTTGGAAGGAGTAACAGGAATACAGAGTACTGGGCTAATGGTAAGATTCTTGGTAGTGTGGATGAGCAGAAAGATCTCGGTGTCCATGTGCATAGATCACTGAAAGTTGCCACCCAGGTTGATAGCGTTGTTAAGAAGGC
>NC_063359.1:42397410-42520286 GCF_021869965.1 Rhincodon typus | reverse complement strand
AGGAAGGATGTGGAAGCATTGGAAAGGGTGCAGAGGAGATTTACCAGCATGTTGCCTGGTATGGAGGGAAGGTCTTATGAGGAAAGGCTGAGGGTTTTGAGGCTGTTTTTGTTCGAGAGAAAGGAGGTTAAGAGGTGACTTAATAGAGACATACAAGATGATCAGAGGATTAGATAGGGTGGACAGTGGGAGCCTTTTTCCTTGGATGGTGATGGCTCGCACGAGGGGACATAGCTTTAAATTGAAGGGTGATAGATATAGGACAGATGTCAGAGGTAGGTTCTTTATTCAGAGAGTAGTAAGGGCATGGAATGCCCTGCCTGCAAAAGTAGTAGACTCGCCAACTTTAAGGGCATTTAAATGGTCACTGGATAAACATATGGATGATAATGGAATAGTGTAGGTTAGATAGGCTTCAGATTGGTTTCACAGGTCGGTGCAACATCGAGGGCCGAAGGGCCTGTACTGCGCTGTAATGTTTTATGTTCTATGTTCATTGGGAATCATAGGGAAACTTATCCAAGAATTCCTCAAGCTAGTGTTCCAGGCCAAACCAACCTCAGCTGCTTCAATGTTGTTCCTTCTCTTGTAAGTCAAAAGTGGGGATGTTTACTGATGATTTCACAATGTTCATCACCATTCGTCCCCCCACCCCGCCACCCAGGTACTGAGCAGTCTGTGTCCAGATGCAGCAAAAGCTGCATTCAATAGCATTAGCAACACTCAACATCTGAGTGGTACCATTGACCAGGAACTGACTAAACTGTTCATTTAAACACTGTGGCTAAGAGAACAGGTCAAATGCTGGAAATTCTGTTGGAATAAATTACCTTCGGACTCCCAAAAACTTGGTTTACTACTCATAGGGGGCAAGTCAGGACTATGATGGAATATCCTCCACTTGCCTGGATGAGGGCAGCACCAACAACACAAAAAGCTTGATTCCATCCAGGACAATGCAGCTGCTTGTTTGACACTCCATCCACCAGCTTTACATTCACTCTCTTCACTACTATTTCACAGGAGAAATGTAGTATCTACAAGATGACTGCAGCAAATAACCATAGTTCCTTTGACACAAACTTCCAAACCTGCAAATTCTACCTACTAGAAAGAGGACAGCAGCAGATGCACGTGAATACCACCTGCATGCTCCCTGCCAAGCTACATATCATTGACTTGAAACTGATACTGCCATTGCTTCACTAGCGCTAGGTTAAAATCCTAGAACTCCCTTGTAAAGGACACTGCACATGTACGTACCCATCATAGCCTGCAGCAGTTCAAAATAGCTCAACAGCATCCATAGAGCAGTTAGCAATGGCCAATTAATGCCAATCTAGCCAGCAATGCCCACATCTTGCAGACCCATCCATCCTTTACTTCCTTTTAACTACTTATATGGCTATAGAACACTTGAGAATTCCTTTGTGACTTTTGAATTCCATTGTCTGTTCATGCTTTCTGTTTCTCTTACTTGCTTCTTTACTTCCCTTCTGAGCTTTCCATTTATTATGAAAGTTATTGCAAGAAGAACAATACAATCAATAGAAGGCCATAATAATCTTGCAAGATGATCTTTCAATCCATATAAATGTGAGGTGGTCTGTTTTAGTAGGAAGAATAGGACCACATAGACCTCAGACAAGTTTGTGCAATTCATAAACTCAATATGTAGAGTAGCTTTATAGAGAAACCACACCCAATTGGTAATGCTTTGGCATTTGACAGGCAGCATGGTGGCTCAGTGGTTAGCACTCACATGCTTTACAGTGCCAGGAACCTGGGTTTGATCCACCCTTGGGCACTGTGTTTGGAGTTGCACATTTTCCTTGTGCCTGTGAGAGTTTCCTCCATGTGCTCCGGTTTCCTCCCATAGTCCAAAGATGTGCAAGTTAGGTGCTTTGGCCATACTAAACTGCCCATAGTGTCCAGGGATGTGCAGACTAGGTGGATTAGCCATATGAAATGTAGAGTTACAGAGATAAGGTAAGGGGGCTCTAGATGGGATTCTCAGAAGGTCGGTATTGACCTGCTGGGCCAAATGGCCTGTTTCCACACTGTAGGGTTGCTATGATTCTATTTCTAATGCTTGGAAGGTCTAATAGGATGGGAGGATAAGAAAAGCCATAACTCGGGGAGAGCACTCTTTCAGAAATGCTGCATTGTCCAGGTTATCCATTGGGTAACCTCTGCCACAATGGCAGCAATCGCAACTGATTATGCAATTGGTAAATGATTTCAACATAGATGTGTGTGAGGTTCAATTCCTGATCCAAAATAACTTGGACAATTATTTAAATAATTTTGATCTCATTTTGCACTTTTGTTAGTTCGCTATTTAAATGGAAGATGTAAAGTTACCTTTTTAATCAATTATTTATTTGTTCAGAGGATGTGAACATCACTGCCTTGAGACTTGCATTCATTTTCCTTTCCTAATTGCCCTGCAGAAGGTGGTGGTGCACTGCCTTCTTGAACTACTGCAATTCTTGGGGTACAGGGCCCCCACAGTGCTGTTAAGGAGGAAGTTCCAAGATTTTGACACTAACAGTGAAAGAACAGTGCTTTAGTTCCAAGTCAGGATAGTCTGTGGTTTGTAAGAGAACTTGTAGTGTTTCTGTACATTTGCTACCCATGTCCTTCTGGGTGGTGGAAGTTGAGTTTTGGAGGGTTCTGTTGAAGGAGGCCTGGTGAGTTACTACAATACATCTTGTACATAATACTTGTTTGCTGCCACTGTGCACTGAAGGGATTGACATTATAGATGGTGAATGGTTGCTTTTACCCTGCATATGTGTCTTCAGGGTTGGAGATGCATTCATCCAGGCAAGCAGGGAAAATTCCACCACATTCCTGACTTGTGCTCTGTGGATGGTGAACAGACTTTAGAGAGTAGTAAGGTGAGTTACACCCTGCAGGTTTCCTAGCCTCTGACCTGCTCTTATAGTTACAGTATTTATATGTCTAGTCCAGTTCAGTTTCTGGTCAGTGGTAATCCCAGGGAGTTGATAGTGGGAAATTCAGTGATGGCAATGCCATTGATATCAAGGGGCAATGGTTGAATTTTCTCTTGGAGATGTTCATTGCCTGGCACTTGTGTGGGGTGAATGGTACTTAGATGTTAATCAGATTATTCACTTTGTTATTAAGAATAAAAACAAACAATATTTTTAAAAGAAGTGAAACTGCTTAATGTTGGGTATACTGGTACAAGGAACACAGGAAATTAGCATTCAGGTACAGCAAGCAATTTGGAAGGCCACTGCCATGTTGGCTTTATTACAAAGGCTTGAAGTACAAGAATGAGAAAGTCTTTGTACAAAGTACAGGACTTGTGAGAGCACACCTGGGGTACTGTGTAAGGAAGGATTGATTTGCATTGGAGACAGTACCGTAAATGTTAACTACATTGGTTTCTGCATCGAGGGTTGTCCTGTGTTGAGAGACAGAGCAAATTCAGTCTATAGCCTCCAAAGTTTAGAAAAATGGGAGGTGATCTCATTAAAATATACAACATTCCAAAGGGGTTTAATAGGATAAGGGAGATTTCCCAGGAGGAAACAACAAAACACAACGGAACAGTCTCAGGATAAGGAGACGATCATTCAGGACAGAGTAGAGAAGTTCTTTTACTCCAAGAATTATTGGAACTGTCTAGCCCAGACAGTTTACGGATGCTCCAATGTCAAACATATTCAGATGGATTCAGAACTACAGACAGATTTTTGATCCCTCAGGGAACTGTGATAATGGAAGTGGGCAGAAACATGAAGCTGAGACAGAGGATCAGAACAGGCTCTGGGGACCTTATGGCGTATTCCTATTTTAATTTTTTTTTTAATTTTCTGCTGGTTGAGAAGTGTGAGCAAACTGTTATTAACAATGTGACCTGGTTAACAGTTTACTGTATCTGGAATATACATTTGTTTGCACAAAACCAGGAAAGAAATTTTGGATATATCTGCCATTATGATTGACACTTGCTCAGCACATTCAAAAACAGCACATTTTGTTCTTTCAGTGGAAAGTTTAACATTTTAAAGCTATATTGCTATTGTTACTTTCATAAATCTGCAGAAACAAATTTTGATGAATATGAATTTTATGTTTGAAAGAATTAAGGTTTTACCAGAATATTAACTCCCAGATCAGTTGGTCCTTGAGCCACAATGTATTCAATACCAGTTTCATACACATCCATTGGTCTCCTATATTTAAAAATGGTGCCCGCAAGGTGAAAGTTTCTTGGACCTTCCACTTTTAAATTGCCATTCACAAAGAAATTTCCAGATTCATCTGCAACAGCTGGTGGGGTAGATAAAAGCACAGACAAAACTCATTTGTTCCACAGGATGTCACTGCCATTGTTTCAGATTTACTAAAAGACACAACACCAAACCTAGAAATTATAACGCAAGGTTCATTGGAGCCTGAATGACTCCACATGGGTGAATTAACCCTGTCTTTAGAAAGGGCAGCAAGCCACGTATTTTGACAGTACAAACTGCTACTCGTGATGACAAAGGAACAGAAGCTTTCAGTGTAAGCGCTCCTCTTCTATTCTATTTTGAGGGGAAATAAACAACCATAACGACAGCTCTTTAGGAGATTCTCTCTTATGGACGAGAATGGTTAGGATTTTCTGCTGGCCAGATAATAGTTTCTGCAGCATAGACTGGAGTTAAATGCTGGGGCTCTGGAAGCAAACTCCAAGGGAATTGCCCGGGAAACTGAAGATTCCAATGGGTAATTCCACGCACCAGGTACCATCCATAAGAATCCATTTTTTAAAAGCTGAGAATTGGGAGAATTCCACTGCAGTTTCTAGTTACTCGGGAAAAGACAATTGATAACTCAATCGAACTGCTGTTTAACTATTAATCTAATCCCAACTTACCATTCACACCTCCCCAGCCCCACAGAACTCATAAAAATCACATTTTATATTCACCGTAGAGCACATTAAAATGTTCAAATCAGAACAGTTGATGCTAGCAGAGATGAATAATATACAAGATTACAAAGATACATATTTACAATTCACTATTTATTAGTAAAACACTGGGCCAAGCAAATATACTATAACTGTTAGCCAGGTGATAACAGAGAGCACAAACTTGTAATAAACAAAGATACAGATAACTTCAGATACCCTTATACATACCCAAAACATCATCTGATTTCTTTCTTTCAATTATTTGGATATCTGTTGCACCAACTGGGATGTGGGTTATCAGAGAATAACCTAGGAAACAATTTAATAAATGTTCATACCGAAGTCCATGTCAATCTGCAAGTAACCAACATCATAGCATAGCTCTACGAGCTGAGAGGTTTACCTGGCAAAATGGACCTCACACCTTAATACCTTAGGGTAAAAAAAATACAGATCACAAGATTTAATGGGTTGAGAAAGCAATAAAAGTCAGGTGATGATCATTAGCTGGGGCCAGAGGTTTATAGTGCACCTACATTCTATATGCCCAAATATGGATAGACGTCTTCTGGAAAATACACAGGTATGATCAGTCTCAGATATGATGACTATTGTAGTTGAATTTATAACACTACCTAGATCCACACATGAAGAAATGTCACTTATCCATAACACTGTATCTTAACATGATTCAGGAAGAAAAGAAAAAGATGGAGGACAATAATCAATTGAGTCTTTTAATCAGTTATGGTGGCTCTATCAGGAGTTCTACATGAACTACGGTGCAGCACAGACTTCGCCACGTCTGACAGCAGGCAGTTTCAGTCACAGGTTCCTTGCAGCTATTTGAAGAACTCCATTATAAGAAGATTCTGCTCACCAAAGAATTAAACAATTCATATTAATGGCTCAGATCAGGGGATTAAGCAATGTTCTCTCTAAGCTCCTCATGACATACAACAATTCTAAATTTTCTGCACAAGCCGTGCTCAAGTTGTCGTCTATAAAGTATTATGTGTAGATAATTGTGCAAAAGAAACAGAAAAAGAAAAATGAAAAGGAAACATGCATTTAAGCAAATTGTCCACACATTCTAAGAATGATAGTGAACATTGAGAATGGGGCAACATAGCCAAGTTTGCTGACATGCAAGTAAAGACTTTGCATTTTGGAATTAGTGTGGGTACAGATGCCATTATGCACAGGACAGCACACCACCATCACTATAACAGAGAAAGTCCTTCATATCCAGTCTAGATGACTTTCCAGCTCTGCAACCTCTGAGGTCCATGTGTAGCAGTGACTTCTGGAACCGAGCTGATTCTGATTACCTTGCACAGAAATTAGGAGGAGGGAACATTGACAATAAGTGGTGAAAAGAATGCCAAGAGACTACAGAAGAGTAGACAGGTTGGATGAGTGAGCAAGAATTTAACAAGTTACAAAATCAAAGAATGATCACAGGAAGGCAGGTCTTCAGCCCTTTGGGTTTCTGTATCAGGGCTTAGCAAGACCAACTCATCTTGTCCCACTCCATCTTCTCCCCATAGTTATGCATATTTTCTTTTCAGATAACTAATTGATTCAGTCTGCCATACTCTTGGACAGTGTGTTCTAAATCCTTAACACAAAAAATGTTTTGTCATGTCACCCTGGCTTCTTTTGACACACCTTAATTCGGTGTCCAGTTGTTCCTCAATTCTCCTGCCAATGGGAATAGGTTGAGTTTTGCTTTGACAAAATGCAAGTTGATTCTCATTTTCTATAGGGTTTCTCGCCATTAGGTCTAATGGGTTTTCTCGCAGTATCATTAACTACCTAACCCATGATGTTCCTCTTGTCCGATTCTAGCCCCACTTTATCATGCATCATGGCTGGAACAACTCAGCACTGGACAGAATTGACCATTAATTGGCCTGCTACATAGTGCCATCTTTTAAAAGCATGTTAGGCACCCTGACAAGCATTGCCTGGGGCCTCAGAGAGCAGGGATCATTAGATGGGGTGGTGCAGATGTGGGACTTCCTTTTCACCCAGGACCAGAAATAGAGCTATGATACCAGACCATACTAGCCTGGTCCTGGATTGCTGCTGGTATTAAATCAGCCTCAAACCATCTTGAGGAATGCACAATGATGTAGAAAAGGTCAATGACCTTCCCCACTCTGCCATGAGTGCCACCAGCTTCCCTTCAATAGCTCACTATATCTCTGCTACTGCACCCAACTCCCACCAAGAAGTATGCTCAATCACTCATTATTGTTTGCAACATTCCCATGTGCTCTCATTCACCTCAAACCTCGACGGCACTAACCCTGCTTATCCTCTGCATTGCCTACTCTCACTGGGGACACTTCCCCAGCTGAAGCTAACTGTGAGACTAACTTCCATCTTCTGTAATATCTGTCTCTCTCGCGCTTATTCCAGGAGAAAAACAGCCCACAATAGAGGAAAAAAAGAGTGAAGACTGGTAATGAGCTGCACAATATTTGGCTCTTCACTACTGTGTGGAGTCATTCTGACTGACTATCCTGAGCAGCTGACTGACAGTGTCCAAGCCCGTGGACTGGTGTCATATGCTGTCCTCGACTTACAGTGCTGGCACCCCCTGAATGAAAGCCATCTCCCTGACTTGACTGAGGACAAAGGGCAGCTTCACCATTTAGGCAAAGGCAGATCACAGAGTTAAACGCATGGTTTGAGGGGTGATGTTGAAAGGACAGGATTAGATTTTTTTGGGACATTGGAATCACTTTTGGGAAAAAGTTGTAAATCGGAAGCAAAGAAAATTCTGGGAGAGGTAGGCTCACTCACCATGACTAAGAAGTGGGGAATCCCCTGTCAAAGAACAGTGAAGCCCCAAATATCACAGTACTGTGGTGTTACCCTCCTCCTTGAACCAAAAAAATAAAGAGAGGGGCTGTTAGAACATTTATTTGTGGCTTAGAAAAAGCAAAGCTTCAGCAGTCTGCCTCATCTTGACCAGTAAAGGTGGCAGGGGCTCTGGGAAAGCTTGTGATTTACGTGGCATGTAAAAAGAGGCAGGTTTTGGATGTCTTGTGGATCCAGGACAATCACATTAAAGTATCAGAGAACAGCAGCAACTGACTTGGAGCAGCAACTCTCCTCACTGACCCTCACACAAGAAGGAGAAAGGTTTCTAGAACAACCAAACCAGACAGTGGTCACTCCACATCATGATAAGCAAACAAGGAGGAGTGCACAGATGCCAGATGAGCTGGCGACCATTCACCAAAAGGCAAGGAGACAGCTGATCCAGAAAATCCAGGACACCTTGGAGCGGTTCAACAGGTATGAAATTTGAGATGTCTATTTTGTGAGCAAAATGACTGAATCGGGGGTGGATGACACGAGGGAAAACCATATCACAACGGTGCCCGAGGCTACTCTGGGAAAAGTCAGAAGGACTGGTAGGCAGTATAGAAAAGTAGTAGTAGTGGGTGACTCAATAGTTTGACGGATAGACAGTTTAGTTTGCAGCCAAGATCGAGAGTCCCTTATGGTCTTGATGCCACATGGTGTAAAGTTTTGGGACATAACAGAACAACTGAATAAACTTCTGGAAAGGGAGCATGAACAACTGGTGGTTATGGCTCATAAGGGAACAAACAACATGGGAAGTGATAAGGTGGAGGACTTGCAGGATCAGTTTTAGGAGTTAATGAGTCGGCTGAAATGTAGGACTTCTAGGGCAGCAATCTCAGGAATACTACTTGTGCCATGAGTTTCACTCTTTAGGCAAAGGCAGATCAGAAAGGTAAATGTGTGATTTGAGGGGTGATGTAGAAGGGAAAGGATTAGCTTTTTGGGACACTGAGATTATGTATGGGAAAGGACAATGCTGATCAGATGAGATGGGCCTTAACTGAGTAGAAATAGAACTGGTCTCCTGATTGATAGAGTATATCATGTAGTAGAGGTGGATTTAAACTTGTAAGCCAGAGGGGTGAGTTGACTAATGGGCCTACTTTTGGAAGTACCAGAGAGGGCAAAAGAGAGAAGATGGGGAATGAAGTAAAGGAATGGGGGAAGGCTTCAGTATTAACAGTAAACAAAGTAATGGCTGCCTTCAAATGGGCAAGAAAGAGATAAGGTCAAGGCAGGCACAGGTTATTGTGAACAAAATTGGGGAACTGGAAGCAGAAAGTGCTCTTGATAGATGCACTGTAGCATTAATAGAAACATGTCTCAAGCCAGAACAGGACTGGATACTTAACATCCCAGATTATAAGGTTTTCCGTAGATACAGGGTGGGTAAAAAGGGAGGAAGTATAGCATCATTGCCCTTGAACAAGATGCAGTTCCTGAATTAGAATCTGTATGTCTGGAGGTGAGAAACAGGAAGGAAGCAGTGATCTTGTTAGCTATTTATTATTGACTTTCAAATAGTGGGGAGGAAGTAGAAGAGAATATTTATAGCAGACTATGGAAATATGCAGGACGTCAGTTTGTGATAGTTAATGATTTCTATTACCCTAGGGTGGAGTGGGAAAAAGGCATAGTGTGGTGCATGGAAGGGAGAGAAGTTCCTGCAAAGCATGCAGGAGAACTTTCTGGAACAGTACATTTCCGGTCCCACCAAGGAGGGAGATCTGCTGGATCTGGCCCTAAGAAATGAGGCAGGCCAAGTAGAGAATGTCAGAGTGGGGAGTAATTCTGAAATAGCAATCATAATGTAATAAAGAGGTTCAATATTACATTGGAAAAGGCATAAAATCAATTACAAAGATTCCATACTGGAAAGGGACAGATTTTATGGGTCTAAAAGTTGAAATGAAGCTGGTTGCTAGAAGGCACATTTTGGGGAATAAAACAGTGGGATGAACAATGGGAGAATTTCAAACAAGAAATAAATAGGTTGCGAGTTAGTTACATACCCATGAGAAATAAATAGTTTTCGCTGCTAGGGTACCCTGAATGACTAAAGATATTGATGAAAAAGATCCACAGAAAGCAGCCATATGATGCATACAGGAATAATAATAGCAATAGAAATAGAAATAAGGAACAAGCAGGGTAAGCTGCTCACTAAAGCAGAAGGTATGACAGAGGTACTAAACAAGTAGTTTACTTCTGTCTATACCACATTAGAAAATTGAAACAATGGCCTAGTTGAAAATGTGGGTTAGTGCAACTGAGCAGTATAGTGCCAAAGAAGAGGCCTAACAAAAAAATCTGGCAACACTCCAGGTAGCGAAGACGCCAGGCCTGGATGGGATGCACCTAGAATGCTAAGATAGGTAAGCCAGGAACGAGGAGTGGTTGTCAGAAATTTTCCAGGTTTTCTGAACACAGGATTAATTCTGGGGGACTAGAGGATTGAAAATGTAATACCTGTTTAAGAAAGGGGCAATGGATAAGCCAGGAAACTACAAGCCTGTGAGCTTGACGTCACATGAACCCTGAGGTCACTCTGCTCCTGTACTTCCCTCAAAAAGTTGTCCCATTGAACCTGTATTGACTATCCGTGTTTCAATAGTGGGAATAATGATGGAGGCCATAATAAAAGGATATACACTTAGCAAAATAAGCTAATACTCGACAGTCAACATGGCTTTGTCAAGGGCAGATCATGTCTGACAGATTTAATTGAGTTCTTTTCAAGAGATGACACGGGCAGTGAATGAGGGTAGTGCTGTGCATATTGTATATTTGGACTTTCAGAAAGCATTTGATACAGTGTCATATGCAGGTTGATTAGCAAATTAGAAATGTTAGGGATTGATGAGTCCTTGACAATATGGATTAGAAGTTAGGAAAAAGATAGGAAACAGAGGGTAGTTATAGATGGACATTTCTCAGATTGAAGACAAATTGAAAGTGGTGTTCCACAGGGAACAGCGTTGGGACCATTTTTCTGATGGTATAAACGATTTGGAGATATGCATTTGGGGGAAAAAATCTCCAAATTTGCAGATGATACTCAGCTAAGGAGAATAGTGAATTGTTAGGATGATGCTCAGCAACCAAATGCACAGATAACTGGCAGATGAATTACAATGTAGAGAAATGTGAAGTGAGCATTTTGGCAGAAACACAGAAAGACAAAAAGGTTCAATGGTACAACTTCAAGCTATCGGAAAGTGACAAGTTGAAACAGTTGTTAAGAAATCTTAAAAGATTCTTGAGTTTATAAGTAGAGGCATAGAGTACAAAAGAGAGGACAGAATGCTACACCTCAACAATCATTGGTCAGACCACATTTGGCGTGCTGTGTTCAGTTCTGGGCACAGTATTTCAAAGGAGGACGTTAAATCCCTGGAGAGTGGTCAAACGAAAATTTACTAGAATACCAGGACTGAGGTATTTTAGATACAAGCAAAGAATGGAGAAATTGGGTTTATTCTCCTCAAAGGAGAGAGGATTAAGAGGCAACTTTATTGAGGTGTTTGAAATTATGAACAATTTTGACACAGTAAAGAAGGATATTCTGTTTCCACTAGTTGGCAAGTCTGTAACTCTCTTGTCACCAAGATTGCTGGGAGTGAGAGGAGTAAAAACATCTTTACCCAATTGTTAGGATTTGGAAGGAGCTGCCTGGGAGAGTGGAACAGGCAGATTCCATATGTGGTTTCAAAAGACAACTAGATATATATTTGAAAGTGATGAGTTTAGAGAGCTATGGAGAGATAGGGCTGGAGAATGGGACTAGTTGGGTAGCTCTTTCTGATTCCAGTACAGACAATAGGTTGAATGGCCTCTTTCTTTATTGTAAAATTCAATGACTACTGACAATCATGACAAGATTCCTAGCTTTGTGTTTGCGCCAAATGGCAAGGCAAAACAGAATAATGTTAAAAACCAAAAGAACCACAGACACTGTAAATCAGGAAGAAACACAGGAGTTGCTGGAAAAGTGCAGCAGGTCTGGCAGCATCTGTGAAGAAAAATCAGAGTTAATGTTTTGGATCTGGTGACCCTTCCTCAAAACTGTTTTCTTCACAGATGCTTCTGGACCTGCTGAGCTTTTCCAGCAACTTCAGTTTTTGTATAGTGTTAGCCTGACATCTCTGGCTGAGGGGGCAAAGCACAAAAAAGCAATGCAAGGCACAGACTTATCAGCGTCCAGGTAGGCTCAGAGTGAGTCATTGCTATGATAGCAAGCAAACAGGATGGCAATACAGCCTGATTTATTCCACAAGCTCGGTGTGTGTCCCTGCCCACAGTCGCTAGTGCATCTCAAGGTACAGCATCAAAATGCAGTAGTATGCTGCAAGTGGATTGGAGATGTGCCTTGAGGGTTTTTAGAAGTTGGCACATATCAAATGCCAATTTCTGTGGACATGGCCACAGTGCACATGGAGTTTACACAGAAACACTGGTGCCCAGTGTCTAACATGGAAGTCATTTGGAGTAAGTGGCAAGTGAAGTTGCCAGGTATCTGCTCTGACATCCATGTTTAGAATTCTAGATATCCAGCTTTTTCAGCGTATTTGGTAAGAGAAGAAGCTGATAAAAATAAGGCAAGCTGCGAAGTTAGTAAGAAATTTAACAAGCAAAAATTTCCCCTTAATTGGCAACTTGCCATTGCCTTGCAAGAAACTTACCTTCCCACTTGCCAAAAAAAAGAGATGCAGTGAAATACTCCTGACATCAAGATAGACCTTGCTGGACTTCTCATCCAATTCTGCACAAATCCTATCCAAGTCGATAAGACCCCTATAAGTTTCCTCTCTCTGTATTTGTTCTATGCAGACCTCATTATTTTGAATGCCTCTGTCACATCTTTTCTTAATCCTCTTTTTTTTAAATCCTCTTGTCTCCAAGTTGAACAGCCTTAGCTCCTCTTCCCTTTTCAAAATTGAATTTTGTTATCCCAGAACCATTCATACAAATCTTTTCTGCACCCTCTCTAATGCCTTTACATCCTTCCTATACTGAGCTAGTCAATACAGAAAAGAACACCCAAGTTGAGGCAGAGCCCATGTTTCAGTCAAGCTTATCATGACTTCCTTGTTTTTGTTCTTTTGCTCATGTTTATGAAGGTAAAATTCAAACACTTTATTAACCACCTTCTTAACTTGCCTTCAATGGTTCATACGCCCATACCCATGAGTCTCCCTGCTCTTGCAAGTCCTTTAGAATTGTACCTTTTATTTTATATTGGTGTCTCTTCTTGTTCTTCCAAAATGAATGAATTCACACCTTTCTACATTAAAATTAATTTGCCTGTTCTCTGCCCATTCCATCAACCTATCTAAATCTTTTTGAAGATTGTTACTATCCTCCTCACAGTACAAAATAGATTTGTGTCATTCATAAATTTGAACTTGCGATCTATACATGCAAGTCTAGATCATTATTTATTAATGAAGGAAAGGAAGAATGCTTGGAGAATTCTATTATATACATTTCTCCAGTCCAATAAGCATATGTTTACAACTATACAGAGTATTACTGAAAAGACATTTCACAAAACATAAAGGGAAATCCCTTTCCATTGGTATTTCTTGCAAGTTGTCTCGATAAGTGCAAGACAACAGTTTTCAAAGTCTTTTATCATTAATACTCAAGTTCTGTGATACAAGATGACTATTTGTACAGAATGTTTCTTGTCACGCAGCAAATTTTGTATTGTGATGTTACCATCCCATTTATTGCAAGTTTTGCATCTTAGTCAGAGTCAGAGATTTACAACACAATAAAAAAAGTCCTTCGGCTCATTGTGTCCCCGCTAGTCAAAAACAATTACCTCATTATTCTAATCCCATTTCCCAGCACTTGGCCCATAGCCTTGTATGTTTTGGCATTTCAAGTGCACATCCAGTATTTAAATATTGAAGGTTTCTGCCTCTCCCACCTTTACAGGCAGCGAGTTCCCTAAACCTTTTTGTCTAAACCTTCTGCCCCTTATCTTAAATCTTTGTCCCCTGCCCATTGATCTCTCCATCAAGGGTAAAATACCCTATGCATGCTCCTTATAATTTTATATGTTTCAATCATGTCCCCTCTCAATCTCCTCTGCTCTAAGAAAAATAACCCCAGTCTGCCCAATCTTTCTTCAGAACTGAAACTCTCCAGCCCAGGCAACATCCTGGTAAATCTCCTTGGCACCCTTTCCAATTCTATCACTTCCCTTCTGTAATGTGGGTTCTAGAACTGCACAATATTCCAGCTATGATCTAATCAATGTTTGATGCAGTTCCAACATAACCTTCCTATTCTTAAACTCTGCCTCTACGAATGAAGGCAAGTATCCTATCCGCCCTCTAAATCACTTTGTCCTCTTATGCAGATACCTTCAGGTACAACTGTACACGCACACTAAAGGTCCCTCTGATCCTTGGTGCTTCCCAGGGTCCTACTGTTCATCATGTATTCCTTTGCCTGCTTGTCCTGCCCAAGTGCATCACCTCACACTTATCCAGATTGAATTCCATTTTCCACTGATCAGCCCATCTGACCAATCCATCTATATCCTCTTGTAGTGCAAAGTTATCCTCCTCACTAGTTACCACCTAACTAATTTTTGTATTGTTTTTGAACATACTGATCCACAAACAGCAAGGGCCCCAACATTGATGCCTGTGGGACCCTACTAGACACAGACTTCCAGTCAGTAAAAGACCCCTCAACCATCCCCCTCTGCTTCCCGCTGTTCAGCCAATTGTGGATCCAATTTGCCAAATTTCCTTGGATCCCATGGCGTGTTTTTTCTAGCTGACGAATCTAAAAGATGGAATCACAATTTCAAAACAAAAAGTCCAGTCATTTGGCACTGAGATGAAGAAAAATTTTTTCACTCAAAATGTGGTCAACTTCTGGAATTCTTCATCCCATGGGATCTGTGGATGATCAGTCATTCAGTATATTAAAAGATAGAGGTTGATAGATTTTTGTGTACGATGGGAATTAACAGATTTGGGGACAGTGCTGAAAGATGGAGTTGAGGTAGATGATCAGCCTTAATTTTGTTGAAGGACAAAGCAGGCTTGATGGGCCAAATGATCTACTCCTGCACATCACATCTCTTACCTAGATATGATGCTCCTTTCCTGTAGTTGCCAGTAACTCGGATGCAGCTGCTCCCATTGCCCTGGCAGACACCACATTTGTCGAGGGTCTGGGTGGAAAAGAGCACCCCATCACATCCAATGGGCTGCAGAACACAGGGAGAGTGTGAAACAAGAAGCAACAAGATTTGAGAATTCTAAAACACATCTACGCAGATTATTGTCACAACCTCACATCTGCCAGCTACACAGACACCTCTGTATTCCCTGTATTTACAAGATGTTCCATCTCGTGCTGGGACCATTAGCTGTCTCTGTCCATCTGCAGTAGTACACTGAAGATCACAAGGCTTACTTGAAATGTGCACATAATCATCTGCAAGAAATAAATAATTTGAATTTATATGATGATTTATTATGACACCTCTCAAAACTCCCAAAGCACTTCATATTTAAAAAGGTACAATAATTATTTTCTAGACAAGATCCACAGACAATAATAATATGCATCAGCATCTATTATGGTTGAAGGAAGAATGACAAAAACAGAAGCAGTGTCCTCTTCATTTTCCATTAGATATGAATTAGTTAACTTCACTTGAAATGTTCTGAAAGTATTATCCCAATTTGTTCAGCATTGTCTAAATTATGAACACACTCAGATGATGAATCCCCTCATCACCTTCCAGACATAGTGAGAGTTGAAAGCACAGATTTGGGACCAGATTTCCATGCTGGAAGTGGGAATCAGGAAGTGGAACTAATCCCTAAGTAAGTACATTAAGTACTTAACATTGGTGGCAACACTGCATTTCTCACAAACAAGTGTTTAGAGGCTAAAAAAAAATAATCTACACTAAAATAAGTGTTTTTTATTGTACCAAACTTTTACAAAAATTCAAAACCTCATGCACACAATCGTTTGCAAGACACCTCACATATAATCTACATAAATTTTATTTCTGGTCTGTTCTAATTTTGTCTGTCCCTACACATACATTGTGTACATTGCTAATTTTTGGTAAAATTCTGCCCTAAGTGCTAAATTTCAGGGAATTTCATAGAGGGTTTCTAGCTCTAGCAAGTTTCCTCACGCAATTCTCCATTGCTCACCTCAAGTTTGCACCACACCTGTAGAGCACTGCTCTTACACCATCTTGTGCTCACCAGCAGAAATGCTCATGCTGCCAGAACCATCTAGGTTTACCACCTCTGGTGCTATATTTAAAACTCAACTGTGCACCAGGTAAAACACTGCAAGTCAGGAACAGCCCTTTAGAGCAGACGTAGTAGAAGGGAAATTAAAAATTGGATGAGGGAACAAAGTGTAACATCTCCCAAGTTTGCAGATAATACCAAGTTGGCTAGGAGGGTGATCTGTGACAAGGATGCAGAGATTCTTCAGCATGATCTTGACAGGTTGGGTGAGTGGGCAAATCAATGGCAGATCCAGTATAATTTGGATAAATGTGAGGTTATTCACTTCAGCAGCAAAAACAATGCAGATTACTACTGGAATGGCTGTAAATTGGGAGAGGGGAGTGCACAGCGGGCCTGGGCGTTCTTGTCCACCAGTCGCCGAAGGTAAGCATGCGGGTCCAGCAGGTGGTAAAGGCAAATGGTACGTTGGCCTTCATTGCAAGAGGTTTTGAGTACAGGAGCAGGGATGTGTTGTTGCAGTTGTACAGGGCCTTGGTGACACCACACTTGGAATATTGTATGTAATTTTGCTATCTTTTTCTGAGGAAGGATGCTCTTGCTCTTAGGGGAATGCAGTGAAGTTTTACCAAGCTGATTCTGGGATGGCAGGTCTGACGCATGAGGAAAGATGGACTAGGTTGGGACTGTTTTCACTAGAGTTCAAATGAATGAGGGGGAATTTCAGAGACTTATAAAATACTAACAGGACTGGACAGGGTAGATGCAGGGAGGATGTTCCTGATGGTGGGGTGTGTCCAAAACCAGGGGTCACATATGAGGATTCGGGGTAGACGATTTAGGATGGAAATGAGGAGACATTTCTTCACCCAAAGAGTGGTGAGCCTGTGGAATTCGTTACCACTGAAAGTAGTTGATGCCAAAACATTTAATGTATTCAAGAGGCGACTAGATAGAGTACTTGGGGGCGAATGGGATCAATGGTTGTGTGGAGAAAGCAGGATTAGGCTACTGAGTTGGATGATCAGCCATGATCGTGAAGAATGGCGCAGCAGGCTCGAAGGGCCAAATAACCTCTCCCTGCTCCTATTTTCTATGTTTCTATGAAAAAGGAAAGTTTCCAAGGACAGACAGGTGGCACAGGTTACATTTCATTATAAACACAGTTGTGAATTAAATCACATTCCAATCAATGTTATTTGTAGCTGTTGCTTTAAGGATGAAGCTCCTGAGGTTACCTGGCTTAGCACACTGTTCTTTCCCCAACACCCATTGTTATGTGTCAACATAACGTAAAGTGTGGGAGCTTCACACATTGAAGGTAAAACCTTCAAACAGTTGTTAACATTAAATTTTATTGTTGGAAAACCAACGAAAGAATAAACATACAAAAAGGCTGCATTTGCATCTTGGACTAAACAGATGGTGCTTGCCTTTTGAGCAACAAGTTTATGGACAACAGACAATCACTTCATCCAGCACACATCTGCTGGAAGTGCTTGTCAATGAAGTCCTGTCTTGCTTGTTGTGCCTGATGTTGCACCAATCAATCACAGTGAAGGTGATAACAAGGTGTAGAGCTGGATGAACACAGCAGGCCAAGCAGCATCAGAGGAGCAGAAAGGCTGACGTTTTGGGCCTAGACCCTTCTTCAGAAATGGGGGAGCGGAAGGGGGTTCTGAAATAAATAGGGAGAGAGGGGGAGGCGGATAGAAGATGGATAGAGGAGAAGATAGGTGGAGAGGAGACAGACAGGTCAAAGAGGCGGGGATGGAGCCAGTAAAGGTGAGTGTAGGTGGGGAGTTAAGAAGGGCATAGGCCAGTCCAGGGAGGATGGACAGGTCAAGGGGGCGGGATGAGGTTAGTAGGTAGGAGATGGGGGTGGGGCTTGAGGTGGGAGGAGGGGATAGGTGGGAGGAAGGACAGGTTAGGGAGGTGGGGACAAGCTGGGCTGGTTTTGGGATGCAGTAGGGGGAGGGGAGATTTTGAAGCTTGTGAAGTATGAAGTCTAGGCCCGAAACGTCAGCCTTCCTGCTCCTCTGATGCTGCTTGGCCTGCTGTGTTCATCCAGCTCTACACCTGGTTATCTCAGATTCTCCAGCATCTGCAGTTCCTACTATCTCTGAAACAGTGAAGGTGATGTTCCTCATCTTCTTAGAAAAACTGCTTTTTAGCATCCATCACATCTTTCCTTTGCCTTTGAGCTGTCAGAATACGAATTGAGGAAGGGTCACCGGACCCAAAACGTTAACTCTGATTTTTTTTCTTCACAGATGCTGCCAGATCCACTAAGATTTTCCAGCAACTTCTGTTTTTGTTCTTGTGTATACAAGTTGGTTCACTGTACTGATTAGTTTTTTGTTAGTAGAACATGGTTTATGCAACTGCCTTTAACATTCTTGCATTTTTGATACTAATGTTTCTTGGTCCTGGGTTCCAACAATTTGCTTTCAGATGTTCTGTCCTAAGGCAATGAAAATGTACGAGTTCCCTAACATCATCTCTATTCTTATGTTTTTCCCCCTCTCTACTATCTGCAACAGTTTCTGCTATGCCCTAAAGCCAAAGTCTTGTCGATTCCTCCAGCTACTGCGTTGGTTTCCACATAAAAAAAT
Source organism: Rhincodon typus (assembly GCF_021869965.1). Lineage (NCBI taxonomy): Eukaryota > Metazoa > Chordata > Chondrichthyes > Orectolobiformes > Rhincodontidae > Rhincodon > Rhincodon typus. The sequence continues at coordinate 42,501,600 of NC_063359.1, read as the reverse complement.
ACTTTCTAACACTTATTTGTCAGTGAGAAACATTATATGCATCTGCCAGATCTGCCTGCCTCCTTGGCTTTAGACACCTGAGATTCATCCAAATAAAATGGAATTGTTACGAGAATGCTAGTCCTAAATTCTTCTGTAATTATGATTTCCTTAACGTTTTCAGAAGTTTGCTCTAAATTCAATGAACAAAACCACAATCACATTAACATTTTTTTTTCCGTACTGAATTCACAGATATCTGATGATGTTTGACATTACTGTCCTAAATCTGAATTGGTAAGCTTCAGGAACAAACTCACAGGCACTACTTACTGCAGTGTCAAATCTCAGTGATTAGTCTTTCAGAAGAACAGAATAAGCACCACTTTACATTTTGTAGCATAAGAGTCCAGGAGTGCTTTGGGCAATTCAAAAGTTTAGAGCCTCTCAAATGGCAGAACATCTCTCTACCTGCTTTACTGAAAATTAAAAGGGATGGAAAGAAGATCTAACTTTCGAAAAGGACTTCACTCCTCATCCAAACTACTAGACTTCTTTGCTGACCAGAACCCAAGTTTTTCTTTTCAAGTTCATGCTTCATGATTTCTCTGTTTGAAGTTTAAGTTCACACATTTGCTTCCTCTTTCTATTTCAAGCTGCATTATCTGCAACTAAATTCTAGCTAATTGTTCCATTTAGGTTTGACTCCTCTTCATTTTCTAATTGTAGATGCTGCACTATTATGCCAACTATATCAGAATTAAAAGCAAGGACTAAGAAAGCCAAGCCCAACTTATGTAAATGCTATTAATCTAGCCTTGGTCAAGTTTTGTAAACTATTCAGGCAAAGAACTTCACTCTTCAGAAAAGTCAAAGCAAGGTTTCATTTCATTTTTCAATAGCTACAGGGCTCCCCAATTTACAAACATCCCAGTGACAAATACCTGTACTTACGAATACAATGCCATACAGGGATGGGGTTTTGAATATTTGACATAGGAACATTTCCTGTACTTCCAGACAGCTACCTTACATTGTCCTGCATTCCATTCAGACTTGCATACAAATCGACTTGTGAACAGACTCAAGAAAAGAACTAGTTTGTAATCTAGGGACTGCATGTTTGTTAGGATTCACTGCAAAAATCTTAACTAGCCTCAAGTTCAGCAAATCCCAAGAGTCATATTTGTCCGTGGATTTGAAATCCCGTATGAGTCCCCAAATTATGTTAAAATCCCAAATGAGGTTCCCAGTAGCTTCCCAGAAGAGGTCGTTACATTATCTTACTGTCTGGTTGGGGACCAGTGACCTTTGTATTTTGAAATAGGCAAAGTGTGAATTCCATGTTTTTTGAAGAGGTGCCTGAAATAACTCCACAACAGCCGGTATCCCATTACCAAGTTACCCTTTATTTATACATGCATAGTACTTGACAGTGGTCCAGGTTCCTCAGTTCCAGCTGTCAATGAATAGAACTTCTGACACTCCTGGTTATACCTGTCAACCAGGGCTCTCTGATTGGACCAGGTTAACAGCCTCAATCAGGGAACTCAATCTAGGAGGTCCACCTGGCTGACCTTGTTACAATCACTCGAGTAGCCAAGAAGATGAAGGACTTTAGCAAGGCCTTCAGCAAGGTTCCACATCATGGACTAGTTAGTAAGGTTAAATCATATGGGATCCAGGGAGAGCTAGCCGAGTGTATACAAAATTATTTGACAGTAGAAGACAGAGGGTGGTGGTACAGAGTTGTTGTTCAGACTGGTGGTATACTGCTGGTCATAGGCCAGTTGTTCATCATTTATATAAAAATGATTAGGATGAGAATACAGGAGGCATGGTTAGTAAGTTTACAGATGACACCAAAATTTGTGGCATAGTGGACAGTGAAGGTGGTTATCCAAGATTACAATGGGATCTTGGTTAACTGGGCCAGGAAATGGGTTGTAGAGTTTAATTCAGGTAAATGTGAGCGTTCAAATTTTATAAGGCAAATCAGAGCAGGACCTATACAGTTAAAGGTATGGCCCTAAGGAGAGTTGTCAAACAGACGAACCTAGGGCTGCAGGTACATAGTTTCTTGAAAGTGGCATCACAGGTAAATAAGGTGGTGAAGAAAGCTTGCCTTCGTCAGTCAAAGCACTGAGCACAGGAGTTGGGATATCATGTTATGGCTGTACAAGACATTGCTAAGGCCATATTTTACCACAGAAAGGATGTTATTAAACTGGGAAGTTACCGAGACTGGAGGCTTTGAGTTATAAAGGAGAGACTGGGACCTTTTTATCCTGGACCATTGGAGGCTGAAAGGTGACCTTATATAATCATGAGGGGGATAGATGAAGTGAATAACGAAACAGGTTTTCTCCCCCCAGGGTAGGGCAATCCAAAACTTGAGGACATAGGTTTAAAAGTGAGAGGGGAAAGATTTTTAAAATAGGGCCTACATTTACATACAGGGGGTGGTGCATGTATGGAATGAACTGCCAGAGAAAGTGGTAGAGGCAAGTACAATTACAATATTTAAAAGACATTTGAACAGGTAAATGGATAGGCAAGGTTTAGAGGAATATGGGCTGAACGCAGGCAAATGGGGCTGGTTCAGTTTAGGAAGTCTGGGCAGCATGGACGAGTTGGGCTGAAGGGCCAGTTTCCATGCTGTATGACTGAGACTTAAAATAATAGTCACAATATTCAATGGAAACGAACAAGCACCAATACTTTATTATACAAGTTCATACAGTAAATAATCTACAATACATGCTGATACATTCCATCACCTAGAATTAGCATGGTGAAAGTGGGTAATATACTGTGATCAAATATCTCACTGCACACAAAAATTGCAAATACAACCAAGGTAGATCTCATGGATTTTTCAGTAACTTTCCTCAGATGTTAGCTACATGATAGGTTATCAAAATTCATTAAACTTCACAAGGGATTACCTCTCTTTAACGTACTGATCTGGCCCAGAAACTCACTAACATGAACAGCTCCATCATGGACAGCCTGAACATCTGCTCCTGTTTTGCTTGTTCACACTCTTTACCTGGGTCCACATTGCCGGGACTTCAAAAACTTCACTCCAGCACTTAGTCAACTTATACAAGTCCAAATTTCACACTCACAGCTATCCATATTATGCTAAAAGCTGCCACTGAATTTCCCAGAGCTCTACACTTGCACAGATGCATCAAGCAAATACTGCTCATGACTTTTCAATCACCACATTCACAACTGTAATGAAGAATTAATGCATGCAGACTTCTTCCAAACTTTGCACTACTCTCCCAGTACAAAGTCAGTAACCTTCCCACTTTCACAGTCCCCAAGACTTGTTCTGAGACCTGGATCCACCTCTTAGCTGCCTAATTCTTAAAACTTCTTCCTCATTTTTTATTTAAGAAAGGCACAGGCCGTCCAAAAGATCTGGGCTCCTTCCCTCTAGGACAGTTAAAAATCAGCACTCCTAGCACAGTCTGCTTCTCAGCCTGTCTGTCTCTTTGAACTTCACTTCAATGACCCCCAAACTGTTCTGACTGACTTATCAAAAAGCTTGATGAAAAGCCTAAGCTTATCGCAGGGCTGAACTGAACGATGCCACCTAGCAACTTTAAAACAGATTGCTCCCCAAATTTTCACCGAATGTATTTAATCATTTTTTAAAACATGTGTAAAAGAATAATTACTTTGCAACACATGCACCTTTCCTCACCTGGATATAACGGTGTCCATTTGTAAGTCCTTCCATTATAAACCCGGGAGTTAAAAGATGAACACTGCTCATCACGAAAGCTTCTCCCATTAGCTGGGCACTCCTGCAACAGATTACAAAGGTATGTAAAGTTGTAATTTTTTCATTTTTCTGAAGAAGGGTCTAGGCCCGAAACGTGAGCCTTCCTGCTCCTCTGATGCTGCTTGGCCTGCTCTACACCTTGTTATCTCAGATTCTCCAGCATCCGCAGTTCCTACTATCTCTAAAGTTGTAATTTGTTGCTTTAGAGTTGGCTGCCACATTTTTGCAACATAGTGATTGCACTTTCCAAGTCGTTTGTGAAGCATTTTAGAACATGTTAAACAGGTGCTGCTAGAAAGCCCTATCTTCAACCGGTGGCACATGGACTCAGTATTTTAGAGGACAGATATTTGTTGTACATAGTTGCAATCATTAACCTAAACAGTAATAAGTAAGTCGACAAAACAAAGTCTGGCCAATGATAGTTGAGCACCAAATCTATTCTGACATCCAAATTTAGTAGCGAGGTGGTGCTGGAAGTCTTGTCTTTTGGATTACATAGAATCTTGATTTAATCTTCCCTTGCGAGTGAAATGTAAAAGGTTCCATGGCATCTTCTGAAGAGCAATAGAGGGTTTTTGAAAGGGATTAATAAAGGATAAGGTAACAAAGGTGTTTTTGGAGAAAATATATAGAGAAAAAGGATCTGCAGTATGACCTAAAAAGAGGTGCAGAAAGCAGACAGCAATGTGTGTAATGAACTCAGGCAAAGATGGACCATTTGACAAACAAACATAATTGCAAATTTGTTTCCTGAGTGGAATAGTTTTATGTCAAGAAGAGTGGGTGAGAATCTTCCATTTGCTGTTCAGTTATGGTAGAATCATGATCCTTGCTGACACCAACATTGGACAAGTCAAATCCAAAAGTGAAACAAGACCATAAGACATAAGAGCAGAAATTAGGCCATTCGGCCCACCGAGTCTGCTCCACCATTCAATCATGGCCGATAAGTTCCTCAACCCCATTCTCCTGCTTTCTCCCTGTAGCCCTTGATAATCAAGAACCTATCTATCTCAGTCTTAAATGTACTCAATGACCTGGCCTCCACACTACTTGTTGTCTCAGCAGAACCTCTTCCCTGATCCTACCCAACATTTATTCCAACACAGACCACAGTAACCTCATTTATCCCCTCTATTTTCTCTCCAGGTGGTGAGAAACCCTGCAGAGTAAGCTGAGTGGAAATGGAGTCCTGTCGTTATTGGTGTGTAATTCTCTATAATATCAAATTGACTTGTTGAGTTAAACTTGCCATGCAGGGACTCCAAGACACATTATGTTGCTGTGAAAGCACATCTGCAGGATGTCCCTCCAGTTGTTCAAACTCAAGCTCAGGAATTCAGCTTCAGGAATGTAGGATCCATTGCTGCTCGTATAGGAGGCTGAAGTGATTATTCCACAATTACTGAATTTTGGGAGTACAATAAGTGAAAGACCATTCACCAAGTTACAGAAAGTCAGGCAGAGTAGGAACCTTTCTGGAGAACAGTTTTCACAAACTGACTTTTGTAACTGAATAGCTTTGGGTGTGACCATACAGCAGACTACAGTCTACAGCACATCCATAGGCTTTCAGGGAAATTCAAGATTAATAAAAGCATTTAAAAAGGCTGAGCCCAAAGTCACTTTGAATGTTTAACAAGACGTGGCTCAACATGCTTCCCTTGCTGGTTGAAATGGTAACTGGTGGTAATTGCCTGGGGGACTGCCTCCATATTTAGCTGGCCAAAATGAGTTTGCTCAACATCAGGACATTAATGTCTTGCCCCCTGGTATTAGTAATGTAACTACTGCTGATTGATGTTAAAAACACATCTGGTTCACTAATGTCCTTTAAGAAAGGAACTCTGCTGTTTTTACACTATTTGGGTTATGTATGACACCAGACAGCAACAGGGCTGTCTCTTAACTTTGCTCTGAAATATCCCAGCAAGCCACTCAGTTGTAAATGGCTGATCATAAAACTATAGACAAGCTCTAAAATAGGGATAATGGGGATCAAAGAGGAAGTAAGAAGACAGGTTAATCAATAACATAAAAAGGAGCCCAAAAGTGATTGTACAGTCAACAGATAGTAAACAGAACAATGGGTCAATTAGTAACACAAGGAAAAATATCCATGAACATATAGGAACGCGGTAATAAAAGAAGAAAAATAAAGCAGTTGGACACCAACTAGAAAATAACTAATCTAAACTGAGTATGGCAGTAAAAGGGATCCAGGGGGAAAAAAAAACACACTAATAAAAGGGCATTGACATCGGCCAGCAAGAGCATGAAGAAAATAATGCATTGTTCCCCAATGCTAAAGAGTAGAATTACACTCATCAGGCACCTGTTATATGCCTTGCTGTGCTATACACCCTATATCACCGTCTGGAAGACAAAGGAACTGAAGGTCAGTCATTCAGAAATTAGAGAGTTCTCTCCCTAATGATATTGTGGTTCTACCTATAGCAAATGGATTGCAGCTGCAGAAGGTAGCTGAACACCATCTTTTCATGGGCAATGAGGGATGGGCAATAAATGCTGGGCCAATCAGCGACATCCACATCAAATGAATGTATTTTTTTTAAAAATGAGCATACTGTTGGTTGATACAATACTTCCCAAGCAGAATTTCTATGCCTGTTACACTCTGAATGTTCTCAACTATTATCTGTTCTTCGTAGGACACTCCTGGCAATTGTCTGCTTTGCATGTGACACACTTTCATTCATTAGGTGTTTCTTTCTATATTGACCTTACTATAACATCTAAGCTATATCTGCAGAAAACAGTTTCACTGACCTGTATATTGCAGAGCTGATATCTTTTAGAAGTACCTGTACAAGTCTGGTTATCAGCTCCCTCCACTGCAAGTCTTCTGCTAAATAAAACACAAACATATTACATTCAGGAACCTTATGGTCCAAGATAAGTATGTATCTTTGCTTGTCCCCATAAAAGCATCCTAAATAAACAAATTAAAAACTAAATAACATTCATTAAATTTAGGTGCACTAGAAAATCATTTTCATTGAAAGAGTAAATTAAGTTGTCAGCAGCATTCTTTTCAATAAAACACTATCCTTTTTGTGTCTAAAGAAAGATTTAAGACCATGGGCTGGATTTTCTTTAATGTCTGCTGAATCAAAATTTATGCAAGAAAGTGTGGTTCTGACCGCTCTTACCTCCCACCCAAAGCACAAAAGAACCACCTCCAATCACCTCCTTCCTTGGCTATCCACATTAAATGTTGACAATGTGGCTAACACTATGTATAACTAAATTTTCGCCTGTCTGCCAGTCACTCCTTTTCCAATAGGTCTAGGACAGAGGTGATGAAGATCCCAAATCTTTCTAATACGTTGTAAGGGCTTGGCACAGACATGCTTTCCTGTCAGTTCTGACCAAATTTCTGCAAAACTGTGGCCGACTCATACTGTACTTCCTGTTCTGCTTCTTCTTCCGTTGTAGCAAGATTTTCCAGCTAAATGGGAGAGATCTATTGACGGCGAAATTTCTGCTTGGACTTTGTCTTGTGGCAGTCAGGATTCACACCTCTGGGAAATTTGATAGCACCGGAACACAGTTAACACTTTGGCAGAAGACCTATTCATTTGTTACTCAGTCTAAAGAGGACAAGCTCTTAGCATCACCTGTACTTAACGAATGCCACAAGTGACTGAATGTTGCACTTTATTTTCAGTATTCATTTCTAGTTAATTTTGATTTCACTGAATAATGACAGTCAAGAAGCTATGCCAAACAAAATAAAAAGCAGAAAACAAGCTCCCTATTTGTTATCATTTAGTTTAAACTGACGTACTTACTCTGGTTGAAATGGCATTCAAGCTTTATTGTCTCACTATTTGCTATTAAAGTCTTATTTTTCTGTATCTGTATTTCTTCAGTGTTTCCCTCCCTACCTCCTCCTCTAACCAAAAAAAGGCACACAGACACCACTGTGAGGACCAGAAGCAAGGAAAAGGAAGAGATTCAGAGAGCATCCTGGGAAGGTGAGTGAGGGAAGACCTACCTCAGGTATTTGCAGCAATAAGTAATGGTAAGTGTTTAATACATTTTCTTGAACAGCTTGATTGGGGATAGGAATGTCAGTCAGTGTGGTTAAGTGCTTCACTTGTGAGATGTAGGAGATCCGCGACACTTCCAGCATATTGGACGACTACATTTGCAGGAAGTGCACCCAACTGCAGCTCCTCACAGACTGCATGGATAGGTTGGAGCGGCAATTAGATGCACTTAGAAGCATGAGAGTGGTGGAAAGCGTCATAGCCAGGAGTTTTAGAGATGTGGTGACACCCAAGGTGCAAGCAGGTAGATGGGGGAAATCGCTAGAAAGGGCAGACAGCCAGTGCAGGAATCCCCCTGTGGTCGTGCCCCTCTCTAACAAGTATATCACTTTAGATACTGTTGGGGAGGTTGGCGGGGAATGACCCATCAGGGGGTAACAGCAGCAGTAGCCAGACTGGCTGGCTCTGTTTTTAAGGAGGGAATGACAAACAGCACTACAGCAGTAGTTGTAGGGGCCTCTGATAGTTAGGGGCGCAGATAGGTGCTTCTGTGGATGTGAAAGAGCCTCCAGGGCAGTATGTTGCCTCCCTGGTGTCAGGGTCCAGGATGTCTCTGAACAGGCAGAATGCAGTCTGAAGGGAGAGGGTGAACAGCCAGAGGTTGTGGTACATATTAGTACCAACAACATAGGTAGAATGAGTGATGAAGTCCCGCAGTAACAGTTCAGGGAGTTAGATAGAAAGTTAAAAAGCAGGACCTCCAAGGTTGTAATCTTGGGATTACTCCTGTGCCATGTGCCAGTGAGGCTAGAAATAGGCAGATGGTACAGCTCAACACATGGCTAAACACAAGGTGTAAGAGGGAGGGTTTCAGATATCTGGTCCATTGGGATCTCTTCTGGGGCAGGTGGGACCTGTACAAGAAGGACAGGTTGCATGTAAACTGGAGGGGCACAAATATTCTGGCTAGGAGGTTTGCTGGAGTCAGTCTGGAAGATTTAAACTAGCTTGGCAGGGGGTGGAAACCAAAGCGAAGGTGAATTGACTGAAAGGGAACTAGAGAATAGGACCAGGAAGACTCAGAGGAAGAGCAGGCAGGGTGTGGTTGCTCATCAAAGCAGGTCTGGTGGACTGAATGCATCTGTTTCAATGCAAGAAGTGTAGCAGGTAAAGCAGATGAACTTAGAGCTTGGATTAATACTTGGAATGATGATGTTGTTGCTATTACAGAGGCTTGGTTAAGGGAGGGACAGGATTGGCAGCTTAAAGTTCCAGGATACAGATATTTCAGGAATGATAGAGGGGAATTTAAAAGTGGTGGGGGAGTAGCTCTACTTGTTAAGGAAAATATCACAGCTGTACTGCGGGAGGACACCTCGGATGGCTCACACAGTAACAGGGACGGTGTAATCACAATGTTTGGGGTTTACTATTGGCCTCCCAACAGCCAGTGGGAGATAGAAGAACAGATACGTAGGCAGATTTTGGCAAGATGTGAAAGTAACAGGGTTGTTGTCGTGGGTAATTTTAACTTCCCATATATTGACTGGGACTCACTCAGTGCTTGGGGCGCGGATAAGTCACAATTTGTAAGGAGCATCCATGAGGGCTTCTTAAAACATGTGTAAATAGTCCAACCAGGAAAGGAGCCGTACTGGACCTAGTATTGGGGAATAAGCCTGGCCAGGTAGTCAATGTCTCAGTAGGGGAGCATCTCAGGAACAGTGATCACAATTCAGTAAGCTTTAATGTACTGATGGATAAAGATAGGTGTAGTTGTCAGGTGAAGGTGCTAAATTGGGGGAAGTCTAATTACAACAATATTAGGCAGGAACGGAAAAATGTAGATTGGAGGCAAATGTTTGAGGGCAAATCAAAATCTGGTACATGAGAGGCTTTCAAGTGTAAATTGCTGGGAACTCAGGACCGGCACATTCTTGTAAGGATGAAGGACAAGTATGGCAAGTCTAGGGAGCCTTGGATAACGAGAGATATTGTGAGCCTAGTCAAAAGAAAAAAGGAAGCATTTGTCAAGGCTGGGAGGCTGGGAACACACAAAGCAAGGGTGGAACACAATGAAAGTCGAAAGAAACTTAAGCAAGGAGTCAGGCGGTCTAAAAGGGATCATGAAAAGTCATTGGCCAACAGGATTAAGAAAAATCCCAAGGCTTTTTAAACATATATAAAGATCAACAGGGTAGCCAGGGAGAGGGTTGGCCCACTCAAGGGCAGGGAAGGGAATTTATGTGTGGAGCCAGAGGAAATGAGCGAGGTATTGAATGAGTACTTTGCGTCAGTATTCACCATAGAGAAGGACTTGGATGATGAGTCTGGGGAAGGGTAGATAGTTTGGGTCATGTTGAGATCAAAAGGGAGGAGGTATTGGGGATCCTAAAAAACATAAAAGGTAGACAACTCCCCGGGCCTGATGGGATATACCCCATAATACGGAGAGAGGCAAGGGAGGAAATTGCTAGGGCCTTGAGGGAAATCTTTGTGTCCTCACTGGCTACAGGGGAGGTCCCAGAGGATTAGAGAATAGCCAATGTTGTTCCTTTAAGAAGGGTGGCAGGGATAATCCAGCTTATTACAGACCGGTGAGCCTTATGTCAACGGTAGGAAAATTATTGGAGAGGATTCTTCGAGACAGGATTTACTTCCATTTAGAAATAAGTGGGCATATTAGCGAGAGGCAACATGGTTTTGTGAACGGGAGGTCTTGTCTCACTAAATTGGTTGAGTTTTTTGAGGAAGTGACGAAGATGATCGATGAGGGTAGGGCAATGGATGCTGTCTATGTGGACTTAAGTAAGGCCTTTGACAAGGTCCCTCATTGTAGACTTCTACAGAAGGTAAAGTCGCACAGGGTCAGAGGTGAGCTTGCAAGATGGATAAAAAAAAAATTCTCGGTCATAGAAGACAGAGGGTAGCAACGAAAGGGTGTGTTTCTGAATGGAGGGCTGTGACTAGTGGCGTTCCTCAGGGATCAGTGTTGGGATCTTTGCTGTTGGATATATATATATATAAATGATTTGGAGAAGAATGTAACTGGTCTGATTAATAAGTTTGCCGATGACACAAAGGTTGGTGGCATTGCGGATAGTGATGAGGACCGTGAAAGGAGACAGCAGGATATAGATCGGTTGGTGACTTGGGCAGAGAGATGGCAGATGGAGTTTAATCCAGAAAAATGTGAGGTAATGCATTTTGGAAGGTCTAATCCAGATGGAAAATATACAGTAAATGGCAGACCCCTTAAGCGTACTGATAGGCAGAGGGATCTGGGTGTACAGGTACACAGGTCACTTAATGTGGCAACACAGGTGGAGAAGGTAGTCAACAAGGCATATGGCATGCTTGCCTTCATTGGCCGGGGCACTGGGTTTAAAAATTGGCAGCTTTATAGAACCTTAGTTAGGCTGCATTTGGAATATTGTGCTCAATTCTGGTCACCATACTACCAGAAGGATGTGGTGGTTTTGAAGAGGGTGCAGAAAAGATTTACCAGGATGTCGCGTGGTACGGAGGGCATTAGCTATGAGGAGAGGTTGGAGAAACTTGGGTTATTCTCACTTGAACAACGGAGGTTGAGGAGGGACCTGATAGAGGTCTACAAGATTATGATGGGCATGGACAGAGTGGACAGTCAGAAGTTTTTCGCAGGGTGGAAGAGTCAGTTTCTAGGGGGCATAGGTTCAAGGTGCAAGGGGCAAGGTTTAAAGGTGATGTGCGAGGCATTTTTTTTTTTTTTTTAAACAGAGGATGGTGGGTGCCTGGAACTTGCTGCCAGGAGAAGTAGTGGAAGCAGAGACGATAGTGACTTTTAAAGGGTGTCTTGACAAATACATGAATAGGATGGGAATAGAGGGTTATGGTCCCTGGAAGGGTAGGGGATTTTAGTTGTGACGGGCAGCATGTCAGTGCAGGCTTGGAGGGCCGAAGGTACTATTCCTGTGCTGTAATTTTCTTTGTTCTTTGTTCTTTCTTCTCTATGTACTGCAAGACCTCTAAAAATACTTTACAGAGCAAAGTAAAAACAATGTCAGTTTAAAAAAATGAAACAGCAGTAAAGTTTCAGGATGAGAAACTAGAGACATAGGAAGATTAGTGATAGGAGGAGGTCATTCAACTGACTGTGTCCATGCCAGACTAAATGACTACTCAAGAGTATGAAGTCATTTTTTAAATAGGAGTGTCCTGTCTCTGCCACCCTTCCAGGCTCTGAATTCCAGAAATCCACCATCCACTGGATAAAAACAACATGCTATTCCCCTCCAATACTTCATAATTATGCGCTTTATTATTAATTTTGCTGATGAAAAAAGGTTCATTCTGTTCATTCTATAGGTGCCGCACAGGAGGCTGCTAAATAAAGAATCTATGGTATTAGGTGCAAGGTATTGAAATGGATAGGAGGATTGGCTGACTAGCAAAAAGCAAACAGCAGACAGATAAAGAGTTTTTTTTTCCTCAGGATGGTGGCTGGTGACTTGTGGAGTTCAGCAGGGGGTCCATGCTGGATCCAGAACCATTCACATTATACATTAATGATTTGGACAAAAGGAGCGGAGGGCATTGTTATGAAGTTTACAGATGACACACAAGATAGGCAAAGGCAAAGGTAGTGTTGAGGAAATTGGGAGGCTACAGAAAGACATGGACAGGCTAGGAGAGTGGGCAAAGAAATGACAGATGGAATACAATGTTCAAAGCATGAAGTTATCCATCTTAGTAGGAATAATAAAGCAACAGACAATTTTGAAAATGGGGAAAGGCTTTGGAAATTTGAAGAAGAAAAGTACTTGGGAGTTTAGATCAGGATTTTCTTATTGTTAATATGCAAGTTCAACTGGTGGTTGGGAAGGCAAATGTTGTCGTGGAGGTGGTGCTGTTGGCTGTTCTCACTGATTGCAGTCTGTAGGTCAGGAAGTTGAGGATCCAATTGCAGCGGGTGGAGAAGAGACCAGAGTCTTGAGTTTGGAGATTAGTTTGGTTGGAATTATAGTGTTGAAGGCAGTGTTGTAGTCAATGAACAGGAGCCTGGCGTAGGTAACCTTTTTATCTAGATGTTCCAGGGAGGAGATAGCATTTGCCATGGACCTGTGTAATCGTCGGCAAATTGCAAGGGATAAAGCAAGGCTGCAATGCTAAATTTGACGAGCCATGACTAACCTGTTGAAGCACTTCATAATTATGGAGGTCAAAGCCACTAGGTAATAGTCATTGAGGCACACTAAGAGTTTTCTTTGGTACCAGGATGATGGTGGTCTTCTTGAAGAGGTGGAGACTTCAGATCGTAATAAGGAGAGGTTAAAAGAGGTCAGCAAACAATCCTGCCACCTGGTCCCATCCTGTACTGGTCCCACTGGGGCCAGAAAGATTTCAATCCTGGTTGTGATGGTGCTTGTTTCCCCCAGCAGCTCTTTTAGTTTTGCCAGGACGGAATCCGTGTCCATAGTATGATATCGTCAGTTGTGACCAAAAGAGAGTGTCTATAAAGTTTAACAACTAGAGTGGATGCTTCTCGGGGAGACATCGGCAACAGGCAGCTCAAAGCGTCCAAATTTCCCACTTAGCTTCCTGGATGGTTTCCAACTTGTAATTGTATGCACTGAGAAAAGGGCCCCTCCACTGAATTCAACCAGAAGCTATGGGCAGCACGGCCTTCTCCTCTTCAAGTTGTCTTAGCAAGGAGTTTGAGGTCCATTCCTATTACAAATTTATGTTCATAAAAAGGTATTGGTGGAACTCTCACACACCAAAGTTGACCACCAAACTTTCCTTTTCTCACTGGGCATATCTGCATTTGATATCAACCAAAGTCAGGAAACTATACACTACTGGGCATCCCTCTCTGTTGGCTCACTGGTGAGCCAACACTACACCGATAGCATACAGGGAGGCATTGCATGTCAGAACAATCGCTCCCTTGCAATTGCAGTGGGCCAACACCTTAGATAACAATAGCTGCTTTTTCACTTCCCAAAAGGCTACCTCTTGGCAATGTGACCATTTCCAAGGCTGACACTTTTTCAACTGCAGGTATAAAAGGGTGCCAAGATGGAGGCCATGTTATGTATGAATTTCCTGTAATAATTCACCAACCCAAAGGAAAGACCTAAGCTGCAGTACAGACATGGGAGATGGGGCACCTTTGATCACCCTCACTTTATCTTCCAATGGGTATAACTCAGTCTGACTGTAGTCCAAGGAGATCATCTTAGAATGCCTGAAACACACATTTTCCCTTCTAAGGCATATGGCCATCTGGGAGAAACATTTAAGCCAAGTTACGTCCAAGTGCTTCTTATCGGCCTCCCTGGATATTAGCACATCATCCAAATAAATGGCAAGCTGAGGTAGACCTTGTAAAACATTCTCCATCCGCTGGAAAAGGTACAGGCTGATGATCTGAAATGTTAGTCTTGTATACTGGTCTGAACCGTTATGGGTATTCATTATGGCATAACTATAGTCAATTGCAGGCAAGCTTGGCTCGTGCTCACCTTTGTGAAGGACAGCACCCCCTACTGCCCCAACCCAACCCACCAGTTTTATGTACAAGTCCCCTATGCAAGGGGTTGGGTATTTATCTAGCTGCGAGAAGTGGTTTATCATTTGCTTAAAAATCCCCACAAAAGGTCAACTGGCCAGTTAGACTTCAATTGGTACAACCAGTGCTGCCCATTCTGTAAACTGTATTGGTTGATGAGTCTTTGCCTTTCCAGCCTCCTGCTCTCTGTCTCCACTTTTACACACAAAGTAAGGACACTGGGCAGGCCTTGCAGAGTCCCAGAACTGCTTCCTGGTCAACATGCAAGGAGTCCTTAGTTCCTTTGATAGTCCCCAGACCTTCCTGAAAAACTTTTAGGTCTTTAATTAGGACTTCTCTCAGGCAGCTATTTTCCAATTGAAAAATGGCGAGCCAATCAAGGTGAATCTTTCTCTAACAATTCCACCCCAGCAAGCTTGAGCCCAAGCCTTTTACTACAGTGGCGACTACACCAAACAGCATCTCAGACTAGAACTGAGGTTATACCCTTATCTATAACAGTTTCCCTGGATAGGTTCTCAGGCTGGCCAAGGCCTTGTGCCAACCTAAAGGCTGGAGTCCGAAGTGAATTTTGTTAAAGACTGGTTCTGCAATTACTGATACAGGTGTGCTGGTATCGACCTCCATTAGAACCAGGTGATCATTTAAACAATGACATGGGATATCCTAAGGAATGGGGTAGATAAGGTCAGAAATCACAACAATCCATTCTGAGGAAGGGTCACTGGACCCAAAACATTAAATCTGTTCTTTTCTTCACAGATGCTGCCAGACCTGCTGAGCTTTTCCAGCAATTTTGTTTTTGTTCCAGAAATCACAACACCAGGTTTATAGCGCAACAGGCCGAACAAATAGTGTTAGTGGAGTGTCGATGAAGGTGATCAAAAGTGTCAGACGGTGTGAATAAAATTGTCAACAGCTGACTAGCAACTGAAAGGATGATTTATAATCTGATTAATTTTTGCTCTGCTTCAATTAAAAAGGTGGTGCTGGAGACAAATCAAATGGCTGGAATAACATGATGGGTATGAGTTGCATGCCAAGGGTCTAAGCAAAATAAATAGTAATCCAAAACTGTACAAACTAAATTAAGATAGAGAGATCATAACAAGTTAAAAGGTGATGGTGTCAAAACATGACAGTAAGGAAGATTATACAGATATAGAACAGTATGGGAGGGGGTTACATGTTGTGTGACATGAATGCAAGATCGCAGTTGAGGCTGTCTTCATGGGTAAAGAACTTGGTTATCAGTTTCTGCTTGGTGATTCTACATTGTGTATCTTGAAGGTTGCCTACCTGAAGATCGGAGGCTGAATGCCCTTGACTGCTTACGTGTTCCAATTAGAAGCTAACATTCCTGTCTGGCAATCGTTGCGCAGTTTCCATTCATCTACTGTCATAACATCTGCATGGTCTTGCCAATATACCATGCCTTGGGGGATCCTTGCCTGCAGCCTATGAGGTAGGCAACATTGGCTGAGTCACATGAGTACCTGCTGTGTGGCGTTCCCATCTATGTCAATGATCTGGAATGTCTTGCAGAGGTTGCCAATGGCAAGGTTGTGTGGTGTTGTGGTCAACGCTGTCCTGAATGCTGGGTAGTTTCCTGCAAATGATGTCTGTTTAAAGGTTTGGTGGTTATTTAAATGTGAGGAGTGGAGGTGTAGGGACAATCTAGGCAAAATGCTCATTGTCAATGCCATGAAGAACATGGTGTAGTTTCTCCACTCCAGGGAAATACTGGGCAACGAAGGGTACTTGAGTGGTCGTGTTCCAAGGTGGTTATTGTGGCTTCTCGCTATGGCAAATCAGAACGAGCAAGTCAACAAGTTGAGCATTGTATCCCATTCTGAGGGCATTTTTCAGTGTCCATTGCATTCCTCCTTTTCTGAGCAGATCCTCTGTATATGCAGGGTTCATTTGGAGGGGAAATCACTTCTTTAAGACGTTTAGGGTGGAAGCTAGAGAAATGCAGCATTGAGAGATTATCTGTGAGTTTATGGTAGAATGAGGTACTGAGGTGTCCATCGTTGATGGGCGTGGGTGTGGGTGTGTCCAAAAAGGAGACTGATTCTAAAAGAGTAGTCCTTGGTAAGTCTGATGGTGGGATGATGCTTGTTGGTAACGTTGTGTAGTCATTTCAGTGATTCCTTGCCATGAGTCCAATGGAAGAAAATGCTGTTAACGGCAGATGCTGGTGTAGAGTGCCAAAACATGGGTCGTGATGAGAAATGTTGCTGATAAGACCACCCCTCTCTCTCGAGAGAGATAATAAGGTCCAACAGCAAGATTGACAGAAGCCATTTTAAGAGTACAAGTGAAGATATAAAATAATAAGTGCAAATTTGTACCACTCTTCTCCAATCCAACCTGACCTAACGGCAGGCCTTTTCCTCCGCAGCTGCAACTGGAGGGAGCTTGTCTTGTAGTTGGCACTGCATGCTTGGAAGACTTGGCATCATTTAGATGATGAGTTGAACCTGGTAGGCTTAGATGCAGAAGTCAGCCACCTTGGCTTGACGTTTAGTCTTCAGAATCACAGCAGCTGGGTGGACGAGAGGCAAGACATCTCTGGGAACCTTGAAAAGCAACTTCTGGGGGTTGTCTCCTGTCTTTTTCTCCCCCCCCCACCCACCCCATTGTTTCAGGGGCAGGAGGGTGCTGGAAGGGGCACCTGGAGTGGGCTTAAGATCCCCACTCTTGAAATTGTGCAGTGATACAAGTAAATACCATCTGATAGTCATTTGAGACATGGTTTTAGGATGACAAGGATTGGGTCCTGAATATTAAAGGGGTACACCATTCAAAAGAAAATAAAAGAAAGCTAGGTACAGATGGGAGGGGTAAGCACTGCTAAGGCTGGATTGCGCAACAGCTAGTTAGAGATCACATTGAATTTACATCCTGATCGCCTGAACCAATTGCAATACTGAAGAAACTCAGCATTTCTGGCAGCATCTATGGAGACAAAACAGTGTGGTTGCTATTCAGAATGGATTTACTTTAAGTCAAGTAGTGGAATAAAAGGATGAGTGGCTTGTAAACCACTCAATAGTGACCAACACGAGACAATGTATAGAAGAATCAACAACAAAAACAAAAAGTTGCTGAAAAAGCTCAGCAGGTCTAGCAGCATCTGTGAAGGAGAAAACAGAGTTAACGTTTTGGGTCTGGTGAACCTTCCTCAGAACTGATGCTGGCTGGGAAAACATCAGTTTATATGCAGAAAATAGGGTGTTAGGTGGGGTAGGAGTAAATGATAGGATAGAGCCCAAAGAGAGAGAAAGAGAAAGACAGTTGGACAGACAAAGGAGTTGCTAACAATCAGACTGGTAGGGTGAATAGTTGTTAATGGGGACTGTTAGTGACTAACAACAGTGGGGGTGTAATGGCAGGCTATGTGGTAACAAGGCCTGGGGTGTGGGGTAGGGGGCTGGGACATGGAGAGTTTAGGCCCTAAAATTATTGAACTCAATATTGAGTCCGAAGGGCTGTAGGGTCCCCAAGCGGAAAACGAAGTGTTGTTCCTCCAGCTTGCATTGGGATTCACTGGAACACTGCAGCAAGCCAGAGACTGATGTTGGCCAGGGAGCAGGGTGGTGCATTGAAGTGGCAGGCATCAGGTAGCTCAGGAACTTTTTTGCAAGCAGAATGCAAGTGTTCTGTGAAGCGCTCACCAAGTCTATGCTTAGTTTCCCCAATGTCTCTTTGGGCTCTATCCTATCGTTTACTCCCTACCCCACCCAACTCCCTAATTTTCTGCATATAAACTGACGTTTTCCCAGCCACCATCAGGTCTGAGGAAGGGTCACCAGACCAGAAACATTAACTGTTTTCTCCTTCACAGATACTGCCAGACGTGCTGAGCTTTTCCAGCAACTTTATCTTTGTTCCCAGTTTACAGCATCTGCAGTTTTTTGGTTTTTAAATAGAAGAATCGATAATTGTTTGTGAAAGACAGACAGCAATAATCATGGGTGACTTTATATGCAGGTTAAAGTGGAAAAATAAGATTGGCAGTAGTAGCCTGGATGTGGAGTTCATAGGATGCTTTCAAGCCGGTTTTAGAGGAAAACCATCTTACAACCTACTGTCTTGTCAGTTCTGAATCAGACTTTGTACTGTGCAATGTGACAATTATAAATTACTGACCGGAACCAATACCTCTAGGCAGCAACGACTACAATATTATTGAATTTTACATCCAAAGAGAAAGGGAGAAGACAGTCTAAGACTAGCATTTTAGTCTAAATGTCGACAACAATATAGATGTTATGGCTGTCCTAGCTGAAATAAGAGGCATACTAGGCTAGGGAATAGATCAAGATTAAGATGTAGTCATTTAAAGGATTATTTCAGAATACATAGACAGAGTAGATGCCTACTAAGAAAAAAATCTAAAGCAAAAAGAGTAACTATCAGGAGAATGCAAAACAAAAATCAACCTTTATCATATTGGACAACACAAGACTCAAGAGGCTAATCTACTTCTGCTTCCACATTTTCCTCTTCACTACTGGGATATAAATGTTTAAAAATATAAAAATTGTAATTTAAGTTTGGATATATGATTTTTGAAGTGATATATGGATTTGGAGTGATCAAATGAATTATTAACTTACTGTTTCACCACGGTGATTTTAAACAATATTTGAGGGCTAGCTTTTAGAATACACTTTTTATTTAGCACAGAGGTTGTAGGACGCAAAGTAACCAACGTTTGTTAGAAATTTCTGGACTTTTGCAAACTTTGGGAAATCCTATTTCTGAAGGGAGATTTCAGTTCTGTAGAAAAAAAAAAGTGTTCTGCAGATGTTTTCATTGTAAAGTTATTCCTGAGAAAGTGAGAAGACTTCAAAAAATTCTAAAAAGTATGGAGTTAATGACTGTAACAAACCCAGAGTGCTTGGATAAAACCCTGACGAGATTATTTGAATTTGAGTGTTTTAGCTCTGGTATGTGATAACTCCTGGAAAACACGAAAGTTTTCCAATCTGGGAGAGCAAGTCAAATTAAATCCAAGCTGCAGTGAGAGATTGTGTGTTCGGAGGACTGACAGGGAAGAGCAGAGTGCCATGGTACCAAATACTGGTGTTCTAGGATCTGTAAAAGGAGTGTTTTGGGATGAATGGGATTATATTTTCTATTTTCAAATCATTTCTTTTGCTTGAAGCATCATTTTCATGGTCATCTCAGCCCAGTTGTGCCAGTTTTTCCTGCAATCTGGTCACGGGCAGGGCATATTAAGTATGATGGAACAGCAGTGAATCATGATGCCACAGCAAGTGAGTGAAATGCACATGGAAGAACATTTAGGAGGATGAGGTGGGTGACAACTGCTGAGTGGACATGATGCACACA
This sequence comes from Rhincodon typus, assembly GCF_021869965.1. NCBI lineage: Eukaryota > Metazoa > Chordata > Chondrichthyes > Orectolobiformes > Rhincodontidae > Rhincodon > Rhincodon typus. The sequence continues at coordinate 42,481,886 of NC_063359.1, read as the reverse complement.
ATACTAAGAACTTAGTCCATGAGCTTTGATGTAGGTGAAGCAGAGTTACACAGTTAATAAATGATCCTGCAAGAGTAAGTCAGTAGCAGAGAAAGGATGGTGGCACTTGCCCTTTAGGGCTGCAGAAGATCATTAACCTTCAGGCTGCACTGCTGTGCAGTGCATTTAATTTGGTACACAGTGCTAGCTGTCTCCAGGCAGGCTGTGTCTAGTGACATGGCCTCTAATGGTTTAGAGAAAGACCTGCCTCCTCACCACCAACAAAACCTTAGCTCCTGGTCTACAAACAAAAGCCTCAGCTTTATTCCTCTGCAACCCAGACTTAAATTTCAGGCACGACATGACAAACTTTTCTGCTGCTGCCTTTGCCTCAATGCTCATTTCTTTGGGCAAGAGTCCTCTCCCCATCCCACAGACCCTGTTGCCCAGTTCCAACACTCCCTCCATTGGACCCCTCCCTCTGGGCTTTTACCTGCACTCTGTTCATTGAGAACTGTCGATGTGATACTAGTTACCTCAATTTCTCTGCCCCCTCACCAAATCCAACCTATCTCTCCGGCCTGACTGCACTCCGTGCACTCAGTGCATTCAGGTCTAACCCGGACTTTGTTATTAAACCGGCTGATAAAGGGTGGTGCTGTTGTCATCTGGCGTTCTGACCTCTACCTTGCAGAGGCTGAGCTACCTTCCCCTGGACCATGACCCCACCATGAGGCTATTGTATCTAAAATGGTAACTGATCTAATTTCATTGTGATTCCCCCTCCCCCCATCCCCACTGCTTCCAAGCTGATAGTCACCCAGCCCCACACAGCTCACTTCTACCTCCTTCCAAAAATTCATAAACAGGACCCATTGTTGCAGCCTGCTCCTGCCCCAGAACTCATCTCTTCCTACCTTGACTCAGTCTTCTTTCCCCTGGTCCAATCCCTGCCCATGTATATCCACGATTCCTCCGATGCCTTATGCCAAATTCAAAGCTTCCAGTTTGCCGGTTCCAGCCCCCTCCTCTTCACCATGGACATGCAATCCCTTTACATGTCCATTCCCCAACAGAAGGGTCTTCGGGCTCTCCACTTCTTCCTGGAGCAGAGACCTGACCATCCCCACCCACCACCCTCCTCTGCTTGGCCAAGCTCATCCTCAATTTCTTTTAACTCATTTCCTTCAGGTAAGAGGCATGGCCATGCCTCTTTGTGGGGTACGTGGAACATTCCTTGTTCCAGTCCTATTCTGGCCCCATCCAGAACTGATACATTGGTGCTGCTTCCTTCTCATCTGGAATTGGAAAACTTCAATTTCGCCTCCAATTTCCACCCCGCCCTCACCTGGTCTCTCAGCCTCCTCCTTTCCTCGACATTTGTTTCCATTTCTGGGGTTGGATTGGCCACTAATATCCACTATAAACCCAATGACTCCCACAGCTACTTGGACTATACATCCTGACACCCCACCTCCTGTAAAGACTCCATCCCATTCTCAGTTCCTCCATCTCCACTGTACACGTTCAGATGAGGCCAACTTCGACAAGGGAGCCTCCGAAATGTCCACCTTCTTCCTCAACTGAAGATTCCCCAGCTCTGTCGTCAACAGGGCCCTCAACAAGGTCTGACCCATCTCCTGCACTAGCAATAGGATTCCCTTGTCCTTCCCTACCATCCCACCAGCATCCACATCAGAAGATCAGGTGCCATTTCCACCACCCCCAGCAAGATGCCACCACCAGACATATTCCCCTCATGTCTGCCTTCTGTGGGCATCATTCCCTCTGGGACATCCTGGTCCACACTGCCTTCACCCCCTAACACTTCACCTGCACTGCCAAGAATCTAGTCTACTGCATTCACTGCTCACAAAGTGGTCTCCTCTACACTGGGGAAACAAAGCGTAGACTTGGTGACCAACTTACAGAACATCTACATTCTACTTGCAAAGAAAAAAAGCTGGAAGAACGATATCTCATTTTCCACTTGGGGACCCTACAGCCCTCTGGACTCAATATTGAGTTCAATAATTTTAGGGCCTAACTCCCATGTCCCAACCCCCCACCCCACACACCAGGCTTTGTTACCACAGCCTGCTATTATACACCCTGTTAGTCACTAATAGTCCCCTTTAACATCTAATCACCCTTCCACCCTGATGGTTATCAACTCCTTTGTCTGTCTAACTGCTCTTCTCTCTTTAGGCTCTATCTTATTGTTTACTCCCCACCCCATCCCCCTCCCTTTTCTGCATATAAACTGACGTTTTCCCAGTTACCATCAGTCCGGAGGAAGGGTCATTGGACCTGAAACGTTAACTCTTCTCCTTCAGATGCTGCCAGACCGGCCAAGCTTTTCCAGCAACTTTGTTTTTGTTCTCGATTTACAACATCCACAGTTCTTTTGGTTTTTATTTAGCAAAGTTAACTTGCCTTTCTGGGCTATTTCCTCAGGGAATCTACAGAGTACTGCTACAGCCTATTATTGCCTTGGAACATCTGAAGTGGTGTGCAGCTGGGCTTTAAATATGATACCAGCACCATGAATTACAGAAAGCACATTCACCTCTCCTGCCAACCAATTCCACAAAAGGTGGTAGACAGCCCAGATGTATAGTGAAACAGTGGGCACAGGATTGAGAAAGTCACCAAGCCATGGCCAGGTGCCATGAATCTCAACTGAAAAAAGTGTGGTGGGGGCAGCCACACAAAAGTCAGACCAAGCAGAGAGAGACTGGGAACCTTTTAAAACAGCAGGTAGGACCTCAAATGCAGAAGGTCTACCCCATTTTTCACCCGCAGGTAGAAGATGGTGGTGTTATCACATAGGTGGGAACCCAACCTCAGCAGTACCATGTGAAATCATCATGGAGATAAAATTGACCCTATTTCTTGTTCCAAGCAGTTTAACTTGCAGCATGAGTCACAAGTGAAGGTACAGGCATGAATATTCTTGAAAGGTGGATAAGATGTTAATGTATTATGATAAAATGATTTCATCATACCTGTTCGTTAAGAGATAAAAGACTGATTTTTTAAGTAAAATTCAAAGCTATTGTTAGACAGCGAGGACGTCTGGCTTAGCCTTGGAAAAGTGTGCTCTTGCAATTTTAATAAGCTTTATTGTCGACATTTCCCAAGAGATATTACTACACAGATGAGGCCATTATAACCCAGCTTCAAAAGCTCAAAAGAAAAGCAACTTAATGGGATTGTGGAGTTGAATTTTTGATTGACAAGTTTAAGAGGTTCTAAGAGATTAGCAATCTTTCAGGTGTTTACCAGATAGATACTTATTTGGTTTAGTAACAAACTGACTGCTTGAGGAAACTTAAGATTCAATTGGTTTTAGGACTTTTACCCTGTAAAGTATGAATTAAAGCACTTTTACACTCTTAACAGTTTGACTTTACAACCTCCACAGTTCAACCTACCTATGGAGGATGTTAGGGGAGCATTTTTTCTTATTTATGGGATTGCGGGTGTCGCTGGCTGGCCAGCATTTCTTGCCCATCCCTAGTTACCCTTGAGAAGGTGGTAAGCTGCCTTCTTGAACTACTGCAGTCCTGCTGTAGGAGGACCCACAAAGCTATTAGTGAGGGAATGCCAGGATTTTGCCCAGGGACAGTGAAGGAATGACAATATATTTCAAAGTCAGGATGGTGAGTGGCTTGGAGATGGTGGTGTTCCCATGTGTCTGCTGCCCTGGTCCTTCGAAATGAAGTGGTCAGGGGTTTGGAAGGTGCTGTCTGAGGATCTTTGGTGAATTTCTGCAGTGCATCTGGTAGATAGTACACACTGCTGCTACTGAGCATCAGTGATGGAGGGAGTGGATGCAGTGCCAATCAAGCAGGTTGCTTTGCCTTGGATGGTGTCAAGCTTCAAGTGTTGTTGGGGCTGCACCCATCCAGGCAAGTGGGAAGTATTCCATCACACTCCTGCCTTGTAGATGGTGGCCAGGCTTTGAGTCAGGTGGTGAGTTACTTGCTGCAGTATTCCTAGCTTCTGGCCTGCTCTGGTAGCCAGTGTTTGCGGTGAGTCCAGTTGAGTGTCTAGTCAATGATGACCCCAGGATGTTCATAGTGGGGGATTCACAGATGCTAACACCATTGAATGTGTCAAGGGTGAGTGACTAGAGATTGTCTTATTGGTGGCAGTCATAGCCTGGCATTTGTGGGTCGAATGTCACTTGCCACTTGTCAGCCCAAGCCTAGATATTGTCCAGATCTTGTTGAACATGCACTGCTTCATTATCTGAGAAGTCATCTATGTGGTAAAAGTAATGGGAGATAGCATGGTGTTATCAGGGGTAACAGAGGTCAGAATTAGATGGTGCAAGTATTTAAAGCAGCTTGCCTTGCACTCATCCACCTCATAACTACCCCAGAGCTGCTTATGGAGGTAGCAGGCACAACCGGATCACAGCTCCAGGAAATTGTGCAAGTGGGTTGAGGATTTGCCAAAGTTGGCAGACTCACCTCCTTTTCCCACATTTAACTAAAAATCTAGCCTAAAGGTAGTCAAAAGCCAGCTAATGTCTTCAGGCTCCACAGAAGAGTTAGTTTTTGATATTTAGTCTTGCCTGGTTTATCCTCGTGCTCTGTATTTAGAAAATACTTTGTGGCTTCGATTTGCTTTAATTCATAGTCCTTTAGGGTCTTTGAATAAGAGCTCTTGGGTTCAGACTTGTTTTTTTTTTTAAAATACGCCTTGTTCTACTATGTATGCTCTGACATTGAGGAGGGAAAGGGGCTAGATTGGAGTTCTACACTTTCTTTGCAAGAACATAATTCTCTGGATTGTGTTAAAAAAGCCAGAGTTAAAAAGCAACAGACATTTACAGGGCTATGGGGAAACTGGAGGAATAAGTCTAAATTGATAGCTCTTTCAAGAGAACAGGAATGACCGGCTGAATGGTCACTTCTGTGCTATATAATTCTATTATTCTAAAGATCGGATTTTGAAGACAGGAAACAAACAGTAGCTTCCAGATAGTGAGAGGCAGACAGCTTGGAGCAAAGGTAGCTGTAAATAAAGTTACCCACAAAATGACAGAGTAAAAACCCAAACAATTTTGGATGCAAAGGCACAGAAAACCTGCGATATGCAGTAGTTAGTTTCAGGTGACAAGTGGATTTTGAAAGTGATTAAGAGTTCATTCTGGCACTCCAAACCATACCAGAAAAGTAATTATCATGACCATGAAGACCCAGTGATGAGCACCTTCCCACCAGAAAGGAGCATCAAATAAAGCAATGGTATTAAATCAGTGGACTAGTCACTCAGGCTACTGCTTTATACCCTTTAGGGGAACATCTGAAAGTTGGCATGACAAAAGGCATGGAAAATGTCCAGTGGAATTCTGAGTGGCAAGGGAGATGAATGGTGAGTGTGTGGGGGTCAATTTTCATTAAACTTGATATTCAGTAATACCCAACAATTTAAGCCACCTTTTTCTTTACAGATGTTGTTTGATCAGCTATACATTTCCAGCAATTAGTTCTTTCATCAAAAGCTTTGACAAAATGCTATTCAATCTGATAAAATACACATTGCCTAAATATTAATGTTTATCTCTACCTTTGTTGCAGGCAGTGTCTTTCTTGTGTTTTGATGCCTCCTCCGCAAGTCCGGGTGCATCCTGTCCACTTGGCCCATTCACCCCACCAAAAGGCAGTATTATCTAGTCCTTCTTCTAAACTATTAGAGGTCTGTGTCACTTGCTAGGGGAAATAAAATACAAGAATATTTATTTGAAATTGTATTTGTCTTGAAGTAGTGAGCTGAATTTTTACTTGCACAAAATACAGTTTCAGTGGATAAGGGTGAAAAGCATGGAATTGACTCCATGTTTGTCAATTTCCAACACCCTCAGCTAAAGCATGTTGTTAACTTTACTGTGCAATGTGCTCAATTACAGCAGTGTTAACATGGAGTTTAGAATTTAATCAGGGGTGATCAGGTTTCCTGGTAGAAAGAGGGAGAGGATGCAGGAGTAATTAAGAAGAATGAGAAAACAAAAAATGCCAACATCCCAAAAATACTTGAGCTTCACGATTTGTTTCTTGCTTGACTGTATGAAAGATTTTGTTCAGTTCTTGTGTGGCGAACTGCTTTCTCAATTTGGAACTTTGATTGTCTTGGGTAATGCTCATGGTGTGTAACACTGTAGAGTTTTGACCTGGATGAGAAATAAGATACACAGCACAAAAGCCTTCATATTCTAGTGAGTGCAAGAGGTAATGCACTAGCACTGCTGCTCAAGGTCCTCATTGTAATTATCATTTAGATTCGACTAGTCCACCAGCAACATACACTCCAACATATAGCAATTCTACAAACAACCCAAGCATCTCTTTCACAGCATGCACACTCCCATTGTTAAGTCATATGTTCCATTCATCACAAAAAGATCACTTGCCCAGCTACCAAAAATAGCTATAAAAGAAAATGGAATCTGTGTGTTGGTGTTTAGATTCTCAAAATCAAGCTCCACAATGGTGATGAAAAATTAGATGCGAGGATGGTGTCAGCATGGCAGTCACCAAAACAACTGTCTGTGTTTAAATAGTGTTGGACAATTCTAGACAACCTGTTGGCTGTACTCTTCTGCCACACCCACTTTTCCCTATAATTGGCCTTCTTCCAATGAAGAGCCATGAACCATCAACACTTCATGGAACAAGCAGGAAAGCTGGGTGAGCAGACTTTTGTTCTGTCTCCCCCATCCCACTGAAAAATGCAACATCCAGCCTAATGTGGCTCAAAAGTTAAACAGAAACCCAACATTTTAACACTGGAAGGGAATCTTGTCCTTACTCTTCCTGGATGCATTTCTACGAAGCCACAAGGTTGCAGCAAAAGGCTTACCAGAATCCCATTGCTGTGATGCTCCAGATGGAGATGTTTCTAGGGTACATTCAGCATAAAGAAGCATCAAGGCAATTCAAAGAATGACTCAAAGAAGGATTATACCAAGCCATAAAAAGTGAAACTTGATCAGAGGTTGGTTTTTTAGTCGTATTATGAAAAGGATGAAAGCAAAAGAGGCAGAGGTATAGGGAGGAAAGTCCTTGATGCTTGGGCACTAAAATCCTCAGTAGAACTGGGTGGTGAATTTTTAGAATTTTCTATGCCAAGGCTGTGGAAGCTCTATAATTGAGCACATTCAAATAAAAGAAAGTTGTATTCTTATCAAGACAATAATGTTTTGGGGACAGTGCACAGAAGTGGCATTCAGGTAGATGATCATTGAAGAGTCAATGGATTAAATATCCTACACTTGTTCTTAGGTTCCTAAATCACCACTACCCTCTGACTCCTCTCTTGTTCCATACTTGAAAGCCTGGTGGAAGTTCAAAGAATGGATTAGAACTGGTAAGTGATTACTATATACAACCATGTTTTTTTCTCTTGCTACAGATGTGAAATTTTAGAATCCTTAATGATAATGTAGTAAAGTTGCCATAGTCTTAAATCATAGATCTGCTTTCTCATTAGCAAAATGACTAGTGGTGGTTTAACTCGAGGATCACCACGTCTCACGTAAGGATAGAGGCTAAGGAGTCCTTCATGGTAACCACAGTTGGTGCAGGAATTGAATCCACACTATTAACATTACTCTGCTTCTCAAACCAGCCAATTGAGCTTCAGGGGCGTTAGGCTCAATGTACACAGCTGGTCATGGGTGGATGATACAAAATTAGTGGGGTGGCAAATAGGGAGGACAACAGCCTTAGATTACAGGAGGTCAAATCAGGCTGTCAGTGGCAAACTGAATTCAATCAAGATAATTGTGGCATGATATACTTGGGCAGGACAAACAAGGCAAAGGGAATACATGGGCAGTAAGGTCACAAGGAAGAGACTGTATGCATGTCCACTGTTCCCTTAAAGGTAGCAGGACATGTGAACATGAATGGTCAAGAAAGCTTATAGGATAATGGCTTTTATTAGTCGAGACTGTTTAAGCACAGGGAGCTTATGCTGGAGCTGTAATACATTGGTTTAAAAACCCTCATAACATTAATATTTAAGGGGCAGCACAGTGGCTCAGTAGTTAACACTGCTGCCTCAGAGCACCAGGGACCTGGGTTCGATTCCAGCCTTGGGCAACTGCGTGGAGTTTGCACATTCGCCCCGTGTCTGCGTGGATTTCCTCCAGGTGCTCTGGTTTCCTCCCACAGTCCAAAGATCTGCTGATTAGATGGATTGGCCATGCTAAATTGCCCGTAGTGTTCAGGGAATGTGCAGATTAGGTGGGTTATAGGGGGTATTGGTCTGGGTCTGGGTGGGATGCTCCAAGTGTCAGTGTGGGCTTGTTGGGCTGAAGGGCCTGTTTCCACACTGTAGGGATTCTATGAACAGGCACTTACAGATACACTCGTGATGCCAGGGTATACTACACCGTGGGCCAAATACGGGACCATGGGAATAGAATAGTTAGGTGATGGTTTTTGATAGCACAGACTTTAGTTGAAAGGCCTTTGTACTGTAGACTTATGACTGTAAAGTTCAAAGTGTGCTTTGGCTACAGAGAACAGAGGGAATATCTGCACTGGTAGAGATCAACATTCTAACTTATTTTCAGTTTCAAGCTGTTCAGTTACTCAAGAATTGAATCAGTCATTGTCAAGCAAGAGACCCTTATTAGTCTGTAGACAAATCACCTTGTTGACACTCAAATGCAACTGTAGACAGAACCCCTTGGCTCCTATTCATCTGCAACCACTTCAATTACTGCTTCTTCAAAACATCTGTACAAATAAAGTTTGCCATAAGAACAGTGACTATGTCCTTAATTGAAATGTATGGAGAAAGTTTTGAAAACAGGCATAATTTTACGGGATGGAAATTGGTACCAGTGATGTTTTGTGGCTATGGATTCCTGCAAGATGCAAATGATCAAGAGTCAATGAGTTGTTTACTAGAAGGTAATGGATTCTCAGCTAAGCAGGTTGGAACTGGAAACAAGTTACTAGACAGGGAGAGCCTGCATGCCACAAGGGAGAGCTGCCACAAGCTCAGAAGCTGCCAGATCTCTGCAGTAAAAACTCAATTTAAACTGGTTGCATTTTCTGTAGCAGTTGCTGTTTGCTGTGACTTTTGAAGTAATAAAAGCAACTGATTCACTTGGAAAATACCTGACGTGTACTTAAAAACCAGTGAATGTTTCCAAAGACAAATGAACATGGACAGCCTGTCTAGCCAAAGTCGCACCAACTTGACACTGAAATCAGGAAGCAATGACCACTAAACTGACTTTTCAGCATTTCTCTACTTTTGCCAATAACTTTTTTCCCCGATTTGTTTCTGTGCATGCATAGGTGTGTGTAAGGAGGAGTTTAAGGGGATTTAAAGTTTAGCTAGTATGTCAGTAGCTTATCTGTAGTTATAGTTTAATCACTTAAGTACTAATTAGTTTATCACAGAAACCTTGTCCATGCTTTTGATGAACTTTTGAGAATGTCAGGTAATTGGGGTACTTTGCATACTTTAACATTTATTAAAACTCTGGAAATAGCAGGGCTTGATTTACAGTTTGCTACTCGTGGGTCATAAATGGGTTGCTTGCTTTCAAACGATGCAGCCATCCTCTCAAAACACTGGTTTAAGAGGGCTCTCATTTCAGTCCACAACTTAAAACACAATGGCCCCAAATTTTCAGAATAATGGCACGTGTTCAGATGGTAGGAAAACACTTCGTGACAATGCAAAAGATGCTAAGCATTACATAAAGATGAAAGTTAACTATTGGTGGTTGAAGATGATTAGAATGAGAAAGCATAGAGAATGTGTGTTAGGTTTCTGGAGCACTGTTGGACCTGCAATCATTCAGGCACATGTGGGATATTCCATCATGCTCCTGACTTGTACCTTATAGATGCTGGACAGGTTGAGGAGTCAGGAGCAATGTTCCCTTTAAAAAATTATGCACAAGATGACCAGCATTGGCACTCAATTGCAGCACTGTGTTTTGCTTCTGGAAGTTGCTGCTGGGCAAGGGCCTTGGAAACCTGTGCAGCCATAAGAATATTACAGAAAACACTGGTCAAGAGGGGAATTAGTTACTGCAGTATTCCTAGTCTCTGACCTGCTCTTATTCCATGGTATTTATAACAGTCATACAGCACAGAAGCTGACCCCTTGGTCCAACTTGACCATACCAACCAATTTTCCCCAGACTAAAAACGAGTCCCATAACTCCATTTGCAATGTTTATATAATTTATATTACATGGCAATGGTTACCTGCTGCCTCACAGCACTAGACAGCCAGGTTCAATTCCAGCCTCAGGTGACTGTGCAAACTCCACAGACATCCTCCTAGTATCTGCATGGATTTCATCTGGGTGCTCCAGTTTCCTCCCACTGTCCAAAGTTGTGGGAGTTGGATGGGTTGGCCATGCTAAATTGCCCACACTGTCTGGGGTTGTGCAGGCTAGGTGATAGCCACAGGAAAATACAAGGATAACGTGGTGGTGGGGAAAATAAAGGTGGTGGTCTTGGTGGGATGCTCTGAAGGAGAGTGCAGACTTGATGGGCTGAATGGCCTCTTTCAGAACTGTAGGGATTCTGTGAATTTCTACTTTGGCATCAATTTCTATGCTTTGTGTCCTCACTATGTATTCCACTGAAACTTTGATAGTTTGGGAACTTCTAAATTGCAGGTAGGATTTTCACTACCAGCTAATACAAACAAAGTGCTGAAGAAACTCAACTGATCTCCCAGCATCTATGGAGATGGAAAAGTCAAGTTAATCCATGCCACCACCCCTGTATTCACAGTACTTTGCTTTTAATTGGTTAATTTGATTTCTTGTTGGCACATGTACTGAGTCACATCATAAAACACTGTCCTGCATGCCATCCAGACAAACATGAAATGCCACAAGCAATGGAACAAAATGCAGAACAGTGCCACAGCCACAGAGAAAGGCCAACTCCAACATACAAGGGGTCTTTTCACAAGTCCATCAACAGCAGGAAAGAAGGTATTCCCAAATCTGTTGTCACATTTTCCCAAACCCCTGCATGCTCTGACCAATAGAGGAAGGTGGAAGAGAGCACGACCAGGGTGGGAAGGGTCCCTGACCATCAGTTGATCAGAAGGCAGTGAAAAGTGCAGACAGTCAATAGAAGAAGGCTAGCCCCCACAATGGACCAGGCTGCATTCACAACTCTCTGCAATTTATGGTCTTGGGCAGAGCATACCTACTGGGATGCACCAGGACAACATGCCTTCTATAAAAAAAAAATTGGTTAGAGCCATTGTGGATATGCCAAATTTCCTTGCCTTCTGGGGAAGCATTGGTGTTTTCTTGATTGTACCATCAAGATAGAAGGACCAGGATAGATCAATGACAGACAGGAGTGTGTCTTCCACTCTGCATCCTGAGGTTGATGACTAGCTCCTTCATGTTGCTGACATTAGGGGAGATTGTTGTCTTTACACCATACTACTTAGCTGTCTCTTGTTGTTTGAGATCCAACCCACTATGGTGGTGTCCTCAGCAAGTTTATAAATGTACTTAGAGCTCAATTTGGCCAGTCAAGTGTGTATGAGTAGTATGTTAAGAGGCTAAATATGCAACCTTGCAGAACACCAGTGTCAAGGATTATTGCGGAGGTGGTGTTCAGAGTCAGAGTCTTATAGACCAGAAATAGACCCTTCAGTCCAACTTGCCCATGCTGACAAAGTTTCCCCAAACTAAACTAGTTCCTCTTGCCTGTGTTTGGTGCATACACCTCAACTTTTCCTGTTCACATACTTGTCCAAATCTTAAGCGTTTAGCCCACATGTGAACCACCGTGTTAAGAGGTTGTCCCTCTGGTCTCAAGTCTTTCTCCTCACCTTGGTGGTGGAATTCAAAACTCAGTATTTTGCTATTTACCTTTTCATGTCCCTCAATATTTTCGACCCCTATGGTCACCCTTCAGCTACTATGCTCCTGCAAATAAAGTCTTAGCCTATCCAGCCTCCCCTTACAACTCGAACCCTCCAATTCCAGCAACATACTGGTAAAAAAGAAGTCACTCTTGAACCCTTTATATCTTCCTATGACGGAGTGACCAGATCCGTACACTACTTCAAGGTAGCCTCACCAACATCCTTTACAACCTCAAAATGATGTCCCAATTCCTCCACTCAAATAGAGTTAGGAGTGAAGTAAAGGATGCTAAATGGCTTCTTAATACTCAATCGGTGACAACTTTCAAAGAACTATGTATGTGAATCTCTAGGTCTCTGTTCAACACCACTACCCAGATCCCTACCATTAACTGTATAAGCCTGGTCCTTGTTCATTTCACAAAAACACAATATCTTGCATTTATCCAAATTAAACTCCATCTTCAACCCCTCAGCTCACTGGCCCAACTGATCAAATCCCTCTATAATCCAAGATTAGCTTCTTCACTTGACAATATCACCAATTTTGGTCTCATCCCCAAACTTACTAACCATGTCTAAATTCTCACGTCATTTATGAAATCTAATGAGTGGAGCCAATAATATATTCATGGCTAATCATCCAACTTAGTTCCCTGCTCTCACTTTCTCCCCATATCCTTTGATTCCTTTAGCTCCAAAAACTCCCCAACTCCTTGAAAACATTTAAATGTTTGAGCCTCAACCATTTTCTGTCAAAAGGAATGGCACAGGTCACCATACTAGGCAAAGAAGTTTTTCCCCTCTAAGTGTTCCTAATCCAGATCTTTAGATCATGACTTCTGCTTCTGACTCCTAGTAATCAGAAACATCCTTCCTACTTTAGTCTGTGTAATCCTGTAGCAATTCATGTTTGAGAGATGGCCCCTCTCCCAAATCTGGTGAATACAGTCCTAACCAGTTCAGTCTCTCAATGTCAGTCTTGCTATCCTAGCAATCAGCCTGGCAGACTTCGTTGCCCAACCTCTATAGCCAGGATAATCCTCAGATGGAGACCAAAACTGCATATAATACTCCAGGTGTGGTCTTATCAGTGGCCTATATGACTGAAGATATCCTGTCCTGGTATTCAAACTATCCTCAACAGGAAGGCCAACATACCATTTACCTTTTCCACTACATGCTTACTTTCAGCAGCTGGTGTCCAATGACACCCAGGTCTCATTGTACCTCTGCCTTTCCCAATCTATCAAAATCACTGTCCAGGTAACCACCTGCCTACATCCGTTTGCTACCCAAGTGGACAAGCTCATGTGTCCACATTATATACTTCCATCAGCCATGATTTACCCACTCCCTCAGCTTGTTGTCTGAATCACAAGCATTATTGCATCTTCCTCAGTTCATTCTCTCACCCAGCTTGGGTCATTTGCAAAACTTGGAGACATTGCATTATTTCCATCTGAATCATTTATACTGTGAGTATCTATGGTCCAAACACTGATCCCTGTAGTATATTAGTTGTTGCCTGCCACATGGAAAGAGTTTATTCTCTTTGCTTCCTGTCTGCCAACCAGGTCTTTACCTATCAGTAAACTACCCCAATCCCACAATTTGACATCCTAAATTTTGTGGAACCTTCTTAAAAGGCTTTTAAGTCTAAATAAATCACATCCACTGGCTCCCTGTTATCAACTATTAGTTACATCTTTGAAAAAGTCCAATAGATTTGTCAAGCATGATCCACCTTTGTTAATCCATGCTAACTGTGCTACTTTGTAATAGATTCCAGCATTTTCCCCCCATTACTGATGTCAGGCTAATTCGGCTATAATTCCCTGTTTTCTCTTTAGCTCTATTAAGAGCACGAGCTATTCCATAGGAACAGTTTGTGTACAGAATCTTGCTGTGCTGTATATCAGACTAACGATGCACCCACTATTTTGAGGGCAACCCCTCAAGTACTCGAGGATGTAGATTTAGGCCCAAGGGATTTAGCAGTCTTTAATCCCTTCAAATTCCCCTACAAGTGCTCATTCCTTCTAGTTCCTCCCTTACTGGGCCCTGCACTCATTTCAACACTTGGAGACATTATCTGTCTTTCTTTTGAAGACATTTCACATTTCCTAACCAGTGATGTTAGAGGGATTGTTTACATTCCTGAAATAACTCCATTCAGGAACAGTTATTTCCAGGCTCAGGATCAGACTTCGTTCCACTTTTTAATAAAAGAAAGTGTCACCATCATTGCCTCCTCCAAACTACACAGATGATCTAATCTATTTTAGGATAAAAACAGCTCCTCTGTTATACTTTTTCCCAATAAAAGTTATTTAGGAAACTAAATACATCTTCAAGACCTCAGTTACATAAATTAGTAAACTACATTTCTGGGTCAGTTTTTCAAATTGAGAAAAAGTCAGGTAGCTTGAATGGAAAATATTCCTTGGGTTTTCCTTGCCTCCCATTTAATGTTTAACGAACAAAAGCAGTTCCTATATCATGAAAAATCATAGGAAAATCATTTGCCCATGCTATTATTTCCAGTTTACTTTGTTAAAAATGTTGTTTACTAATAGTCTGCAAAGACATGTAGAAACTTCAATACCTACAGGGCACATTTGGGTTCAGGCATTTTGCCTGGGGTGGAGCCAACATTTAACTCTGGCAGACATCTAAATAATTCTCTTTAAACTGCAGACAAATCTTAAACTATGTTTATCTTCCAAAAGAAAAACACAAACATTCAGTCCCATTGCAGAGATATTCCTCAAGGCAATAACATTCCGAACTAGAATTAATGGAACCCTGAAGTAGTGACCTACACAAGCAAAAAGCTAGTCTAATTTGGCAGGTCTGTGCCCAAGATATGAGCAAAGTAGCTGACATTTATAGTACACCACTTAGCCTCAACCCTTGACAAGAGTAACAGTGGTGCTATACAACTAAGACATCACCCAATAAGTATTATTTCCATTCTCATCTTACACCACAATAAAATTTGGCAAGTTCTTCACATTAAACTTCACAGCACATTCCAAATTCTAGCAATGTTGTCTGAGGGAGGTATTCCCACTCATGTGGATAATTGAGCAACACAGTGGACTAGAAAAGTAATTGCTATCCCATATGAACCGCAAGTCAGACAACCTTATTTTACTTAGAAAATGACGAAGAGATTTGCACTAACAGATCAGCTAACAAAAGCAATACCACAAATGCTGAAATCTGAAATAAAGCTGAAAATGCTAGAGAAACAGGTCTGACGCATCTGGAGAGGGAGAAACTGAACTGATATTTGGGAGATTCTAGTCAGAACAGGAAGTTGCTGGAAATTGCATTTATGCTGTTACAGAAGGAGAGATGTTGCAAGAGTGGGTTGAACAGATTGTCTTTCGCCCTGGGCACCTTCACAAAGATAATGTTGATAAGGAGGTTAAAGATCCAAAACAATTGTTTAAAAAAATAAAATTAGCCTCCTCAGAAAGCAAAGCCAACTAGATACAAGTCCTAAAGGTTGTAAAAAGCTTAAGCAAAAAAGGTGTTGTTCCTCCAGCTGGTGTAGGAGCTTTGCTGGAACATTAGCAGACCCAGGACAGAAATATTAGTATGGAGCAAGATGGTTTATTGAAATGGCAAACAACTGGAATGCCAGTTATTCTTACTGACAGACCAGTGGCGTTCCACATTGTGGAAGTCTGCATTTGGCCTTCTCAATTTAAAGGTGTGACACTGAGCAACAAATATGGTTGATTAAACTGAAAGAAGTATATGTAAAGTCCTGCTTCACCTGGAAGGTGTTTAGGGCTTTGGACAGTGAAAAGGGAGAAGAAAGATCAAGTGTTACACCTCTGCAATTGCCATAGGTGTGAGGAGAGTGGGAATTGTTACTCCATTCTTCCATCAGTGCTATGACGTCCCAGAGGGAATATCTCTGCAGTGGAAGGGATGTGTTTGCTGGAGGTGGTTCAAATAGTGCTGGATAATCTTTTGAATTTGAAGAATGGTGGATGGAAAGGGAGGACAAAGGAACCTGATCATTGTTCAGGGGTTGGTGGGGGGGCGCTGCAAGGAGTGAGGGCAGAAGAGCAGGAAATGAATCAGACATGACAGCCCTGTCAACTGCAGTGGGGGTAATTCTTGGTTGAGGATTTAAAAAAAGCACAAGTCTGGGGCACTCCACTGTAAAGTGGCTGGAACAGGAGACAGAAAAATTGGGAGAATGGTAAGGAGTCACTGCAGAAAAATTGAGGAAGAGCAGTCAAGGAGTTGAGGAGTCAAGGATAAAGGAATCTGGATTCAAAATATTAACTGTTTCTCTATCTGCATATTTCATCAATATAGATTACTTGTGGCAAACAAACTGCTGTCCGAAGCAAATGACAGACAGATGTATCATTTTCTTAGGGTAACAGCTGATAGATTTTTTAAAAAAAATTCATGGGATGTAGGCATCACTGGCTATGCCAACATTTATTACCCATGCCCAATTGTTATGGGTCAATTACATTGCTGGGTGCCTGGAGTCACACGCAGGCCAGACCAGGCAAGAATGGCAGATTTCCTTCCCTAGAGGACATTAGTGGACTAGAGAAGTTTTCCTGTCAATCAACAATGGTTTCATGGTCAAAACTGGACTCATTTTTTCCTTATGGAATCCAAAACCTTCCATATAGGATTTGAAGCCCAGCCCCCAAAACATTTCCTGGGTCTCTGGATTAAATAATTTAGCTATAATTTAAACCAAGAATATATACAATGCAAAAGCATGAAACTGGGAAACACTGGCTTGATACTCACATGTACTACTAGAGTAGCAACATTTTCAATAAGCAACGCAACAGCAATCAGACAGTGCACGAAGACAACTGCATCCCAACATAAAGTACTTTTGGAGTTCCATTTAGTCAAATTCATACTGAAATAGAAAATATGAAGATCACTTAGTTTCATGATTTGCTAACAAGTTGATGGAGCATGGTAGGCACTACTGAATCAATTAAGTTTGCATATGATGTAATTATTGTTCAGAATTAAGTTGGCAGAGCCCTTCAAGGCCCACATGACAACACTTGGGTTTCTCTTTCCTATGGGAGAGAACCCATAAACACCTGACCTACACCTAACCCTGTACTATCACAAATGGAAACTGTGTGGAGAATGTTAGGGGGCAAAGGTATGTTCAATTTAGACATCAATCCCCTGTACCAATGGAAAATATTTTAATGTTGAATAATTGGAATAAAAAAATTACAAACATACAAATTATGACTAAAGTTAAGCCATTCATTATCTCAAAGCTGCTCAACCACTATATGGACATAACTAATCTGTTTTAAGTTTCATATTCTCATCTAACCCTCATTCTTTATTTCCTTGCTGTGGCAACTTAGCCACCTTGCATTGCCCAAGCACCAACTGCTGACATTAGGCAAGGTGCCAGCATGGTCTGGGTTGGAAGTCCATTGTTCAGAAATTTCAGCAATGCCAGACATTCTATTCTGCTATTTTCTAACATATTGTAACTAAAGAAACTGTACCTAAGTACCTTTGTACCAAAGACGCACTAAGTGGCGACATATGAACTTCACTATACTCAGTAGTATCTGTGACAAAAGGCTAATCTAATATCTAATCTAACAAAAATCCATCAACCTCCACCTTAATATTACTCATTGGCCATAGAGCTTTCCAAAGTCACACAACCTCCAGGGAAAAAAGTAGGTTTCATTTGTCCTAAAATGGCAACCCCTACTTTTAAGAGGGTGCCCAATTAAATTTTAATTTTTTTTAAACTTTAACCTATTTTTCTAAATCAACCTGTTCAAAGATGTCATAACACCTGCAGATGGGACTTGAACCGGTCTCTCCTCCAGGAGTAGGGAGATTACCTTCCCTAGAGGACATTAGTGAAGTAGAGATGTTTTCCTGTCAATCAACAATGGTCTCATGGTCACCATTGGACTGTTAATGTGATTTTTTTTCCCTTATTGAATCCAAATTCCACCATCTGCCATGATAGGATTTGAAGCCAAGCCCCCAAAACATTTCCTGGGTCTCTAGATTAAATAGTTCAGCTGTAATACCATGAGGTGGTGTGTCACTGGGTCAAAATCCTGAAGGTCATCCCCCCCCCCCCCCCCCCCCCCCCCACTCAAAAGAACGCGCAATCTATGAGTTGTAGGTAGAGGCACATTGGTTCAAATAGACAGCTCGCTACTACCTAAGTGGTTAGGGACACGCAATAAATGTTAGCCAGCCAGGGAAGTGCACGTCCCACAGCAAATTATAACAACCTGAGGATGATCATACCTCAGGCAAGGCAAAGATATAGAAGAGATAACAATGTGGAGCTGGAGGAATTCAGCAGGCCAGGCAGCAGGGAGCAGGAAAGTTGACGTTTCAGGTCAGGACCCTTCTTCAGAAACGGGTGAGGGGGAAGAGAGCTCGGAAATAGTAAGAGGAGGGGGGGGGCTGGGGAAGGTAGGTGGGATGGTGATAGTTTAGTGCTGGCAGGCAGTGGTGGGGATTGGTCAGTGGGGTGGGAGAGAAGATGGAAAGGTTTTGTCAGGTCAAGGAGCAGGGAGAGAGGGAGGGTTGGTCATGGGAGGAGGCCAGGGATGGGGAGATTTTAAAACTAGTAAAGTCCACATTTAGCACATCATGGTGGTAGGCTCCCAAGGCGGAATAGGTGCTGCTGCTCCTCCAGTTTCCAGGTGGTGTCATTGTGACACTGGAGGAGGCCAAGGATGGACATGTCACCCAGGGAGTGGGAAGTTGAAATGGTTCGCGACTGGAAGGTGTTGTTGTTTGTCGCAAACAGGGCGCAGTCTCCAAGCCTCCACAATGTAGAGAGTTGTCCTTCATGGTAACTTCAACCTCCACAGGAATGGAGCACACACTGCCGTTATCACAATCATCCACTCAATTGAGCTAACCAAGCCCCTCAACTAAACTGGTTTTTAAGAAGGCATCTCATTATCCTCTGCTTAAGGCCAATTAGAAGTAGGCAGTAAATACTGGCTTTGCCTGTGAAACACATTCCTTGATTGATTAAGAAGTCCTGCAAATGCCAAATGATGGGTCAAGACAGTTTCCTAAAAGATGCCTATAATTATTACTTCTCGTTTCTTTTATCTTTGAATTCTTTTACCTCCCTGGAGTCTTTCAGTCTATTTCTGGTAGCAGAAATAAACTGATTAGCTGTTCTTTTCCAAAAGATAACTTGTAGCAACACGGTTTTACTTGATCATGATAGCATGCACTATCTTGTCATTGCAAGGCGGCTGCTGGTTATTGAGAAACAAAGTTTAGATTATTAAATCAGAGGTTGTACTTGAACTAATGGAATGACAGCCAAGAATCTTTGAGCACATTCTGATAAAACTCTGGCCACTAAGCACAATCAGAAATATTATTCCAATAAAAATACACTTACAGCTAAAATTAGTTGCTTTGTATTTATTGCACTGCCATTGATTTATCAACCAAGTAGATTTTTGTGCCATGTTCCTTGACTCATGCCAATTTGTGTAAAGCTATTTATTAGCTATGTGCTACCCAGATAGTGTGCATGTTACATTACACAATTAATGTTTCTGTATAAGTTTCTCAGCAGTTCTGTTCGTACACATAGCAATAGGTTTTCTGGTCTTTTAAAGAAAAAGTAAACATTACTGTGCCAATTCAGATTATCTTGCTACACCACCTGTGTTATTGTAGCAACACAAGAGTAACCTGCATCGTCACATACTGATGCATTGCAGGGTCTTCATACACATTAATGCCGTAAATTTTCCTCACTATCCTATTCTGTTGTACCAATTCAATATTATTTACTATAGATTTTATTACACTATCATATTAATCCATATATTTTAAAAAACATGACTACTTTGTTTAAATTTCACCTTGTTGGCACTCACTGAAGCTTAATGGCAGGTGGCTAAATGCTACTGGACCATTTGGCATTGTTGAAAAATTCTAGAAATTAAAGCAATTCACAAGTTAAATCAAATTCTGCCATTAAAACTACACAAGGAATATACATTTATTTTACAAGAGTAGCCACAGATAGGTTGAGATTTATAGCTAATCGATAGCTGACTTCTTAGCCAAAAAAAGACGGGACACCCGAGATGCCCTGAATAATCAAGGCAGATTATGTATATGGTAGGGAATGGTAAAGCTTCTGGGTTGCTAGTATGCTGTTTCTTAAATCCTAGATGAGCAATCGATTCTGTTGTAAATGCCCACAGAACACAAATAGGTGTGCATTTTGCCTGCACAAACGCAGGCATTTTTATGGAAGCCCTGGCATTCTTCAGAGACCTCTGAATCAATTTAGCGGTTTTGTGAAGTTTAAACTGAACAAAGGTTGTCAAACACAAACCAGGAGAGTCACTACGGAGGATAACACGCTGGTTTATAATTTCGACAAGTCACAGAAACCAACGGCCAATTACTTCAACATTTACCTTTACTCGGCTTCCGGGCTGATGGCTGAATCGATTGTGACCCCTCAAACCAATACAAGCCAAAGTACCACCAGTGCTCGGACCCTGCCAGTGGTCAACTACTTCAGATCTCCAGACACCGAAGCATTCTCTTCCTTCACGGGTTAATAACTATCTCAGCCACAGCCCAACACAAAAACCTCCTAACTCTCTCTTTCCTTCTGTCCTTCCTTCCTCCCTCACTACTCTCTGAATAGATTCCAACGATTCTTTTACAGGCTTTATATACCTGAAGCTTCCACCTCCTTCGACTCCCGTCCCACCTCCAGCCATCCCGCCCTCTCTGTGGTTGCGCCAATTCCCAATAGTTTGCGTCACTCACACCGTCAGCATACTGCGCCTGCGCACATTGCCACCTGCTGGCGCCCACGTGCCTGAAGTTTGAAAATCAACTGCCGGAACGTTCGCTGTTTCTCGGCGCCACGGACTCGGGTCTGTTAGCGGGCCCACGCTGGCAAGTCAACGGAACCATCATGAAATTCTCGCGATTTGTTTCCGGGACCTCGAAATGTTGGTACCGATGGAGCTGGAAATCTTCTGGTTCCAATACACTCATTAATGTGCCTAATCTCCTGCCTCCATCTTTGATCCCCCTCTTGGCCTTTGCAGCCCATACTCCAACACTCTTGTCCTCTTTTTTAACTCTGTGTAACAGACTTTCTGCCACTGACCTACTGTGACTGACTCTGTCTGCTGTCCCCTTTCGGACCCACTGTCACTGATTCTCTGACACTGACCCTCTGTCATTGACCCCCTCTCAGATCCAATGCCACTAAATCTGTGTCTCGGACCCTCTGCTATTAACTCTCTGTCACTGGCTATCCAACACTGACCCTGTGTCACTGACCTTCGTCTCCAGTTCATTTACTCTGAATTTCTGCCTCCTCATTTCAGCTAGCAACCTAACTCAAATTATGTTCTATAAAGGCTCTAGAGGGATACAAGTTAGCCAGGAAAGAGCTGAAGAAAGGGCTTAGGAGAGCTATAAGGGGGCATGAGAAAACCTTGGCAGACAGGATCAAGGAAAACTCCAAGGCTTTTTACATGTACAAGATGAATAAGACAATGACCAGAGAAAGGGTAGGGCCAATCAAGGATTGTAAAGGGAATTTGTGTACGGAGCCTAAAGAGATAGGAGAGATCCTTTATGAATACTTTTCTTTGGTATTCACAACTGAGAGGGACCTACTTGTAGAGGAGGACAGTGTGAAACAAGCTGGTAGGCTAGAGGAGGTCGATGTTAGTAAGGAAGATGTACTAGGAATTTTGAGGAACTTGAAGATAGATAAGTACCCCGGGCCTGATGGGATTTATCCAAGGATTCTATGGGAAGTGAGGGAAGAGATCGCAGGGCCTTTGGCGATGATCTTTTCGTCCTCACTGTCCATGGGTATGGTGCCGGAAGATTGGAGAGAGGCAAATGTCATTCCCTTGTTCAAAAAAGGGAATAGGGATAACCCCGGAAATTACAGGCCAGTTAGTCTTACGTCAGTGGTGGGCAAATTATTGGAAAGGGCTCTGAGAGATAGGATTTATGATCACTTGGGTAGGCACAGTTTGATTCGTGATATTTAGCATGGATTTGTGAGGGGTAGATCATGCCTCACAAACCTTATTGAATTCTTTGAAGAGGTGACCAAACACTTGGATGAAGGTAGAGCAGTGGATGACGTATACATGGATTCAAGTAAGGTGTTTGATAAGGTTCCCCATGGTAGGCTCAGGCAGAAAGTAAGGAGGCATAAGAAAGGGGGAAATGTGGCAGATTGGATTCAGAATTGGCTGACCCAAGTGAGGGAGGTAGATATAGGGGAGATGTCAGAGGTAGGTTCTTTACTCAGAGAGTGATAGGGGCGTGGAATGCATTGCCGGAGAGGGTAGTGGAGTCGGCCTCATTGGGGGCATTTAAGCGGCTATTAGATAGGGATATGGATGATAGTATAAGGTAGGGGTGGAGGTTAGATAGGCCTTAGGATTAAGGTAAAAGTTCGGCACAACATCGTGGGCCGAAGGACCTGTACTGTGCTGTAAACTTCTATGTTCTAGGACTGAGCGTGCATTTGTTGCCTAAGACAATCTAAATCTTTGATTTGTCCAAACTTAATTTCCAAAAAAAAAAGAATTGTTAAAAAATGTTGCAATTAACCGGAAATCTGTAGTTCAAGTTCAGCAGCTGCTAGTTTTAAGCAGTGTTTTTTTTTCAAGGCATGCCTTGAACAAACAGATTAATGAAGAACCAGCTGAACGTGGATCGATATTAGAAGTGACACAGGTAGACCGTTTTCTTGAGAGCATGTATAAGTAGTCAGCTTTTTATGACTATGGATGTGACTTACAATAAAGTGCTGCAGTTGAGCATCCCAAAGAATGCAACTTAGATTAGTGCAGCAGGGGTCAGGAACTAGAGCAATAGGACAGCAAGGAAAATAGCTGAGGAGGACTCAGAGACTAATGCCAGTAAGACTAATAGGAAGAACAGATAGAGAGAGCTTACTAAACATGATAGGACTGGCAGTCTGAGGTGTATTTATTTTAATGCGAGGTGTATAACAGATAAGGCAGATGAACTTAGGGTCTTAGAGTCATACACCATGGAAACAGATACTTCGATCCAACTCATCCATGCCAACCAAGTTTCCTAAGCTAAACTATTCCCTTCTTGCCTACACTTGGCGCATATTCCTCTAAACATTTCCTATTCATGTACCTGTTCAAATGTCTTTTAAACGTTGTAACTGTACCTGCATCTACCATTTCCACTGGCAGTTCATCCTACATACAAACTACCCTCTGTGTGAAAAAGTTGCCCTTCAGTCCCTTCTAAATCTTTCTCCTTTCACATTAAAAATCTGCCACCTAGTTTTGAACTTCCCCACACCCTGGGGAAAAGACCTTTGCTATTCACCTTATGTATGGCGCTGTGTATGATTTTATAAACGTCTATAAGGTAACCCCTCAACCTCTTACGCTCCAGTGAATAATGTCCCAGCCTATCCAGCCACTCCTTATAAAAAAACCCTCCAGTCCTACTAACATCCTAGTAGATCTTTTCTGAACATTCTCCAACTTAATAAAAACTTTCCTATAGTAGGGTGATCAGATCTGTACACTGTATTACAAAAGTGCCTCATCAACGTTCTATACAACATTAACATGACATCCCAACTCCTATACTCAGTGGTCTGAGCAATGAATGCAAGCGTGTTAAGTGCCTTCCTTACCCACCTTGTATCCCTGCAATGCAAGTTTCAAAGAACTATGTACCTGAACCCCTAGGTCTCTTTGTTCGACAACACCACCCAGGACCCAACTCCTAACTGTATAAGTGCTGCGTTTGTTAGTTTTAGCAAAATGGATTTATCGAACAAAGAACAAGAACAAGAACAAAGAAAATTACAGCACAGGAACAGGCCCTTCGGCCCTCCAAGCCTGCGCCGATCCAGATCCTCTATCTAAACCTGTCACCTATTTTCCAAGGATCTGTATCCCTCTGCTCCCTGCCCATTCATGTATCTGTCTAGATACATCTTAAATGATGCTATCATGCCCGCCTCTACCACATCTGCAGGCAACGCGTTCCGGGCACCCACCACCCTCTGCATAAAGAACTTTCCACGCATATCTCCCTTAAACTTTTCCCCTCTCACCTTGAAATCGTGACCCCTAGTAATCGAGTCCCCCACTCTGGGAAAAAGCTTCTTGCTATCCACCCTGTCTATACCTCTCATGATTTTGTAGACCTCAATCAGGCCCCCCCTCAACCTCCGTCTTTCTAATGTAAATAATCCTAATCTACTCAACCTCTCTTCATAGCTAGCGCCCTCCATACCAGGCAACATCCTGGTGAACCTCCTCTGCACCCTCTCCAAAGCATCCACATCCTTTTGGTAATGTGGCGACCAGAACTGTACGCAGTATTCCAAATGTGGTCGAACCAAAGTCCTACACAACTGTAACATGACCTGCCAACTCTTGTACTCAGTACCCCGTCTGATGAATGAGAGCATGCCATATTCCTTCTTGACCACTCTATCCACCTGCGTTGCCACCTTCAGGGACAATGGACCTGAACACCCAGATCTCTCTGTGCAGTTAACCTCCATCTGCCACTGCTCAGCTCATCGGCCCAATTGATCAAATCCCTTTGAAATCTTAGATAACCTTCTTGACTGTTGAATTTACCACCGATTTTGGTATCATGTGCAAACTTACTAAACTCCTAAATTCTCATCTAGATCTTTTATATAAATGACAAACAACAGTGGACCTAGCACCGATCCCTGTGGAACACCTCTGGGGATAGGCCTCCAGTCCAAAAAACAACCCTCCACCACCATACTCTGTCTCCTACCGTCAAGCTAATTTTGTAACCAATTGGCAACGTCTCCCTGAACCCCAAGTGATCTAACTTTACTAATCAATCTATCACGCAGAACCTTGTCAGAAGTTTTACTAAAGTCCATGTAGACCATGTCTACTGCTTTGCCCTCATCAATCTTTTTGCTTACATCTTTGAAAATCTCAGTCAAGTTTGTGAGACACAATTTCCCACGCACAAAGCCATGCTGACTATTCCTAATCAGCCCTTGCCTCTCCACATCCTATCTCTCAGAATCCCCTCCAACAACCTACTCACCACTGATGTCAGACTCACTGGTCTATAGTTCCCTGGCTTCGCTTTACAGCCTTCCTTAAATTAAGGTGCAACATGGGGTGGCATGGTGGCTCAGTGGCTAGCACTGCTGCCTCACACCACCAGGGACTTGGGTTCAATTCCAGCCTTGGGTGACTCTGTATGGAGTTTGTACATTCTCCCTGTGTCTGTGTGAGTTTCCTCCCACAGTCCAAAGATGTGCTTGCTAGGTGGATTGGCCTTGTTAAATTGCCTGTACTGTTTAAGGGTGCATAGATTGGGTGGGTTTATAGGGGGATGGGTCTAGGTGGGATACTGTAAAGGTTGGTGTAGACTTGTTGGGCCAAAGGGCCTGTTTCCACACTGTGGGATTCTATGATCTCTGATTAGCCACCATCCAGCAATTCACCTGTGGCTGTCCATGATCCAAATAGCTTTACTAGAGGCCCTGCATTTCTTCCCTAACTTTCCACAATGTCCTGAGACACCTTTAATCAGGACCAGAGATTTATCCACTTTTTTTAAAGATTTCCAGTACCTCCCCTTGTGTAATGTGGACTGTTCAAGACATTAATGCTTACTTCCCTGAGTTTCTTAGCCTCCGACTCGTTCTCTGTAGTAAAAACTGCTGTGAAATATTCGTTTAGTGTCTCTCCCATCTCCTGTGCTTCCACATAGTTGACCTCGTTGATCTTTAAGGGGCCCTATTCTCTCCCTAGTTGTTCTTTTGCTCTTAATGTACTTGTAGAATCTCTTTGGATTATCCTTAACTTTATCTCCCAAGGCTATCTCATATCCCCTTTTTGCCCTCTTGATTTCCCTCTTAAGAGTGCCCCTACACCCCTTATACTCTTCAAGAGATTCACTTGATGTCTATACCTCCTTATTCTTGATCAGAGTCTCAATATATTTATCCATTGATCGTTACTCTTACCAGCCTTACCCATCACTCTAACAGGAACACAATGCCTCTGAACTCTTGTCATAGAGATTACAGCATGGAAACAGACCCTTTGGTCCAACTCTTCCGTGCTGACCAGATATCCTAGATAAATCTAGTCTCATTTGCCATCATTTGGCCCATATCCGTCTAAAGTCTGCCTATCATATACCCATGCAGATGCCTTTTAAATGTTGTAATTGTACCGGCCTTCACCACTTCCTCTGGCAGCTCATGCCATACACACACCAACCTCTCACCTTAAACCTATGCGCTCTAGTTTTTGACTTGCCCACCCCAGGGAAAAGACCTTGTCTATTTACCCAATCCATGCCCCTCATGATTTTATAAACCTCTGTATCTCACTTCTGAAAGCCTCCCACTTGTCAGTCATCCCTTTACCTGCAAATAGTCTACTCCAATCAACTTCTGAAAATTCCTGTCTCATTCGATCAAAATTTGCCTTACTCCAATTAAGACCTTTTATACAAGGCCTATCCTTTTCCATTCCTATTTTAAAACTAGAATAGAATAGAATCCCTGCAGCGTGGAAACAGGCCCTTGAGCCCAACAAGTCCACACCAACCATCAAAGCATCCCACCCAGACTATAACCAACCCAGTCTTCACATCCCTGAACACTACGGACAATTTAGCATGGCCAATCCACCTAGCCTGCACATTTTTGGATGATGGGAGGAAACGGCCGCAGACACTGGGAGAATGTGCAGACTCCACACAGGCAGTCATCCGAGGGTGGAATCGAATCCAGGCCTCTGGTGCTGTGAGGTGACAGTGCTAACCACTGAGCCGATATGCCGCCCAAAATTTGTGGTTAGAAACCAATAAACTTGGTCAGCATGGGGATTGATTTGATGACCTTGGCATTATTAGCACCACACTCTAACTATCTGAACTAATAGAATTATGATCACTGGTCCCAGAGTGCTGCCCCCCCCCACTCCCCACTAACACTTCACTTGCCCTGCCTTTTTTCCCAAGAGAAGTTCAGCCTTTGCTCCTTCTCTAGTAAGTACATTTACACATTTATAAAGAAAATTTTCTTGAACATATTTAACAAATTTCTCACCATTAGGTGATGGCCTAATGGTATTATCGCTGGACTGTTAATCCAGAGACTCAGATAACATTCTGGGGACAACAAGGTGCAGGGCTGGATGAACACAGCAGGCCAAGCAGCATCATAGGAGCAGAGAGGCATTCTGGGGACCCAGGTTCAAATCCCGCCACGGCAGATAGTGGAATTTGAATTCAATAAATATCTGGAATTAAGAATCTAATGATGACCCTGAAACCATTGTTGATTGTTGGAAAAACCCATCTGGTTCACTAAGGTCCTTTAGGGAAGGAAACTGCCATCCTTACCTGGTCTGGCCTACATTTGACTCCAGACTCACAGTAACGTGGTTGACTCTTAACTGCCCTGTGGGGCAATTAGGGATGGGCAAAAAAATGCTACCTAGTCAACGATGCCCTCAGCCCGTGAATGAATAAAGGAAAAAAAACCCATCCAAGCACTTAACACTCTAGCAGTCCCAGCCTATGTCTGGAAAGTTAAAAACCCCTACTTTTACAACCCTATTCTTACATATATCTGAAATCTCTCAACATATTTGCTCCTTAGTTTCCTGCCAACTACTGGGGGCCCTATAGTATAACTTCATTAAGGTGACCATCCCCTTCTTATTTCTAAGTTCCACCCGTAAAGTTTAACTGAACAATCCCTCCGAAATACCGGCTCTAAGTACAGCAATAATGTTTTCCCTACTTAAAAAACACCACTCCCCTTCCTCTCTTGCCTCCCTTTCTATCCTCCCTGTAGCATCCACACCCTGGAACATTGATCGGCCAGTCCTGTCCCTCCCTCAGCCATGCTTCTGTAATAGATATGATGTCCCAGTCCCCTATTCCCCTACATGCTGTGAGTTCATCTGCCTTACCTGTAAGACCCTTTGCAATAGAGCTTGGATTAATAAACATAATTACAATATTGTCACTATTACACATTGTATTTCCACATGTTTTACCCACCCCCTGTGCAGTTGAGCCAACCGTGGTGTAACAAATTTGGATGCTGTCACTTTCCCCTGAGAGGCCATTTCCCTCAAAAGTGTCCAATGTGGAATAACTTTTACAGGGGAATAACCACAGGAGACTTCTACACAGTCTTCCTGATCCTCTTGTTTTGCAAGTTGGTCACCTGTGAACTGCCTGTGGAGTCTTAGCCTGTGATGTGATCACCTCTCTATATGATTTATCCATGACACTTTCTGCTTTGTGGATGCTCCAACGTGTCCCTGTCCCCTCTGATCCAGCTCTGACACCCAGGCTTTGAGGAGCTGCAGCTGTGGACGCTTCCTGTACACATGCTGGTGCCAGGCGCTAGAAATATTCCTGCTTGATTTACCCCTTTTAAATTAAACCTTTTGGAAGATGCTTAATATAAAATAATACAAATTAATCTAGGGCCCTTATTCCATGGTCCTCATTACAATAGAATATAGTCTTTACAAACTATAAAACCCAATAATGTAAAAAGCACCTCTTTCCCTTTGCACCAAATTCCCACTGTGTTCCAAATTTTCAGATACACACACTCACTCTGGCTGCATCTCACTCAGGATATGCTCACTCCCAAATGATCATGGTCTTCTATCAGTCCCTTTCATAAAAATAGAATAAGCTAAGATGACTCACACGAGTTAAGCTTCGATAGTAATCAACATATATATTCAGGCCCTATTAAGGCGTAAGGTGATTGACTGTTAACTGCCCCTCAGTTAGCTGAGTCAGCTACCTTAATAATCTTTTAACTAGACTACTGAATGTTTAATAAAAAAGAAAAAAAAAAGACTTACCAGTTCATTTCACACTGTTCTCCAAATTCCCAGAAACATACATTCACACTGGCTTTCTCACTCAGGATATATTCTCTCTCACTGCACATGCAAAGCTTATGAAGATCTGGGGAGCTGGATTAATTGGATAGTTCTACAAAGAACTGTCACAGATGCAATGACCAAACAACCTTCTGTCTCACATAATTCTAGGATTATTCTTAAAACCTGTGACGCTTTAGGAGCCAAGTTATCACATGGATTTAGCAGTTGTTCAAGGATTAGAAACAATAACAAATGTTTTGATATTTGCTTCTTCTCTCGACCATTTCCCAATGGGTCTGGAGAAGCTGCAGCTGTTGGGCTCCAGTGACGTGTTAGAAAGGGCTGGGTATTGGACTTTTAAACTTTAAAGTCCACTCAGCAGCTGTCTTACAACATTGAGCAACTAACAGGATACGGTACGTTTTAGTTCAAAGGTCTGAATCTGTATCGTGATGTATATTTATTCTTAATTCCTGTTTTTCTTGGGACATTTAGATGGGAGCTGCAATAGCCAAGCTTTTCCTTCCAACCCTCAGCAGCCTGATCTTCCTTCCTACCATCACCATTGCAGCAAAGCGGAGATTCCACATGGAAGCCATGATTTACTTCTTCACGATGTTTTTCATAGCGGTAAGAGGATATTTTTGACAATCTATATTTACCTATCAGGCTATCATAAATAGCTGAAACCATCTGCATAAACCATGTGGTGCTAGCAGATTACCCTGTTCCTTTTACCTAGCACTGAATCAAACAGTGATGGTGAGACTAGGCAAATATTTATTCTACCTCCGCTGATTCTTCTAAAAATCTCCTTTTGTGAAAATGATCTATCCTCCCCTGAGAAGTTTTATCTACTTCATTGTATTTATTTTCACGTGTAATTGACTGAAATGTTTTTTCTTTCTCTTCTAGTTTTTTCATGCTTGTGAAGGGCCTGGCCTGACAGTTTTGTGTATCATGCGTCATGACATTCTGCAGTATTTCAGTGTTTATGGCACTGCTCTATCCATGTGGGTCACTTTAATAGGTGAGAAATAGTTTAATCCAGTTTTCTCCTATAGAAGATCAAATGATGAAAATAAACCTCCTGACCTGTTAGTTACAGCAGAGCCTCAGGAGATTCACAGAAATAATCACAGAACTATGACCAACAGTGATCTGATTTGACCATTTCCTGTTGCTCAAATTGGAACAAACACTGAAACAAGAAAATCCTAACCCAGCAGTCAGAAACAGATATCTGTGCATGGGTGTAATAATCTTTCCTTGCAGAGAATTTGAGTGTAAACGTAGCGGATGTCCATAATGGGGTTTGAGTGTGTATGTAAAATGTTTCCTAAAGAGAGTCTGAGTTCACACTCAGATATGGTGAATGTTCCTAAGGGCTGTGTGTGTCGACACGTTAAACTTATGGGAGCCTGTGAGTAAGTATTGTGAATGTTCCTGAGGCAATCTGTATGTAGCTATGATGAATGATCTGTGAAGGAAGTCTGTGTGTCACGGTGAATGTTTTTGAGGGAGTTTCTTTAATTCAATAATGGGATGTGCACGTAACTGACTAAGCCAGCGTTTATGCCCATCCCTAAAGGTTTGGGAAGGTGGTGATAAGCTGCCTTCTTGGACCACTGCAGTCAATGTGGCATTGGTGCACCCATTATGCTATTAAAAAGGGAGTTCCAGGATTTCAACTCAGTGACACTGAAGCAATGGCGATAGATTTCCATGATAGGACGGTGTGTCGCTTGGAGGGGAACTTGCAGTTGATTGAGTTCCTATGCATCTGCTATTTTTCTCCTTCAAGGCTGTAGATGTCACAGGTTTGGAAGGATTTGTCAGAGAATCCTTGGAGAGTTGCTGCAGTTTATCTTATTGGTGATATTAATTTCTGCCACTATGTGTTGATGATAGAGAGAACAAATGCAGAAGGTTATGGATAGGGTGCCAATCAAGTGAGCTGTATTTTTCTTCATGAATGGTGTTGAGCTTCTTGAGTGTTGTTGGAACTGTATGAATTCAGATAAGTGGAAAATATTTCTTCACACTCCTGACTTGTGTCTTGGAGATGGTAGACAAGCATTGGGCATGTAGTGACAGTTTCTCAATGTTTAACTCCACGATATTGTTACAGTGTCACTATACATGTCCCCAAACATTTAAGTTTGAAGTTGTCAACTTGAAATACTCAGAATTCAAGTTTATGCTTATATTTAATATTTTAGGCATCTACAGTTATGAGTGGCACAGAATTTTAGAGTGATGACAGTACAGTAAAAGAATTTTAATATCTCTTTTGGCTTTCTGAAATAGCAGTTCATCTAGGGCCATTTCCCGCCTTCACATTCCTCCTTTTCGGAAAAGAATCCATTTACCTCTTGAATGCCTTGATTCACCCAACTACAGTCCACCACACTGTTGGACAGTGCCTTCCATGTCCTGATTATCACTGCATAAAAGAGAGTTTCCTCATGTTACAATTGCTTCTTTTGCCAATTACATATGAACATAAGAACACAGGAAATAGCAGGAATAGGCCATCTGGCCGTCGAGCCTGCTGCGCCATTCAATATTTCATGGCTGATCTTTTCATGGACTCAGCTCCACTTATCTGCCCACTCACCATAACCCTTAATTCCTTTACTATTCAAAGATCTATCTTTGCCTTAAAAACATTCAATGAGGCAGCCTCAACTGTTTCACTTGGCGGGGAATTCCACAGATTCACAATCCTTTGAGTGAAGAAGGTCATTCCCAACTCAATCCTAAATCTGCTCCCCCTTATTTTGATGCTATACCCCCTAGTTCTAGTTGCACCCGCCAGTGGAAACAACCTCCTTGCTTCTAATCTATTCCCTTCATAATTTTATATAATTCCATAAGATTCCCCTTCGTTCTTCTAAATTTCAATGAGTTTAATCCCATTCTACTCAATCTCTCCTCATAAGCCAACCCTCTCAATTCTGGAATCAATCTAGTGAACCTCCTCTGCATCCCTTCCAGGGCCAGTACATCCTTTCTTAAGTAAGGAGACCAAAACTGTACATATTACTCCAGGTGTGGCCTCACTGAAGGATAGGAATGGCAGGATCCAAGAACCTTGGATGCAAGGGAAATTGTAAACATAGTCAAAAGGAAAAAGGAAGCATACCATAGGTCTAGGCAGCAACAGAATGACAAAGCCCTTGAAGAGTATAGATAAATTAGGAAGGAACTTAAACGCAGAATTAGGAAGGCTGAAAGGGGCCATGAAATGTCTTTAGCAAACAGGGTCAAGGAGAATCCCAAGGCTTTTTATGTATATGTTAGAAGAAAGATTAGGCCCCCCTCAAGGACAAAGGAGGGAAGTTATGCGTGGAGCTACAGGAAGTGGGAAAGATCCTTAATAAGTACTCTGTACCAGTATTCACCATGTAGAAGGACGTGACTGATGTTGAGGTCAGGGATGAGTGTGTGAATACTCTAGAGAATGTCAATATATTAAAGGAGGACGTTTTGGGTATCCTAAATTGCGTTAAGGTAGACAAGCCCCCATGGACAGATGGGATCCATCTCAGGTTGCTACAAAAGGCAAGGAAAGAAATAGCTGGAGCATTGGCGGATATCTTCACATCCTCTTTGACCATAGGCGAGGTTCCAGAGGACCGGGGATTAGCCAATGTTGTTCCTTTGTTTAAGAAAGGAAGCAGGGATAATCCAGGAAATTATAGGCTGGTGAGTCTGACATCTGTGATGGGGAAGCTCTTGGAGAAGATACTGAAGGACAGGATATATGCACAGTTGGAAGAAAATGGACTAGTTAGCAACAGGCAGCATGGTTTTGTACGGGGAAGGTCATGTCTCACCAACCTGATCGAATTTTTTGAAGAAGTGACAAAGATAATTGATGAGGGAAGAGCTGCGAATAAAGTTTATATGGATTTTAGTAAGGCATTTGATAGAGCCTCACTTGGCAGATTGGTACAAAAACTAAAATTTTATGGCATTCGGGTTGGGCTGGCTAGATGGATACAAAGCTGGTTTGGTTATAGAAGACAGAGGGTAGCGGTGGAAGAATGTATACCGGTCACTAGTGTTTTCCACAGGGATCAGTCATATGTCCTCTGTTTTCCTTCCTTCGCCTCCGCCGCATCTGCTCCCGAGATGAGGCATTCCACTTCAGGACATCCCAGATGTCCTCGTTTTTCAAGGGCTGCAACTTCCCGTCCACAGTGGTCGAAAACACCCTCGACTGTGTCTCTCGCATTTCCCACAACTCATCCCTCACACCCCCTACCCGCAATAACAACCAAAACAGAATCCCCCTCGTCCTCACATACCACTGCACCAACCTCCGACTCCAACGCATCATCCTCCGACACTTCCACCACCTGCAATCCGACCCCACTAACAAAGACATTTTTTCCCTCCCCACCCTTATCTGCTTTCCAGAGGGACCACTCTCTCCGTGACTCCCTTGTCCGCTTCACACTCTCCCTCCAGCCCCACCACCCCCGGCACTTTTCCCTGCAATCGCAGCAAGTGCTACACCTGCCCCTACACCTCCCCCCTCACCCCCATCCCAGACCCTAAGAAGACCTTCCACTTCAAACAGATGTTCACCTGCACATCTGCTAATGTGGTATACTGTATCCGCTGTTCCCGTTGTGGCCTCCTCTACATCGGGGAAACCAAGCGGAGGCTTGGCGACCGCTTTGTGGAACACTTACGCTCGGTTCGCAACAAATAACTACACCTCCCAGTCGCGAACTGTTTCACCTCCCCCTCCCACTCCTTGGATGACATGTCCATCCTGGGCCTCCTGCATTGCCACAATGATGCCACCGAAAGCTGCAGGAACAGCATCTCATATTTCGCTTGGGAACCCTGCAGCCCAAGGGTATCAATGTGGACTTCACAAGCTTCAAAATCTCCCCTCCCCCTACTGCATCCCAAAACCAGCCCAGCTTGTCCCCACCTCCCTAACCATTCCTCCCACCTCAAGCCCCACCCCCATCTCCTACCCACTAACCTCATCCCGCCTCCTTAACCTGTCCATCCTCCCTGGACCAACCTATCCCCTCCCTAACTCCCCACCTACATTCACCTTTACTGGCTCCAACCCCGCCCCTTTGACCTGTCTGTCTCCTCTCCACCTATCTTCTCCTTTATCCAATTTCTATCCGCCTCCCCCTCTCTCCCTATTTATTTCAGAATCCCCTTCCCCTCCCCCATTTCTGAAGAAGGGTCTTGACCCGAAACGTCAGCTTTCCTGCTCCTCTGATGCTGCTTGGCCTGCTGTGTTCATCCAGCTCTACACCTTGTTATCTCAGATTCTCCAGCATCGGCAGTTCCTACTATCATATGTCCTCTGTTGTCTGTATTATATATAAATGATCTGGAGGAAAATGTGGGTGGTCTGATGAGTAAGTTTGCAGATGACATGAAGATTGGTGGAGTTGCTGATAGTGCCAACGATTGTGAAAGGATGCAACAGGATATAGATAGATTGGCGACTTGGGCACAGAAATGGCAGATGGAGTTTAATCCAGACAAATGCGAGGTGATGCATTTTGGAGGATCAAATTTAGGTGTGAATTACACTGTAAACGATAGAATCCTTAGGAACATTAACATACAGATGGATGTGGGCATACAGGTCCACAGTTCCCTAAAAGTGCTAGAACAGGTGGCCAAGGTGATTAAGAAGGCATATGGTACGCTTGCTTTCATGAGCCGGGGAATGGAGTATAAGAGTTGGCAAAACATGTTGCCGCTATATAAAACCCTTGTTAGGCCGTACTTGTGTGCAGTTTTGGTCACCAGATTACCAGAAGGACATAGAAATAGAACAGTACAGCACAGTGTAGGCCCTTCAGCCCATGATGTTGTGCCAAACTTTTACCCTAAACCTAAGGTCTATCTAACCTCCACCCCAACCTTGTACTATCATCCATATGCCTGTCTAATAGCCGCTTAAATGTCCCTAATGAGGCCGACTCAACTACCCTCTCCGGCAATGCATTCCACGCCCCTACCACTCTCTGAGTAAAGAAACTACCTCTGACGTCTCCCCTATATCTACCTCCACTCACTTTTAAACTATGCCCCCTCGTAATTGCTACCTCCACTCTAGGAAAAAGTCTCTGGCTGTCCACTCTATCACGGCTCTTGAACTCGATCCCTCTATTAATGAAAGCTAACACACCATACACCTTCTTAACAACTCTATCCACCTGGGTGGCAGCTTTCAGGGAACTGTGGACATGAACCCCAAGATCCCTCTGCTCCTCCATGCTGCCAAGAATCTTTCCGTTAACCCTGTATTTTGCTTTCAAGTTTGTCCTTCCAAAATGAATCACCTCACACTTTTCAGGATTAAACTCCATCTGCCACTTCTCAGCCCAGCTCTGCATCCTATCAATGTCCCTTTGTAACCTAGAACAGCCCTCTGCACCATCCACAACTCAACCCACCTTCGTCACAGGATGTCGAAGCTTTGGAGAGAATGCAGAGAAAGTTCACCAGGATGTTGCCTGGTCTCGAGGCCATTAGATATGAGGAAAGGTTAAAACGACTAGAATTGTTTTCGCTGGAAAGACAGCAGCTGAGAGAAGACCTGATAGAGGTCTGCAAAATTATGAGAGGCACAGTCAGGCTGGATAGTCAGAGCCTTTTTCCCAGGGTTGAAGTTTCAATTACAAGGCAGCACAGGTTCAAGGTGAGAGGGCAAAAGTTTAAGGGAGATGTGCGAGGGAGAAAAGTTTTTGACACAGAGAGTGGTAGGAGCCTACAATGCACTGCCAGAGGAGGTGGTAGAAACAGGCATGTTGGCGACATTTAAGAGGCATCTGGATGATTACATGAATAGGGGGTAATTGAGGGATACAGACCAAAAAAGGGCAGAAGGTTTGTGTTTTAGTTTAGTTTGCATGATGATCGGCACAGGCTTGGAGGGCCGAAGGGCCTGTTCCTGTGCCATACTTGTCTTTTGTTCTTTTGTTCTCTGTTCTCAACATCACTCTATACAGCTGCAGCATAACTTCCCTGTTTTTAAACTCTATCTCTCCAGCAATAAAAGACATTATACCATTTGCCTTCTTGAAGACCTCATACTTACCAACAGTGTACTCCATCTGCTAGACCCTTGCACATTCACTTAACCTATCTGTATCCCTCTGCAGACTTTCAGTATCCTCTGCACACTTTGTTCTACCACTGATTTTTGTGCCATCTGCGAACGTTGACACACTAGACTATACGTTACCTTAAATCTGTTGCCTCTGCATCTTAATCCTGCCAGCAACGGAAACAGTTTCTCTCTATCTACTCTTTCCAGTCCCTTCATGATTTTGAATATCTCCATCAACTCTCCTCTCAATCTTCTCCTAGGACAACAGTCCCAGCTTCTCCAATCTATCCATGTAACTGAAGCTGGTCATCCCTGGAAACATTCTTGTGAATCTTTTCTGCACCCTCTCTAATGCCTTCACAGCCTTCCTCAATTGTTATGCCCAGAGCTGGACACAATATTCAAGTTAAGGCAGGAAGTGTATTGTGCAATTTATCAAAACCTCCTTTCCTTTGTTTTCTGTGGCCTTCTTTATAGAATACTGAATCCTGTAAGCTTTATTAAATAAGCTCTCAATCTGTCCTGTTACCTTCAATGATCACTGGAGTCCCTCTGCTTCTGAACCCTGTTTAAAATTGTAACCTTTGCTTTATATTGTTTCTCTGTGTACTTTTTACCACACTCATGTCTTAATGTTAAAACTGATTGACATTCAGTCAGCAAGAAACTACCAAAGTTGTCACTTACAGGACAAGCATAGAAACATTGAAAATAGGAGCAGACCATTTGGCCATTCAAGCCTGTCCTGCCATTCGACATGATCATGGCTGATCATTCAACACAGTAGCCTGTTCCTACTTTCTCCTCATACCCTTTGAACCCTTTAACCCTAAAACTAATTCTGACTCCTTTTTGAAAACATTTAACATTTTGGCCTCAAACACTTTCTGATATAGAGAATTCCACAAGTTCGTCACTGTCTGGTTAAAGAAATTTCTCCTCATCTCAGTCCGAAATGGGCTAGCTCATATCTTGAAATTGTCACCCCTGGTTCTGGGATGCCCTATCAGGAACATCTTTCCTGTGTTTACCCTATCTAATCCTGTTAAAGATTTATAGTTTGCTGAGATCCTCCCCTCATTCTTCTAAACTCCACTTTATTCACACCATCTGACACTCTTGATCACCTGCAGAGACCTATCATTTGGCCTGTTGACACTCCACTCACACCATTTATATGATCTTTTGATCTCTCAGAATATAAAGTCTGTGCCTGGGCGCTCTCTTCACTTCACCTGATGAAGGGACAGCACTTCAAAAGCTTGTGATTTCAAATAAACCTGTTGGACTATAAAATAAACACTGAAAGAACTGTGGATGCTGTAAATCAGGAACAAAAATAAAGTTGCTGGAAAAGCTCAGCTGGTCTGGCAGCATCTGTAAAGAAATAAAATCAGAGCTAACTTTTGGGTCTGGTGCTGAGGAATGGTCACCCAGTGTCGTGTGTTTTTTGATCTTGTCCACCCCAGTCCAACGCTGGTACCTCCACATCATTCTAAACTCCAATGATTAGAGGCCTAACTGTTCCAGTTTCTCTTGATATGTCAATCCTTCTATCCCTCAGTTAGTCTGTAAACCTTTACACACTCCCTCCATAGCCAGAATATCCTTTCTCTGACAAACAGAAACAGGCCTTCTTGCTTTCAGCGGCACGAGTGGTGAGAGCGCAAGCCAGGAAGTGAACTAATATATTCGGGCATTGGCTAAATCCGAAACTCTACACATTAAGTGTCTCCCACCCGTCCTCCTCCTCTAACCAAAAAAAAGACTGTGTGGAGCGTCGGTAAGGTAAGGACTTTTTTTATTCCTGTGGAAATCTAGAATAGAGGGAATGGAAGCTAGGGCAGTGTAATGTACCTCTTGCAGGATATGGGAGGTAAGGGTCACTGCTGGTGTCCCCTCTGACCTCACCTGCGAGAAGTGTACCCAACTCCAGCTCCTCACAAACCATGTTAGGGAACTGGAGCTGGAGCTGGATGAACTCCGGATTATTCAGGAGGCTGAGGGGGTGATAGAGAGGACTTATAAGGAGGTGGTCACACCCAAGGTACAGGAAAAAGGTAGCTGGGTGACTGTCAGGAGGGGAAAGGGAATAGGCAGGACAGTGCAGGGATCCCCTGTGGCCGTTCCCCTCAGTAATAAGTATACCGTTTTGGATACTGTTGTGGGGGATGACCTACCAGTGGAAGGCCATGGCGGACAGGTCTCTGGCACTGAGCCTGACCCTGTGGCACAGAAAGGAAGGGGGGAGAATAGGAAAGAAATTGTAGTGGGGGATCCAATAGTAAGAGGCATAGACAGGCGGTTCTGTGGACGCGAACGAGACGAACAGATGTTATGTTGCCTCCCGGGTGCCAGGGTCCGTGACATCTTGGATCGTGTCTTCAAGATCCTTAAGGGGGAGGGTGAGCAACCAGCAGTCATGGTACACATCGGTACCAATGACATAGGTAGAAAAAGGACTGAGAATGTGAAAAACGAGTCCAGGGAGTTAGGTTGGGAGCTGAAGTCCAGGACAAACAGGTAGTTATCTCTGGATAACGAGGTAAGAAATAGGGAGAGAGTGCAGCTAAACACGTGGCTACAGGGCTGGTGTAGGAAGGAGGGCTTCCATTATGTGGATAACTGGAGCACATTCTAGGGAAGGTGGGACCTGTACAGGAAGGACGGGTTGCACCTGAACCAGAAGGGCACAAATATCCTGGGAGGGAGGTTTGCTCAAGCTATATGGGATGGTTTAAATTAGATTGGCAGGGGGTGGGGAACTGGATTTGTAATTCAGAGGATGAGGTATTCAGCCTTCCAACAGAAACAACAGGGAGTGAGGTTGTTAATAAAGAAATGCGGTCGCTGGAGCGAAATTGTGGACACAGGGATGGTTAAAGTGTGTATACTTCAATGCTAGAAGTATCAGAAATAAGGCAGATGAACTTAGAGCATGGGTCAGTACTTGGAACTACGATGTTGTGGCCATTACAGAAACTTGGGTAACTCAGGGACAGGAATGGTTGTTGGAAGTTCCAGGATTTAGATGCTTTAAAAGAAATAGGGAGGGTGGTAAAAGAGGCAGCGGAGTGGCATTGCTAGTCAGGGCTAGTATAGCAGCTACTGAAAGGCAGTTCGAGAATTATATGTCTACATAACAAGAAAGGAGCAGTCACTTTGTTGGGGTTTTTTTTTACAGATCCCAAAATAGTTGCAGAGAAGTAGAGGAGCAGATTGGGAGGCAGATACTGGAAAGGTGCAGAAGTCACAGGGTTGTAGTCATGGGTGACTTCAACTTTCCAAATATTGATTGGAAACTTTTTAATTGTAATAGTTTAGATGGAGCGAATTTTGTCCAGTGCGTTCAGGAAGGATTCCTGACACAGTATGTAGATAGACCAACACGAGGAGAGGCCACTTTGGATTTGGTGCTTGGCAATGAACCGGGCCAAGTTTTAGACCTGTTGGTAGGAGAGCATTTTGGCGGTAATGATCATAACTCTGTTACTTTTACAATAGTCATGGAAAAGGATAGGTACATACAGCAGGGTAAGGTTTACAATTGGGGGAAGGGTAATTGTAATTCTGTTAGGCAAGAACTGGGTAACATAAAATGGGAACAGATGCTGTCAGGGAAGACCGCCATAGAAATGTGGAGATTGTTTAAGGAATGCATACTGCGTGTGATCGATATGTTTGTCCCTAGCAGGCAGGGAAGATGCGGTCGAGTGAGGGAGCCTTGGTTCTCGAGAGAGGTCGAACAACTGGTTAAGAGGAAGAAGGATGCTTAAAGAAGGTTTAGGAAACAAGGATCGGAAAAGGCTCTAATGGGGATACAAGTTAGCCAGGAAGGAGCTGAAGAAAGGGCTTAGGAGGGCTATAAGGGGGCGTGAGAAAACCTTGGCAGACAGGATCAAGGAAAACTCCAAGGCTTTTTACACATACATGAGGAATAAGAGAATGACCAGAGAAAGGGTAGGGCCGATCAAAGATTGTAAAGGGAATTTGTGTACGGAGCCTAAAGAGATAGGAGAGGTCCTTAATTAATACTTTTCTTCGGTATTCACAACCGAGAGGGACCTAGTTATAGGGGAGGACAGTGTGAAACAGGCTGGTAGGCTAGAGGAGGTCGATGTTAGTAAGGAAGATGTACTAGGAATTTTGAGGAACTTGAAGATAGATAAGTCCCCCAGGCCTGATGGGATTTATCCCAGGATTCTATGGGAAGTGAGGGAAGAGGTCGCAGGGCCTTTGGCGATGATCTTTTCGTCCTCACAGTCTACAGGTATAGTGCTGGAAGATTGGAAAGTGGCAAACGTCATTCCGTTGCTCAAAAAAGGGAATAGAGATAACCCCGGAAATTACAGGCCAGTTAGTCTTACCTCAGTGGTGGGCAAATTATTGGAAAGGGCTCTGAGAGATAGGATTTATGATCACTGGGATAGGCACAGTTTGATTCGTGATATTTAGCATGGATTTGTGAGGGGTAGATCATGCCTCACAAACCTTATTGAATTCTTTGAAGTGGTGACCAAACGTGAATGAAGGTAGAGCAGTGGATGTAGTATACATGGATTAAGTAAGGTGTTTGATAAGGTTCCCCATGGTAGGCTCAGGCAGAAAGTAAGGAGGCATGGGAAAGGGGGAAATGTGGCAGCTTGCATTCAGCATTGTCTGATCCTTAGGGTGGTAGTGGACAGAAAATATTCAACGTGGTGCTCAGTTACGAGTGGTGTACCACAAGAATCTGTTCTGGGTCCTCTTCTATTTGTGATTTTTATAAATGATTTGGATGTAGGAGTGGAAGGGTGGATTAGTAAATTCGCGGACGATATGAACGTGTGTCGAGTTGTGGATGGTGCGGTGGGCTGTTCTAGGTTACAAAGGGACATTGATAGGATGCAGAGCTGGGCTGAGAAGTGGCAGATGGAGTTTAATCCTGAAAAGTGTGATGTGATTCATTTTGGAAGGACAAACTTGAAAACAGAATACAGGGTTAACGGAAAGATTCTTGGCAGTGTGGAGGAGCAGAGGGATCTTGGAGATCATGTCCACACTTCCCTGAAAACTGCCACTCAGCTGGATAGAGTTGTTAGCTTTCACTAATGGAGGGATTGAGTTCAAGAGCTGTGAAGTTATACTCCAGCTGTACAAAAGCCTGGTTCGGCCACATCTGGAGTATTGTGTCCAGCTCTGGTTGCCTCATTACAGGAAAGATATGGAAGCGTTGGAAAAGGTGCAGAGGAGATTTACCAGGATGGTGCCTGGAATGGAGGGAAGGTATTACGAGGAAAGGTTGAGAGAGCTTGGACTTTTCTCTTTAGAACGACGAAGGATGAGAGGTGACTTGACAGAGGTGTACAAAATGATCAGAGGTATAGACAGAGTGGACAACCAGAGACTTTTTCCTAGGGTGGAGGTAGCTATTACGAGGGGGCATAGTTTTAAAGTGAGTGGAGGTAGATATAGGGGTGACGTCAGAGGTAGGTTCTTTACTCAGAGGGTGATAGGGGTGTGGAATGCATTGCCAGAGAGGGTAGTGGAGTCGGTCTCATTAGGGGCATTTAAGCGGCTATTAGATAGGCATATGGATGATAGTATAAGGTAGGGGTGGAGGTTAGATAGACCTTAGGTTTAGGGTAAAAGTTTGGCACAAGATCGTGGGCCGAAGGGCCTGTACTGTGCTCTACTGTTCTATGTTCTATTTACTATGTTCTAAGCAGACCAAAACTGTACTCTATACACCAGGTGTGGCCTTTCCATGGCCCTACACAATTATAGCAAGACATCCCAGAACTGTACTCGAATCCTCTCACTGTGAAGGACGACCTATCATTACCTTCGTTATTGCCAGCTACACATACATGCTTACTTTCAGTGATTGGTGTACTAGGACACCCAGATTTCATTGATCCCCTCGCCTTTCCCAATCTCGCCATTCAGATAACCTGCTTTCTTGCTTTTCCTAGCAAGGTTGATAACCTCACATTTATCATTTTCCCACTCACTCAACTTGTCCAAATCACACTGAAACATCTCTGCATCTTCCTCATAACTCACCCTCCTAACCAGCTTTGTGTCATCTTCAAACTTGGAGATGTTACATTTAGTTCCCTCATCTAGATAATTAATGTATATTGTGAATAGCTACGATCCAAGCACCGATCCCTGCGGTCCCCACTAATCACTGCCTGCCACCCTGAAAAAGACACGTGTATTCTCACTTTCTGATGAAGGGTCTAGGCCCGAAACGTCAGCCTCTCTGCTCCGATGATGCTGCTTGGCCTGCTGTGTTCATCCAGCCCTGCACCTTGTTGTCTCGGATTCTCCAGCATCTGCAGTTCCTACTATCTCTGATTCAATTTTAACTCCACTGCGAAGCCTCTTCTAAGGATGCCTAGCCTGAAGAAGTTACCCTCCTCCCTCCGGACAAACCTCAGGGGATCTCTCTCCCACTGCAACTGTCTCGTAATCTCTTCGGCCCTGAAACTGCTCGACCATGTCCTGAAGCAAACCAGGTACTACAGCCACATCACCTTCCTTAGCGCCTGCCTACGGAACCAGATCATCCCCAATGGACTACAGTCTACATTCAAGCCTTCCCAATTTGGCCCCAACCGTGACAATATCTACACTCATGGCATTGAGATCCTTCAGAAGCGTTTCTCCCTGCGACTCCTGAAACACACACTTGCAGCAATGCGCTGGCATCTCCAGGCACTACAATCAAGCCTACCCCAGCTCAGAGCCTCCCTCTCCCAGACCTGCAAAAGACCTCTCCTGTTTTTTATTCTTCGTAGGATCCTTTCTGATGAAGGGAATCGGCCGGAAACGTCAGCCTCTCTGCTCCTGTGATGCTGCTTGGCCTACTGTGTTCATCCAGCCCTGCACCTTGTTGTCTCGTGTATTCTCACTTTTTGTTTCCTGTCTGTCAGCCAGTTCTATTTTCATGTCAGCACACAACCTCCAATCACACACATTTTAATTTCAGAAACATTTTAATTTTTGAAAGAGAAGGCATAGAAAGTGGCCAAAAACAGCATGAAACTAGAAGATTGGGAAAACTTTAAAGGTCAACAGAAAGCCACAAAAAGAGCTATAAAGAAAAGTAAGATGGAACATGAGAAAAAACTAGCACAGAATATAAAGACAGATAGGAAAAGTTTCTATAAATATATAAAACGAAAAAGAGTGGCTAAAGTAAACGTTGGCCCTTTAGAGCATGAGAAGGGGAATTTAGTTATGGGATATGATGAAATGGCCGAGGCATTGAACAGGTATTTTGTATCGGTCTCCACAGTGGAGGACACTAATAACATGCCAGTAATTGACAAAGAGACGAAGGTAGGTGAGGACCTGGAAACAATCATAATTACGGAAGAGGTAGTGTTGGGCAAGCTAATGGAGCTAAGGATTGATAAGTCTCCTGGCCCTGATGGAATGCATCCCAGGGTACTAAAAGAGATGGCGGGAGAAATAGCAGGTGCGCTGGCAGTAATTTTCCAAAATTCGCTGGACTCTGGGGCAGTCCCAGCAGATTGGAAAACAGCAAATGTGATGCCACTGTTTAAAAAGGGAAGTAGACAAAAGATGGGGAATTATAGACCAGCTAGCTTAACCTCTGTAGTGGGGAAGATGCTTGAGTCTATTGTCAAGGAAGAAATAG
The DNA here is from genome assembly GCF_021869965.1 of Rhincodon typus. Lineage (NCBI taxonomy): Eukaryota > Metazoa > Chordata > Chondrichthyes > Orectolobiformes > Rhincodontidae > Rhincodon > Rhincodon typus. Next base: position 42,438,265 of record NC_063359.1, on the reverse strand, counting down.
CAAGGCATCTTGATAGAAATTGTTCCGTTGGACAGACGCAGCATGGGTTCATGAAGGGCAGGTCATGCTTGACAAATCTTTTGGAATTCTATGAAGACATTACGAGCGAGGTGGACAATGGGGACCCAGTGGATGTGGTGTACCTAGACTTCCAAAAGGCCTTCGACAAGGTGCCGCACAAGAGGCTACTGCATAAGATAAGGATGCATGGTATTAAGGCTAAAGTATTAGCATGGATAGAGGATTGGTTGACTAACAGGAAGCAAAGAGTGGGGATAAATGAGTGCTATTCTAGCTGGCAGTCAGTGACTCGTGGTGTGCCTCAGGGATCGGTGTTGGCACTGCAATTATTTACAATTTATATAGATGATTTGGAGTTGGGGACCACGTGTAGGGTGTCAAAGTTTGCAGATGACACTAAGATGAGTGGCAGAGCAAAGTGTGCAGAGGACTGTGAAACTTTGCAGAGGAACATAGATACATTGAGTGAGTGGGCAAAGGTCTGGCAGATGGAATACAATGTAAGTAAATGTGAAGTCATACATTTTGGTAGGAGTAATAGTAAAAAGGGTTATTACTTGAATGGTAAAAAGTTGCAGCATGCTGCTATGCAGAGGGACCTGGGTGTCCTTGTGCATGAATCACAGAAGGTAGGTCTGCAGGTACAAGTAATTAGGAAGGCAAATGGAATTTTGTCCTTCATTGCTAAAGGGATTGAAATTAAAAGCAGAGAGGTTATGTTGCAGCTGTACAAGGTGCTGGTGAGGCCACACCTGGAGTACTGTGTGCAGTTTTGGTCTCCTTACTTGAGAAAGGATGTGTTGGCACTGGAGGGGGTGCAAAGGAGGTTCACTAGGTTGATTCCAGAGTTGAGGGGGTTGGCTTATGAGGAGAGACTGAGTAGATTGGGATTATATTCATTGGAATTCAGAAGATTGAAGGGGGGATCTTATAGAAACATATAAAATTATGAAGGGAATAGATAAGATAGAAGTAGAGAGGATGTTTCCACTGGCAGGTGAAGCTAGGACAAGAGGGCATAGCCTCAAGATTAGAGGGAGCAGATTTAGGACTGAATTGAGAAAGAATTTCTTCACCCAGAGGGTTGTTAATCTATGGAATTCCTTGCCCAGTGAAGTAGTTGACGCTACGTCAGTAAACGTTTTTAAAGAAAAGGTAGATTTTTTTTGAACAATAAAGGAATTAAGGATTACGGTGAGAACGCGGGTGAGTGGATCTGAGTCCACGAAAAGATCAGCCATGATCTTATTGAATGGCAGAGCAGGCTCGAAGGGCCAGACGGTCTACTCCTGCTCCTAGTTCTTATGTTCTTAAACCAAAAGAACTGTTGATGTTGTAAATCAGAAACAAAAAAATATAGAAACTGTTAGAAAAGTTCAGCAGGTCTGGCAGCATTTGTGGAGCGAAATCAGGATTAATGTTTCGGGCCAAGTGAACCTTCCTCAGGACTCACTTTAATTTTACACACTAACCTCTTATGTGGGACCTTATCAAAAATTCTTCAAGTAAACCATTGCTGTCACTAATCAATGCTATTAATTAGATTCTCGAAAAATTCCAGCAGATTAGTCAAGCACCCTTTTACAAATCCATGCTGACTGTAGTGATTAGAACTGGGGCCAGGTGGATCTCATTGACTATGAGATCCTTGACTAGGGTTGTTAACCTGGGCAAATCAGGGAGCCCTGGCAGTTATAAATAGAGATTCAGAAGGTCTCCTCAGTCTAGGGACTGGCTTTGAGCTGGCTGGTCTGAATCCATGTACTGTGTATATGACTTGGGGATGAGATACTTGCCTCTGTTTAGATATTTCATTGACTTACATAAGAACATAAGAACTAGGAGCCTCAAGCCCCTCGAGCCTGCCCCGCCATTTAATAAGATCATGGCTGATCTTTGAGACTCAGCTCCACTTACCCACCCACTCAACATAACCCTTAATTCCTTTACTGTTCAAAAATTTATCTAGCCTTGCCTTAAAAACATTTAGTGAGGTAGCTTCAACCACTTCACTGGGCAGGGAATTCCACAGATTCACAACCCTTTGGGTGAAGAAGTTCCTCCTGACCTCAGTCCTACATCTGCTTCCCTTTATTTTGAGGCGATGCCCTCTAGTCCTAGTTTCACCTGCTAGCGGAAACAACCTCCCTGCTTCCACTTTATCTATTCCCTTCATAATCTTATATGTTTCTATAAGATCTCCCCTCATTCTTCTGAATTCCAATGAGTATAAGCCCAGTCTACTCAGTCTCTCCTCATAATCCAACCCTCTCAACTCTGGAATCAACCGAGTGAATCTCCTCTGCACCCCCTCCAGTGCTAGTATATCTCTTCTTAAGTAAGGAGACCAAAACTGCACACAGTACTCCAGGTGTGGCCTCACCAGGACCCTATACAGCTGCAGCATAGCCTCCCTGTTTTTAAACTCCATCCCTCGAGCAATGGCAGACAAAATTCCATTTGCCTTTTTAATTACCTGCTGCACGTGCAATCCTACTTTTAGCGATTCATGCACAAGGACACCCAAGTCCCTCTGCACAGCAGCGTGCTGCAATTTTTTACCATTTAAAACATAGACCATTTTGCTGTTATTCCTACCAAAATGGATGACCTCACACTTATCAACATTGTACTCCATCTGCCAGACCTTTGCCCACTCACTTAAACTAGCTATATCCCTCTGCAGACTTTCAGTGTCTTCGGCACACTTTGCCCTACCGCTCACCTTAGTGTCATCTGCAAATTTTGACACACCACACTTAGTCCCCAACTCCAAATCATCTATGTAAAATGTAAACAATTGAGGTCCCAACACTGATCCCTGAGGCACACCACTAGCCACTGACCGCCAACCAGAAAAACACCCATTTACCCCTACTCTTTGCTTTCTACTGGTCAACCAATCCTCTATCCATGCCAATACATTACCTGTAATACCGTGCAACTGTATCTTATGTAGCAGCCTTTGGTGTGGCACCTTGTCAAATGCCTTTTGGAAATCCACAGGTTCCCCATTGTCCACCATGCAAGTAATGTCCTCAAAGAATTCCACCAAATTAGTTAAACATGACCTACCCTTCATGAACCCATGCTGGGTGTTCCCAATGGGACTTAATTGGATCCTGTCACTGTTTTCCAAGTGTTCCGCTATTAAATCTTTTACAATGGACTCTAGCATTTCCCCCACTACTGATGTTAGGCTAAACGGTCTATAATTCTATTTTTTCTCCAACTTTTTAAAAAAATTGCGAGATAACATTAGCTATCCTCCAATCGACAGAAACTGTTCCAGAGACAATAGCATCTTGAAAGTTAACCACCAAGGCATTTGCTGTTTCTTGGTCCACTTCCTATGTACTTTGGGATGTAAATTATCAGGCCCTGGGGATTTATTGGCCTTTAATCCTATCAATTTGCCCATTTTCCCACACTAGGCACTATGTAGACCCCCTCCGCCCATCCCAGCATTTTTGGGATGTTATTTGTGTCTTCCATTGTGAAGACAGAACCAAACTATGTGTTCAATTGGTTTGCCATCTCTTTGTTCCCCATCACAACTTCTCCTGTTTCTGACTGTAAAGGAGCTGTGTTGTCTTCAGTAATCTTTTTCTCTTCAAAATCTTTTACAATCAGTTTGTACTTTCCCTGCAAGCTTACTGTCATACTTCATTTTCCCCTTAATCAATCCCTTTGTCCTCCTTTGCTAAAATCTAAACTGCTCCTAATATTCAGGCCTGTTGCTTTTTTTTTAGTCAATTTGTATGCCTCTCCCTTGGATCTAATACCATCCTTAATCCCACTTGATAAAAACATGGTTGGGCCACATTTCACATTTTATTTTGAGAATCAGGACTAGAATTGTCAACTTGCCTGTGACAATATGAAGGCGTACTGTAAAGATTGCTGTGAACTCTGTTAATAGGTCCAACATTTTATAGCCTATTTAAATTTCATATGTGGTTCTACATGGAAATGGACCATAATTTTGTAGGATAAATATAAATCACAAAGTACTTTGTACTCCTGCCCATCATCTGAGCCCAATGACATCACTACAGGAATACCATAGCACAGTATCTTAGATCCAGTCATCTTAATTGCTTCATCAAAGATCTTCCTTCAGTATTCATCTTCATAGAATCTCTACAGCTTGGAAGCAAGCCATTCAGCCCACACCAATCCTCCAAAGAGCATCCCACCCAGACCCACCCCTACCCTATCCCTGTAACCATGCATTCCCCATGGCTAACTCACCCAGCACATCCCTGGACACTATGGGCAATTTAGCATGGCCAACCCACCTAACCTGCACACCTTTGGAGTGTGGGAGGAAACCCACACAGACATGGGGAGAACATGCAAACTCCACACAGACAGTCACCTAAGGGTGGAATCAAACCTGGGTCCCTGATGCTGTGAGGCAGCAGTGCTAACCGCTGAGCCACTGTGGTGCCCATATTTAAGTCATATTTGAAATCATTTAATAATAATTGCACAGTTCTATTTGCAATTCCCAAATAAGGAATATAGTTATTTTAATCTATCTGTTTGGATATGTTGTGGCACCCACCTGGAGTGGATAAAACTTGACCCAGGACCTTCTGGCTCAGAGGTAGGGACACTATCACTATGCGACAAGACCCCTCTGAGATACTGCATGTTATAGACCTGTGATTCTGACATCAGTGGTTGGGAAATGATCGGAGAAAATTCTGAAGAAGACAATTAATCTCCATTTGGAGAGGCAAAGTTTGAATGGGGATAATCACAAGGCTTTGCCAGAGGAAGGTTATGCATTACATAATTATAGCGATAACATAACATGGGAGGCAAGGTGTAGAGGTGGATGAACACAGCAGGCCAAGCAGCATCAGAGGAGCAGGAAGGCTGACATTTCGGGCCTAGACCCTTCTTCAGAAAAAAAGAAGGGTCTAGGCCTGAAACGTCAGCCTTCCTGCTCCTCTGATGCTGCTTGGCCTGCTGTGTTCATCTAGCTCTACACCTTGCTATCTCAGATTCTCCAGCATCTGCAGTTCCTACTATCTCTATAACATGGGAGGCGATGGCCTAGTGGTATTATCGCTGGACTGTTAATCCAGCAACCCAAATCACATTCTGGGGACCTGGGTTCAAATCCTGCTATGGCAATGGTGGCATTTGAATTCAATAAATATCTGGAATTAAGAATCATCTAATGATGACCATGAATCCATTGTTGATTGTCTGAAAAACCCATCTGGTTCACTAATGTTCTTTAGGGAAGGAAACTGCCATCCTTACCAGGTCTGGCCTACACGTGACTCCAGACCCACAGCAATGTGGTTGACTCTTAACCATTGTATGGGCAATAAATGCTGCCTAGCCAGTGACACCCTCATCCCTTGAATGAGTAAAGAAAAAAACAAATTTTTTGAGGAGATGACCTAGTGTGTAGTTGAGGATGGTGCAATTGCCGTAGTTTATATATATGTTTCTCCAAAGCCTCTGATAAAATCCCACATGGTAGGCTGATAAAGAAAGTAAAAGCACATGGAATCTATGGTAACTTGGCAAGTTGGATCCAAAATTGGCTTAGTGACAGGAAACAGAGGGTGGTGGTAGAAGGCTACTTACGTGACTGGAGACCGGTGTCCAATGCCATATCATAGGGATCAGTGCTGAGTCCCTTATTGTTCATGATACATATAAATAATATAAAAGAAAATGTGAGGAATGATAATTAAGTTTGCAGATGACACAAAATTTGGCTGGGTGGTTGACAGTGAGAAAGATCTAAGGTTACAGGAGGGTATAAATAGATTGGTCAAATGGGCATAGCAGTGGCAGATGGAGTTTAACCCTTAAAATGCGAGGTGATGCATTTTGGAAGAAGTAACGAGAACGGGAGTGCTGAATGAATGGCAGGACACTAGGAAGCTCAGAAGAACAGAGGGATCTTGGGGGCTCATCCACAGATCCCTGAAGGTGGTAGGACAGGTTAATAGGGTAGTTAAGAAGGCATACAGAACACTGACCTTTATCAGTCATGGCATAGATTATAAAAGCAGAGAGATTATGTTGGAGCTACACAAAACTTCGGTTAGGCTACAGCTGGAGTACTTTGTGCAGTTCTGGTCACTGGACTATAAGAAGAATGTGATTGCACTGGAGGGTGTGTGGAGGAGATTCAGCAGTATGTTCCCATAGTTTAGCTATGAAGAGAGGCTGGATAAGTATGGTTGTTTTCTTTAGAGCAGAGAAGGCTGAGTGGGAAGGTGGACAGAAAGCAGCTGTTCCCATTAGTTGAAGGGTCAGTAACAAGGGGACATAAATTTAAGGAGAAAGGTAGGAAGTTTAGAGAGGATTTGAGGAAAAGATTTTTCATCCAGAGGATGATGGGAATCTGGAACACACTGCCTGGGCAGTAGTTTAATCAGAAAACTTCACAATCTTTAAAAAGTACTTGAATTAGGTTTATTGAGTTGGATTAGGTTTATTTAATTGAATTATGTTTATTGTCACAAGTAGACACAAGTATTGTGAAACATTTTAAGTAGTCACTTATGACACCATCTTGATACAAAGGTATCTAGGTACAGAATCTTTGTTGGATGAGCACTTGAAATGATGTAATATTCATGGCAACAGGCTAAGTGCTGGAAAGTGAGACTAGTGCAGATTTAGAGTAGGTTTTGTTGGTGCACACTTTTTGAGCTGGAGGGTCTCTTCTGTACCATATAATTCTTTGATCCTATGAATCGAGACCTAGACGTTACTCACTGATGAGTCGCAATTAGCATGCACTCCATGCAAATTTCAGGCAATCATCATCTCTAACATGAGAGTATAACCACCTCCCTTTGAAGTTCAACAGCACCAGCATTGTCAAATTCCCACCATAAATATCTTTGTTGGGTGTGGTAGAGACATCACTATTGACCAGAAATGTTATTTGATCAGTCCCATAAATAGGGTGGTTCCAAGAGCAGCTCAGAGGCTAGGTATTCTGCAGCAAGTGACTCACCTCTCAGGACTCAAAACTTTTTTATCATCTTTATTTGCACAAGTCAGAAATATGGTTGAATTCTCTCCACATACGTACATGAGTGCCACATTAGCTCACCATCACCCAAACAGTTCGACAACATCCGAGCCAAATCAGTTCACTTGCTTGGCACCCATCCACACATTCACTTCTTCCAGCACTGCCATGCCATGGTTATAGGACTATCTACATGATGCAATGTAGAAACTCACCATGAGTCCTTGATAATACTTCCTAAATCTCTGTTGTTTGAGATTTGAAGAGCAAGGGCAACACGTGCATGGGAATAGCACAATCCTCAAACCTCCCTCCAAGTCACACATCATCCTGAATTGAAAATATATTATCATGAGTACTTTGTCATTAGGTCAAATCCTGGACCTTTCCCACTAACAGCAGTGTGACAGGCCTTCATGACATGGGCTGCATCAAGAAGCACTTCACCACCATCTTCTTCAGAGCAGATATGGAGAGTAATAAAAGCCAGTGTTTCCAGCAATACCCTAATAATACATCTAATATACTCTTGGAAAGGAAATCTGCCGTTCTTACCTGGTCTGGCCTACCTCTGACTCCAGATTCGCAGAAGAGTGCTGCCCTCTGTAATGGCCCAGCAAGTCACTCAGTTCAAAGGCAGTTAGGGATGGGCAACAAATGCTGGCCTTGCTTATTAAGCCAATGTCAGACAAAATAATAAAGAAAAGAAGAAGAATGAATAGTAAATCATATCAGTATAAATGGGTGGGTAAAAACTAAACTATAAAGACTAGGAAAAATTGTAGATTCTCTGATCAGTGTCTAATTATCTGGTCACAACATGGTTAGTGCTGTGACAACACAGTTGGAACTGGAGGAACACAGCAGGTCAGGCAGCATCAGAGGAGCAGGAAAGTTGATGTTTTGGGTCGGGACCCTTCTTCAATTTCCTGCTCCTCTGATGCTGCCTGACCTGCTGTGATCCTCCAGGTCCAACTGTGTTTCTGTAACTCCAGTATTTGCAGTTCTTGCTGTCTCCGAGATGGTTAGTGCTGTCATGCCTCAGGATTCCTGGCATGGAAAGTAGCTTGCCCATCCCAGTACAGTAACCTCTACCAGAAAGTTTTTTTTTTGTTCACAGTGTGAGTATCACTGGCTAGGACAACATTTATTGTCCATCCTGAATTGTCCTGAGGTCAGTTAAGAATCAACCACATTGCTGCGTGTCTGGTGTTACATTTAGGGCAGACCAGTATAAGGATAAGAGATTTCCTTTCCTAAATGGGCATTAGTGAACCAGGTAGGTTTTTACAGCATTAAACGATTTATTTTATTTATTCATGGGTTGTGAGAATCACTGGCCAACATTTATTGCCCAGCCATAGTGGCCCTTGAGAAGGTGATGAGATGCTTTCTTGAACTGCTGTTGTCCATTTGATGTATGTAACCCCACAAAGCTGTTAGAAAGCGACTTCTAAGATACGACTTGGCAACACTGAAACAACAGCAACATATTTCCAAGTTGGGATGGTAAGTGGTTAGGAAGGTAACTTGCAGATGGGGATGTATCTACTACTCTTTCTAGGTGGTAGTGTTCATGGGTTCGGAAGTTGCTATCCAAGGAGCTCTGGAGAATTTTTGCGGTGTATCGTAGACAATGCACACTGCTGTTACCGAACATTGGTGCTGGAGGGAATGAAAGTTTATAATGTGGGGTCAATCAGCCAGCTGCTTTGTCCTGGTGTCAAGCTTCTTACATGTTGTTGCAGCTGCCTTTATCCAGGCAAGTGGGGAGTATTTCATCACACTCCTAATTTGTGCCTTGTAGATGTGAACTTGCTTTCTGGAGTTGGGAGGTGAGTTACTCAATTAAGGACTCCTAGCCTCTGATCTGTTCTTTTGGTCACAGTATGTATATGGTTCAACTAGCTTAGTATACGGTCAATGGAACCAACAAGATTTTAATAGTGGGGGATTCAGCAATGGCAATGCCATTGAATCTGATGGGGCAATTATATTCTCTTTTGTTGGGTATGCTCAATGCTTGGTGTTTGTGCGGTGCGAAGGGACATAGACTACCTCAGTATCCGAGTGAAAGTTGTTGATCATTGTGCAATCACCTGTGAACAACCTCACTTCTGACCTTATGATGGAGGAAAGGTCATTGATAAAGTTACTGAAGACGGTTGGCTTGGACACCACCCTGAGGAACTCCTGCAGAATCATCCCGGAGCTGAGATGAGTGACCTGCAAAACCATTATTATTTTCATTTGTGTTAGGTACGACTGCAACCAGTGGAGACTCTTCCCCTTGATTCTCATTACTCTATTTTGCCAAGACTCCTTAATGTTTGCTCAGTCAAATGCAGTCTTGATGTTAAGGATAGTCACTCACCTCACCTCTGGAATTCTGCACTTTCGTCAATGTTTGAACCATGGCTGTAATGAAGTCAGGAACTGAGTGACCCTGGTGGAATCCAAAATGAATATCAGCAGCAGTAGTTACATTGTTGCCAGTTGGCTAGTTTTTTTATTCCAGATTTTTATTTTCAAATGTCTTCATTTACCATGGAATTTGCACCCATTTTCCCAGAACATTAGCCTGAGGTTCCAGATTACTAGTTTCAGTGACATTACCACTATGCCATTACCTACTCAGAACAATGTGTTTGAATAGGTTTTGGATTCTGATTTAATTCCATCCAAATCAAATAGCATGCATTACTCACTATTTTAGGTGGAATCGTAAAATGATCCAACACAGGAGGCCATTCCAACCTTTGTCCCTCTGCAGGAATAATCTCATGAAGACTGGTATTAGACAGTGCTTTTGCCTATAGATCAGCAATAGTTATTAGTTTTTAAAAATGGACATTTCAGTCAAGTGAAAGAAGAAGCTGCATTTTGTATAAGTTTCCCATGTGCCATAAGAAAACCAATGGCTAGTGGCTTTGAGAATGTAGCCATAGAGTGATGGTTGCAGCTTCAGCTGTTTCCTAATCAGAAATGTTATAACATATTGGAGCAGGTAGGACTTCAATCTGGACCTCCTGCCTTAGTGGTAAAGATATTACCATTGTACCACAAAAACTCAGATGCAGCTTTATATTTGTGATTCTTTATATGTTTATGAATCTGATATGAAATCTACCATGGGATGTCATGAAGCAAAATCCTTTCTCAGTGGAAGCGGGTACAAAATCAAAGAGTAAGTGTGTTAAAAATCTACTTGTGCATATATGAAATTCTAATATGGATTCTTCATACTGATATGTGGGGTTAAAATCTTCAATGTTCACAAATTAAAGAACTCAGTGGATTCTGTAATATCTGTTGTTTGAATTGTCTTTCTATGAAGACAATAGCCATAGCATTTCCTAGATAGTTTACTTATTTGCATGAAACAATAAGTAACTATTAATTTTGTTTTGTTTTCTTATTTGATATTTAGCACTGGCAGAATTTGAGGAACCAAAAAGGTCTACTTTGGTTATATTTGGAGTGCTCACTCTGAGTGTGCGAATCTACCAAGATCGTTGGGGCTATGGTGTTTTCTCTGGACCAATTGGAACAGCTGTCTTCATAATAACCATCAAATTTGTACGTAGAGTCACTAAAGCATCCATGCATGTCCTAATGTCATATCGCTATTACTGTTAATCATTACAGCTCTTTCTGGCATTCATCTGTCCTAGCTTCTCTCCTGTTTTTGTTTCAACTGTTTTAGAAGCAGAGTAATAAATGAGTATCTATTAAACAAGTCTTTGGCTCACCTAGCTATCAGGCTGTTTACGATGTAGATTTTGACTGTAAGACATTGGAGTGTAAATGGCCATTTGACTCATCGAGTCTGCTGTGCCATTCAATGAGATCACAGCTGATCTGATAATCCTCAACTCCACTTTCCTGCATTATTCCCATATTCTTTGATTCATTTACCAATTAAAAATCTGTCTTGAATATACTTCATGACCTGCACCTTCATCCAAGGATCTTAAAATAAACGGTTAGTGAGATAGTTGATACATTAGCTTTAATTGTCCAAAATTTACTAGATTCAGAGAAGGTTCCTTTCGATTTAAAGTTAGTTCATGTAACTTTGCTTATGATGGAAAAAACTTAAAGAAAACATTGGAGGGAGAGAAAAAAGCAAGAATCTCCAGGCCTGTTAGCTTAACGTTAGCAGTTCAGAGTATATTTACTAGACCAGTACTTGGAATGGGCAGATTGTGTTTAGAGAGTAGGTTACATGGAAAATGTTAGAAGATATTCTTATAGAAGCTATAGCAGGGAATTAAAAATTTAAGGTCATCAGATGGCATTAACATGGTTTTGAGAAAGGGAAATCATGTTTAACCAATTTATTAGAGTTCTTTGAGGAAGTAATGTATGCTGTGGATAAAGGGGAACAAATGTATAAACTGTACTTCAGTTTCCAGAATTTGATAAGATGTCACATCAAAGGTTATTGCAGAAATTAAAACCTTGGAGTACTGGGGTAACATTTTGGCATGGTTAGAAGATTTTCTAGTAAATAGGAAACAGAGTAGGCATAAATGGACAATTTTCTGGTGGGAAAGAAGTATTAAGTGGTGCGTTACAGGAGTTGGTGCTGGGGCCTCAACTTTTACATTTTATATAAATGACTTGGACTGAAGGTATGGTTGCTAAATTTGCTGTTGACTCTAGGTTTCAAGATGATGGCAGAATAAGATGCTTCAGCTGGAGTTCATCCACTCCGTTCGTTTCTTTTTCTTTTTTCCTATTTTTTCTTTTGTGTTTCTTTTTCTCTCTTTTCGTTTCTTCTCTACGATGTGCTGAAATCCGGCCACAGTGCGGGCTTGGACTCTTGGCCTCAGTGTGGACTTGGACTTCTGGCCTCGGTGCAGTCTGACCTGGCATGGCAGTCTCCTAGTCCGGCGAGGCAGTTTCCCACTCTGGCATGGCCACTCTCGGCCCAGTGTGGTGACCTTTTGGCCCAGCATCGTGGTCTCTCAGTCCAACATGGCAATCTCCTGACTCAGTGTGGTGGTCTTTTGATGGCCTGTGACAGTCATTCGGCCTGGTGTGGCCTCAGCATGGACTTCCGAGATGATTCCAGAGCGGTCTCTCAGCCTCAAGAGCCTGGTGGTCTGGAGTCAAGGCCTGGTATGGACTGGAGGCTAGTTGATGGAGTGGACTGGGTTGGAAGGACTGTCGTTCTGAACTTTTTATTTCTCTATTTTCCAGCATATTCCTACAATCTGCAGTACTGCTCTTCTTATTTCTTTATTTTTCTCATTTTTTTCCCTAAGAACTTGTACTGTCGAATCTGTACCTAGGTACCTTATACCTAAGATGGTGCCGTAAACAGCAACTTGTAAACTCACTACGTTCATTTGAGTTCATGTGACAATAAAGCTAATTAAAATAAGTAAGAATGTAAATTGTGAAGAGGACATAAGGAGGCTACAAAGAAATATAGAAAGGCTAAGTGGGCATAGGTCTGTCAGATGGAACACAATGTGGGAAAATGTGAAAATGTCCATTTTGGCAGGAAGAATAAAAAAAGAGCCTATTATCCCAAAGGTGAGAAATTGAACAGATCTGAATGCAGAGAGATCTGGATGCCCTACTGCATGAATCACGAAAAATTAGTACGCAGCTATAAGTAATAAGGAAATCCAACACAAATCACCTTTATTGCGAGGTCAATTGAATACAAAAGTAGAGAGGTTATGTTTCAGTTATACAGGGCACTGGTGAGACAACATCTGGAGTACTATGTAGAGTATTGCTTTCCTTAGTCCGTGAAGGATGTATATGTATTGGAAGCAGTTCAGAGTATATTTACTAGACCAGTACTTGGAGTGGGCAGACTGTGTTTAGAGGGTAGGTTGGACAGGTTTTATCTGCTAAAGTTTAAATAAGTGAGAGGCAACTGGATCGAAACATTTAAGATACTGAGGGACCTTGACATGGTAGGTGTAAAGAGAACAAGGTGCAGAGCTGGATGAACACAGCCGGCCAAGCAGCATCATAGGAGCAAGAAGGCTGACGTTTCGGACCTAGAATCTTCATCAGAAATGGGGGAGGGGAGGGGGGTTCTGAAATAAATAGGGAGAGAGGGGCAGGCGGATAGAAGATGGATAGAGGAGAAGATAGGTGGAGAAGTTTCCTTTTGTGGGATGGAGGGTCATGGTTAAAAATAACAGGTCAACTATTTACGACAAAAATGAGGGAATTTCTTTTCTCACACTGGGTCGTAAGTCTTTGGATCTTTGTTACTCAAAAGCCAATTGAAACAGAATCTTTGAATAATTTTAAGGCAAGGGTAAATAGATTCTTGATTAAGAAGGAGTTGTAAAAAATTGTGGAAGGTAGATGGGAATGTGGAGTAATGAAATCAGTCATGATCTTATCGAATGGTGGAGCAGGCTCAAGGGGCTGAATGACCTACTCCTGCTCCTAATTCATCTGTTTGTATGTTAGTGGCAAGTAACATTTGTATCATGTCAATGCCAGGCAATGACTATCATCAACAACAGCGAATCATCCATCACCACTTGATGTGCCAAGGCATGACTATCATTGAATTGTTCACTATCAACATCCTGGAGGCTTTCATTGACCAGACATTAAACTGATCAAGCCTTATATCCAACTATAGTAGATGAATAAAAATCTGGAATTGAGAGTCTAATGATGACCATAAAACTTGTTGATTGTCAGAAAATTCTATCCAGTTCACTAATGTCCTTTAGGGAGGGAAACTGCCACCCTTCCCTGGTCTGACCTACATGTGATTCCAGATCCGCCACAATGTTACTGACTTTTAACTGCTTTCTGAGGAATTAGGGATGGGCAATAAATGGTGGCTAGCCACCATGACGCCCATATCCCGTGAATAAATTTTTTAAAAATATATAAATTCAGTGGTTACAAGAATAGGTCAGACGCCAGGAATTCTGCAGTGAGGAACTTACTTCCTGTTACAGCCCACTGATTGTAAGCACATCTAACACCTTCAATATTTGTTCCTTCACCACCAACAAAAGTAGCAGCAGTGTATACCACTGAATTAACCCTTCCAGGTTTCTTTGCCAGCACATTCCAAACCCACAACCTCTTCCTCCTTGAAGGAGAAGGGCAGTAGATGCTTGGAAAAGCCACCAGCTGCAAGTTTCCCTTCAAGCCAGACACCATCCTGATTTGGAACTATATTGCTATTCCTTCCCTGTTCCTGGGTCAAAATCTTGGAGCTCCCTTCATAACAGTATTGTGGCTGTCTCTACACCTCAAGAACTGCAGCAGTTTAAGAGATAGCTCACTACCATTGTCTCCAGGGTAAATAGGTAATAAATGCTTCCTTAGTCCACGATGTCTACATCCTGTAAACTAATAAAACAAATGTAGTCAAAACAATTAGCACAGATGTACTCAAGGGGAATCTGGATAAGCTTGGGGAAAAACGGATTGGAGATTATGCTGACAGGGATAGTTGAGGAAGAATGGGAGGGAGCGCAAGTGCAGAATAAATGGCAACACAGCACGGTTATACTCAATGTGTTACTTCTGCGCTATATTGTATGTAATTCTTACTTTCCTTACTCATGATCCTTAACCCACCTAGGTTGCAGAGTGTACTGTGGTCACCGGTCTGGAAAGTATAGTCAATGAAATGCATATACAATGCAGGACAAATTATACGTTCGAGTGTGAAAATCGGGAGATATATTGTAATTGTTCAATAGAAAGTTGTTGCTATAAGGGATAATATTTAAGTATGAACAATATTGCTGAATACTGCTTTTAATTTTACAGTTAAAGAAAATGAAAGACAAAAAAGGCCTTTACCCTGATAAGAGCATCTACACACAACAGATTGGCCCTGGCTTCTGCTTTGGGGCACTTGCCTTGATGTTACGATTCTTCTTTGAGGTACAGTTGTGTCATTGTTATTTATATATTTGTCATCTTACAACAATGTTGGAAAAACATCTCTTCTCTCTGAAAGATTTCAGAGGTATCTTTTACTTATGTTACTTAGATTTCATTACTGTTACCTTTCGAGTGATACAATCTCACAATATCTCATGTATTATTTGTTTCTAACAAACTAATAATTCCACCAAAAAAGGTATCTTTTTTCCAAACGGAAAGGCAGGGGTGGCAAATTGATTATGTCACTTGACAAGTAATCCAGCGGCGTCGGCTAATGCTCTCGAGACATGGGTTTGAATCCCTCTTGGTAGATGGTGAAATTTGTAATCAGTTAGTTAATTAATGGTTATCATGAAACCATTACTGATTATTGTAAAAACCGTCTGATTCATTTTGGTCCTTTGGAGAAGGAAATCTGTTCTCCTTAACTGGTTTGATCCTCATGTAACTCCGGACCCTCTCTTGAATCTTAAAGTACCATCAGAAATGGTCTAACAAGCCACTCAATTGTATCAAATTGCTGCAAAATCTAAGGAATAAAAGCTGGCAGACCACCCAGAATCAGCCAGGAATCAGAAGTAACACAGACAAGTCCAACACTGTGAACACTGCAAAGCCCTCCTTCATAACATCTGGGGGCTTGTGCCAAAATGGAGAGAGCTGTCTCACAGACTAGACAAGCAACAAAAACAGAAATTGCTGGAGAAACTCAGTAGGACTGGCAGCCTCTGTTGAAAGAAAACAGAGTTAATGTTTGAGTCCAGTGACTCTTCATCAGAAATGTTGTAGCTGGTAAAAATTCTTATTTATGCTGAAGCCAAAGTTGAGGAGTTGGAAGGGTGGAGAGGAGAGCGAATAGGTGGAGACAGAACCCAGATAGAAAGAGAGATATGAAAGTGGTAGGTAAACAAGGAGACAATCGAAAGCAGGCCAGGACAGAAGAAAAGCTGAATAAGAGTGAGAAAATGGATTAGCTGTGCTGAATGCACCCATATAATTTGACAATGGGTCTAGGAGTGTGTGGGACTGTGTGACTATGCCAAAAGCAACCCATGTTATAACAGCACTGGGTGTGGGGTGGGTAAAAAAGAAACATGAAAGCATGGAATCAGGCTGTAAAATTATTGAACTCAATGTTGATTCCTAGAGGCTGCAGGGTCCCCACGTGGAAAATGGGATGTTGTTCTTCAAGCTCATGCTGAAGGTCGCTGGAGCATTAGTGTGCTGAGACAAAAATGTTGGTGAGGAAACGTGGTGTTGAAGTGGCAAGCTCACTGGAAGAGGAGGCTCCACAAATAGCCCCATCCTAAGACTGGGGAGCCTAGCAGCGCGAAAGACAAGACTAAAGCATTTGCAGCCATTTTCCATGATCAGTACTGATAAATGGTCCATCTCAGCCTCCTCCTGAGTTCCCAGCATCACGAATGTTAGTGTTTGTGCGATCAGATTCATGTTACATTTTGCAAAGAAACTGCTGAAGACCATGGATACTGCAAACGCAATGGGCACTGACAACATTCTGACATTAGTATTGAAGACTTGTGCTCCAGAACTATCCGCACCTCCAGGCAAGGTGTTCCAGTGCAACCACAACACTGGCATCTATCTGACAATGTCAAAAATTGTCCAGGTATGTGCTGTAGCCAAAAAGCAGACACATTCATACCAGCCTATTGCTGCCCTATCAGTTTAAACTCAATCATCAAAGAGGCAAGTAACGTTTGTGGTGCACAAATGCCAGGAAATGACCACCTTCAGAAAGAGAGAATCTAGCCATCACCACTTTTTTTAATGGCATTACCAGTATCAACATTGTTAGGGCTATCATTGACCATGACCTGAACCAGCCATTTAAATGCTAGGCTCCGCAATCTTAGGATAGGGATATTTGTGGAGCCTCCTCTTCCAGTGAGCTGTCTCCAACACATAGATCATAATTGACAAACTGATTGCAGAGTCTCTAACAGTCAAGCTCACTGGCTGCCCACATGTCCTCACTGCTTGTAGGTCAGAGGCTCAGAATTTTATGGTGAATAACTCAGCTCTTGTCTCACTGATGCCTGTCCACCATCTACAAGGGAAAAGTCAGGAGAGTCATGGAATACTTCCCACTTTCCTGAATGGGTTCAGTTCTAACAACACACAAAAAAGATGCATGAAATGTCGGCTTCTTCTTGAAGGGGAAATTCCTCTATCAGTGAGCTTATTTTTAGGGCAAAATAGTGTCCTTTATTTTTCTTTTTTCCCCGCCAGATCCTCATATGTATATTTTATATGTATTGTGAGACAGAATAAGGTCTGCATTATCTATTTTTCTGTTTTTCTTAATTAACCTATATTTCTTTGAGTCTGCATTACAAAGGGCTCAAGTGATGAATTCCAGATAGACAAGCCATTGCCTGTTACCAAGGGAACTCATACTCAATGAGCTCCATGAGGAGATTAGTTAGAGATTCCCCTTGGGCCTGCAGGGGTTATCATATCCCATCCCCTCCAAATCTGAGGGGTCCCCCTCATTCCTGTGATGATGGGTCACTTATGTCACTTTGCCTATGATCCCATTCCTGGCTTTCTGGTCAGTGAGTATAAATAGGTGAACGTCTTTGACATGAAGCTTTTTGAAGAGCCACCGTAGGGAGTGTGTTCTCAGTCACCATCTCTTGCTGAGCTTCTGCCGCCTCTGTCTTCATCTCTGAGTCTGAGACCTCATAGTCCTCAGGACTGGCTCTCAATTTTTTAGTAGGCGGAATTTCCCATTTGCAAGTTGGTGAAAAGGATGCCAATGGTGTCTTCTCTGTCGAAACAATTGTCCCCATGGAGGATTCCAGCCAACTGAGGTGGTTGATCTGTTTATATGCTATGTTCTCCCTGGTTTTAACCATGTAAGATACTGGTCCTGTTCTGGTTTAAACTCTTCATCTGGCCTATGCTCATCATGGCCCCATTTTTTTTGGGTTTCTTATCTTAATTTCACCCTTGCTGCCCAAGTTTGGGAAAGTCAAGTTCAGCCTAGTCCAAAGGTGTCACCCCATCAGTAGTTCTACCGGGGCTATCCCTGTCATCATATGAGGAGTTGAAGAGGAAATGTATAAGCTTCATCTCCAAAGAACCTGTAGTCTGCTTTCTCATGCTACTTTTGAATACCTGGACTGCCCGCTCAGCCAGACTGTTTGAGGAGTGGTAGGGTGCTGTACCATTGTCTCTTACTCCATTTGTCTTCATAAAAGTCTGAAACCCCACTGGTAAATGGGGTCCCATTGTCTGTTATGCGGACCTTGGGTAAACCAGGCATACTTAACGGACTGGTGGGGATTTTCTACAATGTTGTAAGAGGTAATAGAGGCCATTCAATGCAAGACCATCCATTTTGAATGGAGTCATAGAGTCAGAGAGATGTACAGCATGGAAACAGACCCTTCGGTCCAACTCATCTATGCCAACCGGATATCCTAAATTAATCTAGTCCCATTTGCCAGTATTTGGCCCACATTCCTCTAAACCCTTTCATTCATGCACCCATCCAAATGCCTGTTAAATGTTGTAGTTGTACCAGCCTCCACCACTTCCTCAGGCAGCTCATTCCATACACGCACCACCCTCTGCACGAAAAAGTTCCCCCTTAGGATACTTTTAAATCTTTCCCCTCTCACTTTAAACCTATGCCCTCTAATTTTAAACTCCCCTACTGTGGGAAAAAGCCTTTGGCAATTCACCCTATCCATGCCCCTCATGATTTTATAAACCACTATAAGGTCACCCCTCAACCTCCGATGCTCCAGGGAAAATAGCCACAGCCTATTCAGCCTCTCCTTACAGCTCAAACCCTCCAACCCTGGCAACATCTTTTCTTCACCCTTTCAAGTTTCACAACATTTTTCCTACAGCAGGAAGATGAGAATTGAATGCAGTATTCCAATAGTGGCCTAACCAATGTCCTGTACAGCTGCAACATCACCTCCCGACTCCTATACTCAATGCACTGACCATTAAAGGCAACTGTACCAAATGCTTTCTTCACTACCCTGTCTACCTGTGACTCCACCTTCTGTGGAACTGTGAACGTCCATCCCAAGGTCTCTTTGTTCAGCAACACTCTGCAGGACCCTACCATTAAGTGTATAAGTACTGCCCCGATTTGCCTTACCAAAATGCATGACCTCACATTTATGTAAATTAAACTCCGTCTGCCACTCATCGGCCCATCTGATCAAGATCCCATTGTACTCTGAGATAACCATTTTTGCTGTCCACTACACCACCAATTTTGCAAACTCATCTGCAAATTTACTAACCATTCCTCCTATATTCAAATCCAAATCGTTTATATTAATGACAAAAAGCAAAGGACCCAGCACTGATCTTTGCAGCACACTGCTGGTCACAGGCCTCCAGTCCAAAAAAGAAATCTCCACCAACATCCTCTGTCTCAGACCTTCAAGTCAATTTTGTGTCCAAATGGCTAGCTCTCCCTGGATACCATGTGATCTAACCTTGCTAACCAGTACTTGCACTCAGAGTCTCCCAGGCCATTCCCATGAATGCAACAAAGTTGTTTGTGGGGTCTTCTGGTTTTCCACATTTTGCACCAATTGATCATGTTTTCAATATCAATGTCTACGTCAGGAGACCAAACATAGCTATTTGTGAGCATTTTCAGTTTAGAAATTACTGGGCGACCATATTTTCAGATCTCGAGCTTCAACTCTTCATAGGATAGATTTATGGTCCAGCATTTAGGATGATATGATGCAGCCAATGTAGGGTCCTTTTGGGTCCATGCCTGGATTCACTTGGCAGATAATGGTGTAGTGTCCATGAAGTTCAAAGTTGTGATGACAATATCCATCTTCAGAAATGAAGGTAGGCTGGTGGATAGTGGCAGACGGCTCAAGGAATCTGCATTGGTTATATGCTCCCTGCAGAATGCTCCAAGGTAAATTCACAGGCACCTAATTGCAGCAACCAGTGTTGGATCCAAACTGATGTGATGGCAGGAATCACTTTGTCTTCCTTGTAGAGGCCCAGCGGAAGTTTATGATCAGTTACTGTGGTGAAATGCTGACCATTGATATACTCATGGGACTTTTTCACCGTGAATACCATGGCCAAATCTTCTTTCTCAATCTGGGCATACTTCCTTTCTGCCTCCACCAAGAGTTGTGATGCATATGCAATTGGACATTCTGATCCATTCTTGCAACAGTGTGATAATACCGCCCCTATCTCAAAGGGGAGGCATTGCAGGTTACAATGAGTGGTCTCTGGAAGTAGTAATGGGCTAATATATTTCTTGATGGTGATTGTTGTTTGATGTTTGCAAAGGCTTTGCCTTGTGGTATTTATCACAATGATTTCTGATCTTTTTACCAGGTTATGCAGGGTTGCCAGCAGGACCGACACTTCCGCCATCTGCAATCCGACCCCACCACCAAAGACATCTTTCCCTCCCCACCCTTATCTGCTTTCCGGAGGGACCACTGTCTCCGTGACTCTCTTGTCCGCTCCACACTCCCCTCCAGCTCCACCACACCCGGCACTTCTCCCTGCAACCGCAGGAAGTGCTATGCCTGCCCCCATACCTCCTCCCTCACCCCCATCCCAGGCCCCAAGAAGACTTTCCACATCAAGCAGATGTTCACCTGCACATCTGCCAATGTGATATACTGCATCCGCTGTACCCGGTGTGGCTTCCTCTACATCGGGGAAACCAAGCGGAGGCTCGGGGACTGCTTTGCAGAACACCTACGCTCGGTTCGCAATAAACAACTGCACCTCCCAGTCGCGAACCATTTCAACTCCCCCTCCCATTCCTCAGACGACATGTCCATCCTGGGCCTCCTGCAGTGCCACAACGATGCCACCCGAAGGTTGCAGGAACAGCAACTCATATTCCGCTTGGGAACCCTGCAGCCCAATGGTATCAATGTGGATTTCACAAGCTTCAAAATCTCCCCTCCTCCTACCGCATCCCAAAACCAGTCCAGCTCGTCCCCGCCTCCCTAACCTGTTCTTCCTCCTACCTATCCCCTCCTCCCACCTCAAGCCGCACCTCCATCTCCTACCGACTAACCTCATCCCGCCCCCTTGACCTGTCCATCCTCCCTGGACTGACCTATCCCCTCCCTAACTCCCCACCTACACTCACCTTTACTGGCCCCATCCCCGCCTCTTCGACCTGTTTGTTTCCTCTCCACCTATCCTCTCCTCTATCCATCTTCTATCCGCCTCCCACTCTCTCCCTATTTATTTCAGAACCCCCTTCCCCTCCCCCTTTTCTGATGAAGGGTCTAGGCCCGAAACGTCAGCCTTTCTGCTCCTCTGATGCTGCTTGGCCTGCTGTGTTCATCCAGCCCTGCACCTTGTTGTCTCGGATTCTCCAGCATCTGCAGTTCCTACTATCTCTTGCCAGCAGGATTGTCAGGTTCAGAATGAATTTCCCATGGTAATTTATGAGACCTAGAAGACATTTCAATTCTATTACATTCCTTGGAATTGCAGCCCTTTTTATGGCCTTTACCTTCTTTTCGACAGGGCGTAATCTGTCCTTGTCAGCCATGTACCTGGAACATATATTTATCCCTTTTTAGCCCGACACCAGCTGCAGAAAAATGCTGCAAAACCTCCTCCACATTCTCCAAATATGCCTTTGCAGCAGCTCCTAAGATTAAAACATTATCAAATAGACTGCCATTCTGGGCACCCTTTGGAGGATGTTCTCCATCACCCTTTCAAAGCACAAGCTGAAACACCCCAAAAGGCAGCAAGTGTACTCATACTGTCATTTGTGACTATTTATAGGGATGACGTTCTTGGATGTCATCTAGTTGGAGGTCGGTGTGGCTTATATTCAATTTGGAAACTATGTAGTCCCGAGCCAGTTTTGCACACAGGTATTCTATGCATGGCACAGGGTATCTGACAAAGCAAGAAGGTCTGTTGACCCTCAACTTATAATACCCCACAGAGACAGACTGAATTGTCAAATTTTAAAACTGGGACTTACTGGCATGGCCCATTCAGCAAATTACATTGTGTGTATGATGCTACATTCCTCTAGATGTTCTAATTTGGCCTCTACTTTGGTGCATAGGGCATAGGGGACTAACCGTGCCCTGAAGCATTTAGGCTGGGCCTCTGGGTCTACATACATCTTGGTCGTGGCACCTACTATCTTCCCAAGGCTTCTTGGAACATTTCGGAATACTTCCCAATTACTTAATATACATTGTCAGTATCCATTTTAAACATCTGTTGCCAATCGAGGCAGATTTTCTGTAGCAAGTCCCTTCCCAAAAGGTTGGGACCTAGCCGTTGTATCACCATTAAGGGGAATCGGACAGTCTGTTGGCCATGTGTAACTGGGGCTGCAGTAATGTCAGTAATACATAAAGGCTCCCCAGTGTATGGGGTCAATCTAACCTTGGTGTCTCACAGACATAAAAGCAAGATGCCCCAATAGAATTTCCTAAACGTTTTCTCTCCAACAATACTTACAGCAGCATCTGTCTCTACTTCCACATCTAGGGGTAGCCATTTACCTGAAGTTTTATCTTATTTGGGTCCAGTTTGGCAGCAGTGATACAATTTATCTGTATCAATTCCTCACTCTTGGGCTGATTTATTTGCAAAACCCTTTGTTGAGGTGGCTTCACCCATTGGCCTGGTTGGTTTGCATTTCACCCATATCAGTAACCTTGTCTGGGGCAAATTCTATGAGTGCAAGTGTGGCTTGGATGTTCTCGTTCCTCACTGTATTGTGCAGAAGCTTCTGTCCACTTCTGGAACCTTGTGGCTTCTGACACTAAACAGCCTTCCTTGGCAACAAACAGGAGCTGCGAGTATTATACACTGGGGACTTCACTCTATGGAATGGGGATCGCCCAAGTTTAAGGACAGTACTGTCTATGGGCCTCTGAAACTCTTCAGCCCCTTTTTCCATGTTTTCATGGGAAAAGGCCAGTTCTTCATCTGATTCAGTCAGTAGCTTCATTTGAGTGGCAATATTATTAATTCCACAAGATAATCAATCGCTTAACATTTCCTAAAGTGCTGACCCCAACCTAGTGTTCCTCCACTTTCCTCAGTCTCATTAAGAATTCACTAACTGGCTGCCCAGGAAGTCTATTTGCCATGTTAAACCTGTACTGCTAGAATATAATGAATGATTTAGGGTCATAGTGATCTACTACCATATCTGTCATTCATCAAAAAATTTTGACTCCAGGGCTGCTGGGAGGATTAAAGTATTTCTGTTGCTGAAAATTGGAGTCCCTTAAACAGTCAGGAGAATGACTTTTGTTCGTGATCTCCTTCTGTCTGTCTGCCTGAAGAAAATATCTCATTGTTTCAGCGTACGGGGCCAATCCTCCACACTGCATCAATAGGTTCCAGTTTTTGAAACAGCAGCAATTTTAATATTTCCTGTCATGATCTTGCTGCATTCAATGAAAGGCAAGGCTGTCCAAAACTTTTCATGGCTTTTATTGCCAGTGTAATAACTCAGGCAGTCGGTTGGGAAAGGAACATCGCTTATTATTGTCGCTTATTATTGAATACTCAAATAGAGCCGCTACTCGTGCCTAGTCCCAGCCCAAGACAGTTTTGTAAACCAGCTTTATTTTCTTTCTACATACAGAATTGCTCTTATATACAACTGAACATTTCTTTCTTGCCATCACCAAACCACTGTGACATTTTTTTTCTTTGTAGCTGCTAACTACACCACCAGTAAATCAACCTTGTAGCTAATTGGATATTTACATGCAAAACCCATTAAGGGAAAACAAATTATCAAAGGTGAGGAAGAGGTGAGGAGAATGGGAAGGGGCTAAATCAAAAAGGAGTTTGATGGGGAGATTAAGCACTGTATCCAGGGTGGCCACCTCTTTCTAAAGGCATCAAGAGTATTGGTGGACATTGCTTGCTTCCTCTCCAAGGTCACCTAAGCATGAATGTAGCCACAGAAGAAGGGCAGACAGTCAGCAGAAACAACCCCCTCCACAGCCCACTGCCCACACCTGTAAAAGCCATTTGGTCAGGCCCAGGAGTAGACCAATGAGGAGGTCCTCTGACTTGCCCACATCCCTCCTCACCAGAACTGCAAAGATCAGGAGCATGGTACTGATGTGCAACCAAAAGCAAAACAAAAGATTTTTTAAATAACTAAAAAGAGGGTGCATTCGCCCAGAACCAACATATCCATGATCCACAGACTCCACGGCAATATAGACAGTTGGGCTGGGAGTCTGTGAATTGCTGCAATTGAGGTTGTGTGGGAGTGCTGCATGCACCCTCCTGTACCTCCAGGTCCCTGATGGAAAATGGGAGAGCTCCAGTACAGACTGTTTTTATTCATTTTTATCCTGAAGCACTATCGCATACGACCAAATATTTTTTCTCCCCATCACCAAATCGTTGAATTTTTTTTGGCTTTTAACTATTAACCACCACCCATAAATCTTCCATGTAGCCAATTGGATATTTACACACAAAACAAATCATCAGAAGGCGAGGAGGAGGTAGGGACAGGGGGAGGGGACTAAATCAAAATGGAGTTGCAGACTTGCTTTATACTTCTTTAATACCTGAAAGTGCTATCTCACACAGAGACTTCAGTTACATGGAAAGAGTGGAGGAGCTAGTGCTGTTCTTCTTGGCTCAGAGCAGGTTAAGAGAAGATTTGGGAGAAGTATTCAAGATCAAGAACAGACTTCCTACAATAAACAAGGAGAAATTGTCTCCAGTGGCAGAAATGTCAGTAACTAGAACACTTGATACCCAGTGATTGACAGGAGAAACAGAGATGACATCAGGAGAATTTTACCCAGTGAATTGAAAGTACACACCTTGAAAGGGTGATGGAAGTTGATTCAGTGCTAACTTTCAAAAGAAATTGTATAAATGCCTGGCAATGGGGAAAGAGGGACACAGTGTAAAGTAATTCAAAAGCTCTTTCGAATGACTAGACAGGCATGATAGACCAAAAGATTTCATTCTGTGTTGCATCATGATTCTATGAAAGGCACCATTATTAATACATTGAGCAAAATATTTGATATTTGAAAATATTTGAGCAAATTATTCACTTATGATTTGCATGTAAAATTCAGAAATGATCATGGGGTAATTTATGCAGGTTCATTGTTTTTCTGTTCATAGGATTGGGATTACAGTTATGTACATAGCTTCTACCACTGCAGTCTGGCAGCCTCCTTTATCTTACTTCTCCCAAAGATCAACCCTCAAGCAGGAAATGGAGGAAATCCAGTAAAATTAAGTTGTTGCACACTCTGCTGTGTCTGAAAGAGATAATGACTGAGACTATTAATCCAGAAACTCAGCTAATGTTCTGGGGACCCGGGTTCAAATCCTGCCTTGGCAGATGGTGGAATTTGAATTCAATAAAAAAAATTTGCAATTAAGCATCTGCTGACCACGAAACCATTATCAATTGTTGTTAAAAACCCATCTGGCTCACTAATGTCCTACAGTGAAGGAAATCTGCCTTCTTCACCTGGTCTGGCTTATGTGAGACTCCAGACCCACAGCAATGTGGTTGACTCAACTGCCCTCTGAAATGGCCTAGCAAGTAACTCAGTAGTATCAATCACTACAAAGTCTAAACGAAGAAGTGAAACTGGACGGACCACCTGGCATCGATCTAGGCACCAGAAAAGACAAAAACAGCAGTGTGTGAGCTGCAGTGGTTCAAGAAGGAAGCTCACCACCACCTTTTCAAGAACAACCAGAGACGATTGAATAAACAAAAAGATGCTTTATCTGTCTTTGGTCCTAGTGGTATATTTCTGCATTGCATCAATGAAATAATCATTCCTTATGCCATGAAATTGTAAATGCACTACATGATATGAAAAAGAAGGGGTGTATATCATATCTCCAACCAGATTTGATAAGTTCAGAAATACCTTTTGATGTATTAGCTGTTAGGTAAGAATATAAATTGTATGAAGCAAAACATAGCTGCTGGCTGACTGTATCATTCAAATAAATGATAATTAAAGAAAAGCTAAAGCAAATTTAAAAATGGATGAGAGTTTCAGCTAAGTTCTTGATTTTTCAAAAAGGTTTTAAATGTTTGATTTTTTTTATCTTGCTCAAGTTTATGTTCAATTCAAAATCTGTGGGTAAGGGAGAGTAGTTTTTTGATATATAAGGTGCTTTTAAGAGCTTTTTAGGCTTAATGTCATTGAGGACATTCAAGATACGGAGTGTGATGGTTAGTAGATTTAGAGAGGTGGTGACACAGAGGATCAGGCAGATAAATGGGTGACTGTCAGGAAAGGTAAGAAGGTAGTTAAGAAGTCTCCTGTGGCTATTTCTCTCAAACAGATATTCTGTTTTGGATACTGCTGAAGGAGATAGTCTCTCAGAGAAAAATAGAAGACAGGCAGATCTTGGGCACTAGGAATGAATCTTATGTTTAGCAGGGTTTGTCAAGATTTGAAAGAATAATTGTTATAGGGACTTTTCTGTCAAGGACACATTCAGGAGATTCCGCGGCCATGAGCGTGAATCTAGGATAGTATGTTGCTTCGTGGTGCCAGGGTTAAGGATGTTTTAAAACAGTTGAAGCATGTTGTCAAAGGGTAGAGTGAGAAGCTGGAAATTGTTTTACATGTTGGTAAGAACAACATCGTTAGGGAAAGGATTAAGGCTTTGCAGAGTGAATATAAGAGGTTAGGTAGAAGGTGAAAGACCTGACCCTCAAAGGTAGTAATCTCTGGTTTGTTCCCAGTGTCACGTTCTAATCAGAGTAGGAATTAAAAGATAGCGCAGATAAATCAATGGCTGAATAGATGGTGCAGTGTGCAAGGATCTCTTCTGGGGCAGAAAAGACCCGTTCAGATGGGATGGGTTTCACCTAAACTGGAAAGGGACCAATATCCTGGTGGGGAGACTTGCTAGTTCTATTTCAGGAGCCTTTAAACCAGTGGTGGTAGTTTGGTTGGGTAGGTTGGTGCAGTCCTAAGTAGCAGTAAAAATAGGAAGGCAGATGAAGATGCTTCCAAATCAGAAAAGAGCAAGTTAATTAGAAAAGGCAGACAACAGCAAGTCAGAGAACTCTGAAGAATTAAACTGAATTTCTTTCAATGCAAGGGGTGTTACAGGTAAGCCTGGTGAACTCAGGTCATAGCTATTACAGAAACTTAGCTGAGGGAAGGACAGGACTGGTAGTTCAATGTTCCAGGTTTTATATGCTATAGGAAGGACAGAAAGGGAGGTGAGAGGAGTGGAGTGGTGTTTTTGATTAAGGAAAACATTGCTACTGTAATTAGGGAGGATATTTCTGAGGGATCATTCAGTGAAACTATATGGGTAGAAATAAGAAAGGGATGATCACCTTGATGGGATTGTAAAGTGGGCTCCCCACTAGAAGGAAATTGAGGTGCAGATATCTTGAGAGATCTCAGATATATGTAAGAATAATAGGGTTGTAATATTAGGGGATTTTAATTTTCCAGATATAGATTGGGACTGCCATAGTGTTAAAGGCTAGGATGGTGAGGAATTTGTTAAATGTGTTCAAGAAAATTGTCTTTATCAATATGTAAATGTACCTATCAGAGAAGGAGTAAAACTTGACCTTCTGTTGGGAAATGAGATAGGGCAAGTGACTGAAGTGTTAGTAGGGGAACACTTTGGATCCATGACCATAACTCTGTTAGTTTTAAAATAGTTAAGGAAAAGAATAAGCCTTCCATAAAAGTTAATGTTCTTAACATGCAGATATTACAAAGATAGGTTGAGAGATGCTAGTATTGAGGAAGGAGGGAGGCTGCAGAAGGATTTAGACAGGTTAGGAGAGTGGACAAAGAAGTGGCAGATGGAATACAACGTGGGAAAGAATGACGTTATGCACTTTGGTAGGAGGAGTACAGGCATGGACTATTTTCTAGATGGGGAGAAAATTCAGAAATCTGAAGCGCAAAGAGACTTGGGAGTCCTAGTCCAGGTTTTCCTTAAGGTAAACTTGCAGATTGAGTCGGTAGTTAGGAAGGCAAATACAATGTTGGCATTTATCTCAAGAGAACTAGAATATAAAAGCAGGGATGTACTTTTGAGGCTTTATAAAGTTCTGGTCAGACCATATGTAGAGTATTGTGAGCAATTTTGGGTCCCACACCTCAGGAAGGATGTACTGGCCATGCAGATGAGGTTTACGAGAATGATCCCAGGAATGAAAGGCTTAATATATGAAGAACATTTGAGGACACTGGGTCTACACTTGATGGAGTTTAGAAGGATGGGGGGGGTCTAATTGAAATTTACAGAATAATGAATGGCCTGGATAGAATGAACGTTGGGAAGATGTTTCCATTGGCAGGAGAGACTAGGACGCAAGAGCACAACCTTAGAGTAAAGAGAAGACCCTTTAGAACAGAGATAAGGAGAAACTTCTTCAGCCAGAAAGTGGTGAATCTGTAGAATTTATTGCCACAGAGGGCTGTGGAGGCCAGGTCATTGAGTATATTTAAGAGAGAGGTAGATGGGTTCTTGATTGTCAAGGAGATCAAAGGTTACGGGGAGAAAGCAGGAGAATGGGGTTGAAAAACTTATCAACCATGATTGAATGGTGGAGCAGACTCGATGGGACGCATGACCTAATTTCTGCTCCTACGTCTTATGGTCTTAATTGGAGTAAGGCATATTTTAATGATATGAGACAAGAAGTTTCAAAAGTTGATTGGAGTAGTGTTATAAAGTGGAGGTTGACTCCCCCCACGCCCAATAACTAAAACTGAAACACACGGAGAGGAGCACCTCGCCTTATAATCTGTTAAAAAAAAAACCCAATCTGTTATAAAGGAGTAGTTAAATAAAAAAAAACCCTGATACTCTCTCTTTATAATCAACAAATAGCAATTTGTCTGTCTGACTCTAACAGTGAACAAATTAACTAAACTATTAGTAAACTGAATAACCCCTTCTAACTACTAACTATTTCCAAATAAAACAAGATTACAATGGTATGCTGTTCCAATAAAAGAAGTCCCACTTATATAAAAAAAAAATTAGAACTTAGTCACTCAAAATTACAGCCAGATTATGTGTCTTCCAGAATGTTCTATGCCTTCTCTGATGAATTCTGTCAGGAACGCCTTCTCGGTCAAATTCTTTTGTACGGAACATTAACTACTTATGCTGTAAGTACCTTTAATTTAGATAGAGCTTACTCTAAAGCTTAGAGAATTCTGTGAGAGCCAGTGATTCATTCTTTTAGAGCTGAGAGCTGTCTCTTGGCAGATGACAGTTGGCTCTTCCCCGATTTTCCAAATGCCATCATTTTTTATACCTTTGATGACGTATCAATTTCTTACAATAGGATTGGTCCTATGTTATCAAAACAATTAGATTTAAATTTAATTGGTTTTTAGTATCTAAGGGCCTGGTTTAAATTAATTTGCTAAATTCAAACCTGTTGTCTTGGTAAAAATGCTGCTTTGCCTGCCAACAGTACAGCCTTATGATGCAAATATTTCAATTCAAGTGCTCTGTGCACCTGCAAACCCACAGACATCCTTTTTTTGAATCTCGAAGCATAGAAGAAGCACATCATCTTTTAAAGTGATCATCCTCTGCTTTCCCCCCTATCATTTTATAAACATCAATATTTTACAAATACCAAATTTTAATGTCCTGCCTTCTAATCCACAAGTACTCTACCCAACTTCGCAACAGTAGACTATTTGCAGGTAAAGGGACTGACAAGTGGGAGGCTTTCAAAAGTGTGATAACATTAGTTCAGAGTCATTATGTTCCTCTTAGAGTAAATGGTCAGGTAGAGAACAATAGATGAATGAAGATATTGAGGTTCTAGTCAAGAATAAGAAAGAATCATATGTTGGGTATAGACAACTGGGATCAAATGAATCTCTTGAAGAGTGTAAAGAGTGTGGCTGCATTCTTAAGAGGGAAAACAGGAGAGCAAAGAGAGGGTATGAGATAGCCTTGACAGATAAGGTTAAGGATAATCCAAAGAGATTCTACAAGTACATTAAGAGTAAAAGAGAAACTCTAGAGAGAGCAGGGCCCCTTAAAGATCAACAAGGTCATCTATATGTTGAACCTCAGGAGATGGGAGAGATACTAAATGAACATTTCATGTCACTTTTTACTGTGGAGAAAGAAATGGAGGCTAGGGAACTCGTGGAAATAAATATTTTGAAAACATGTCATATTACAGAAGAGGAAGTTCTGGAAGTTGTAGAAAACATAAGGGTGGATAAATCTTGGGACCATGACGATGTGGGAAGTTAGGAAGAAACTGAAGTGCCCCGAGCAGAAATATTTGTTTCATCTATAGCCAAGAGTGAGGTGCCAGAAGATTGGAGGGTGGCTAATGTTGTTTCTTTATTTAAGAAAGGCTGTAAGGAGAAGCCTGGGAACTGTAGACCTGTGAGCCTGACATCAGTAGTGGGTAAGTTGTTGGAGGTGATTCTGAAAGATAGGATTTACATGCATTTGGAGTGGCGAGGACTGACTGGGATAGTCAGCACGGCTTTGTGTGTGCGAAATAGTGTCTGACAAACTTGATTGAGTTTTCTGAGGAAGTAACCAAAAAGATTCATAAGGGCAGAGCAGTAGACCTTGTTTACTTGGACTTTAGTGAAGCCTTTAACAAGGTTCCACATGGTGGACTAATTAGTAAAGTTAAATCACATGGCATTCAGGGAGAGCTTGCCAATTGGACATGAAAGTGGCTTGACGGTAGGAGACAGAAGGTGGTCACGGAGGGTTGTTTTTCAGATTGGAGGCCTGTGACCAGCAAAGTTCCACAGGGATCAGTGCTATTGTTTTGCTATCACTTTTGTTTGTCATTTATGTAAAAGATTTGGATGAAAATATAGAAGGTATGGATCGTAAGTTTGTTGATGACACCAAAAAATTGGTAGGATGATGTACAGTGAAGAAGGATATCTAAGATTACAAAGAGATCTTGATCAATTGAGTCAATGGGCTGAGGAATGGCAGATGTGGTTAAATTTGGATAAATGCGAGGTATTGCATTTTCGTAAAACAAACAAGGGCAGGACTTATCCAATTAACAGCAGGTCCTGGGTAGTGTGGTAGCGCAGAGAGATGTAGGGTTTCAGGTACATAATTCTTTGATATTTGCATCACAGGTAGACAGGGTGTTTACGAAGGCATTTAGCAGGCTTGCCTTCATTGCTCAGACCTTTGAGAATAGCAGTTGGAACATCATGTTGAGGATGTACAGGATGTTGGTGAGATCTTTTCTGGAGTACGTGTGCAGTTCTGGTTCCCCTGCTATAAGAAGATATTATTAAGTTCGAGAGGGTTCAGAAAATATTTGTCAGATGTTGCTGGAAATTGGGAGTTTGAGTTAATAAGGAGAGGCTGGATAGGCTGGATTTTTTTCCACTGGCGCATAGGAGGTTGAGGGGTGACCTTATAAAATCATGAATAAGGTGACTAGGAAGGGTCTTTTCCATAGGGTGGGGGAGTTCAAAACTAGGGGTCATATTTTTAAGGTCAGAGGAGAAAGTGTTTAAAAGGATACAAGGGGCAACTTTTTTACACAGAGGGTGGTTCATATGTGGAATGAACTGCCAGAGAAAGTGGTTGATACAGGTACAGTTATAACAATTTGAATAAGTTCATGAATTGGAAAAGTTTGGAAGGATATGGTCCAAACACAGGTAAGTAGGGCTAGTTTAGTTTGGGAACATGGTCAGCATGGATTGGTTGGACTGAAGGGTCTGTTTCCATGCTACATGACTCTATGACTCTATTAATCTGATAAGCCTCAACTCCATTTTACTGTGTTATCCATGAAACCATAAGAAATAGGAACAGGAGTAGATGTTTCAACTTCTTGAGCTTCCTCCACCATTCAATAGCATCATGGGTAATCCAGTACTCCACATGTCCACCTTCCTGTCCTTTCCCTAAAATTGGTTCCCCTGATAGATTGATTCCCCTACTAATCAAGAATCTATCTATCTCAGCCTTAAATATACAGAAGGATTCTGCCCCACAGCTCTCTGTGGCAAGGAATTTCAAGGACTCACAACCATCTGAGAGAAGAAGTTCCTCCTTATTTCAATCTTAAATTAGTGCCCCTTAATTCTGAGACTATACTGTCTGGTCCTATACTTTCCCATGAGGGGAAGCATCCTCTCAGCATTCACCCTGTCAGGTCTCTTAAGAATCTTATATGTTTCAATGAAATCACCTCTCATTCTTCTAAATTCCAATGAGTAAAGTCCCAACCTGTTTAACCTTTGCTCAAAAGACAAGTCCTCCATACTGGGGATCATCCCTATAACCCTTGATTGTCTTGCTGATTAAAAATGTGTCTATCTCAGCCTTGAATATACTTACAACCCAACCCCAACAGCCCTCTTCATTCCACAGATTCACCATCCTCTGAGAGGAGGATCTCTTCATCTCTGTCTTAAATGGGCAATCCCTTACTCTGAGATTATTCCCGGTGGTTTTACATACTCCCACAAGGAGAAATAATCTCAATTTTCACCCTGTTAAGCCTCTAAGAGCCTTGTTTGTTTCATTAAGATTGCATCTCATTCTTCTAAACTTCACCTCTCCCCACAAGAAAATCCCTCCATACCTAAGAACAACCCAGTAAAACTTGTGTGGATTGGTTCCAATGCCAGTTTATCTCTCTTTAGATAAGGGGATCAAATGTTCACAGAATTCTAAGTGTGGTCTAACTAGCGCCTTGTATAGTTTTAGCAAGACATCCCTATTTTTATGTACCATTTCATCTTTGAAATAAAAGCCAACATTCCATTTGCCCTCTTTATTATCCACTGAATTTGGATGCTAGTGTTTGTGATTCATGTTTGAGCACCCCCAAATGCCTCCGTTCTGCAGATTTCTCCATTTAAATGAGATCTAGCTCCTCTCTTCTTCTTGCCAAATCACATAACCTTGCATTTCCCCGCTTTTATTCCATCTGTCAAGATTACCCACTCGCTTAACCTGTCCATATCCCTCAGTAGATTCTATGTGTCATCCTCACCTCTTACCTTCCCACCTGTTTTTGTGTCATCCACAAACTTGGTAATAGCAAATTCATTTCCGTCATCCCCGTCATTGTTTTTCTTTCATGGGATGTGGACATCATTGGCTAGGCTGGT
Organism: Rhincodon typus; assembly: GCF_021869965.1. Classification (NCBI taxonomy): domain Eukaryota; kingdom Metazoa; phylum Chordata; class Chondrichthyes; order Orectolobiformes; family Rhincodontidae; genus Rhincodon; species Rhincodon typus. The sequence goes on along the minus strand of NC_063359.1, from coordinate 42,405,175 downwards.
ATTTACACCATGTTGTTTGAGTCTGGGATAACAAGGTGTAGAGCTGGATGAACAAATTCATCCAGCTCTACACCTTGTTATCTCAGATTTTCCAGCATCTGCAGTTCCTACTATCTCTGATACAATTGTTTGAGTCTGGAGTCACTTGTAAACGAGACTAGGTAAGGATGAGATATTTCCTTCCCTAAGCAGTATTAGTGAACAAAATGGGTTTTTAATGAACAGTGGTGACATGGTTGCCGTTAGAATAGCTTTTTTTTTAAACTACAATTTTTTTTAATTGAATTCAGATTTGAATCCAAGTACTCAGATCATGAGTCTTGAGTTTTGGATTACTACTCAAGTGACATTACCACAATGCCGTTGCCTCCCAATTAGCATATGTTATAAATATTTGGCATCCCAGCACTGATCCCTGTAGCATCCCTCTAGTTACTGATCCCTATTCTGAAAATGTTTCCCCTATCCCAACTCTATATCTTCTGTTAATTAACCAATCATCTATCCATTCTGATATACTGCCCTCAATACCAAGGGCTCTTCTGTTATCAAATAACCTTGTTGAATGCCTTTTGGAAATCCAAATATCTTACATCTACTGGTTTCCTCTAGCTACCCTGCATTTCACTTCCCCAAAGAACTGTAATAAATTTCTCAGACACCACCATCACTATTCCTGGATATGTCCTGTCCCACCGGCAAGACAGACCCAGCAAAGGGGGCGGCATAGTGGTATACAGTCGAGAGGGTGTTGCTCTAGGAGTCCTCAACATTGGCTCCAGACCCCACGAAGTCTCAATACTTCAGGTTAAACATGGGCAAGGAAATGTCCTGCTGATTACCACATACTGTCCTCCCTCAGCTGATGAATCAGTATTCCTCAATGTCGAACAACACTTAGGGGAAGCACTAAGGATGGCAAGGGCACAAAATGTACTCTGGGTGGAGGATTTCAATGTCCACCACCAAGAGTAGCTCGGCAGCAGTACTACAGATCGAGCTGGTCGGGTCCTAAAGGACATAGCTGCTAGACTAGGTCTGCGGCAGGTGGTGAGGGAATCAACAAGAGGGAAAAATATACTTGACCTCATCCTTACTAATCTGCCAGCTGCAGTTGCATCTGTCCATGATAGTATCGGTAAGAGTGACCATTGCACAGTCCTTGTGGAGACATAGTCTCACCTTCACATTGAGAATAATTTCCATTGTGTTGTGTGGCACTATCACCGTGCTAAATGGGACAGACTTCGCACAGGTCTAGCAACTCAAGACGAGGGATGCATGATGTGCTGTGGGCCATCAACAGCAGCAGAATTATACTCCAGCACAATCTGTAACCTCATGGCCCGGCATATCCCCCACTCAACCATTGCCGTCAAGCCAGGGGATCAATCCTGGTTCAATGGAGAGTGCAGGAGGGCATGCCAGGAACAGCACCAGGCATACCTGAAGGTAAGGTATCAACCTGGTGAAGCCACCAAACAGCGAAAGCAGCAAGTTATAGGCCGAGCTAAGTGATCCCACAACCAATGGATCAGATCTAAGCTCTGCAGTCCTGCCATATTATTGGTGGTGGACAATTAAACAACTCACTGGAGGAGGAAGCTCCACAAATATCCCCATCTTCAATGATGGAAGAGCCCAGCACATCAATGCAAAAGATAAGGCTGAAGCATTCGCAGCAATCTTTAACCAGAAGTGCCGAGTGGATGATTCATCTCGGCCTCCTCCAGTCGTCCCCAGCATTACAGATAGTAGTCTTCAGCGAATTTGATTCACTCCATGTGATATCAAGAAACGGTTGGAGACTCCACTGCCTCCTCTGGCAACTCATTCCATGCACACACCACCCTCTGCATGAAAAAGTTACCCCTTCGATCCTTATCAAATCTTTTTCCTCTCACTTTAAACCTATGCCCTCTAGTTTGGAACTCCCCACCCTGGGAAAAAGACCTTCAGTATTCACCCTATCCATTGCTCCTCATGATTAACCCTCAATAAGGTCACCCCTCAGCCACCAATGCTCCAGGCAAAATAGTCCCAACCTATTTAGCCTCTCCCTATAGCTCAAACCCTCCAACCCCAACAACATCGTTTTAAATCTTTTCTGCACCCTTTCAAGTTTCAAACATCTTTCCTATAGTTGGGAGAACAGAATTGAATGCAGTATTCCAAACACTAAACAAAGTATGCCTAACAATACAGCTGCAACATGACCTCCCAACTCCTACATTCAATACGCTGACCAATAAAGCCAAGTGTACAAAATGCCTTTTTCACTACCCTGTCTACCTGCGATTCCACTTTCAAGGAACTATGAACCTGCATCCCAAGGTCTCTTGAACCCTACCATTCTTAATTATTGACACCACATTAGCTAACCTTCAGTCTTTTAGTACCTCACCCATGGCTATCAATGATAGAAATATCTCAGCAAGGGGCCCAGCAATCACTTCCCTAGCTTCCCACAAAGTTTTAAGATACACCTACCCGGGTCCTGGGAATTCATGCACCTGTATGCATTTCAAGACATCTAGCATCTCCTCTTCTGTAATATGGACACCTTTCAAGATATCACTATTTATTTCTTCAAGTTTTCTAGCTACCATATTCTTCTCACAGTAGAAACTAACGCAAAATACTTGTTTAGTATCTCACCCATCTCCTGCAGCCAACCTGGTGAAGCTACAAAACAGGACCATTTGTGTGGGCAAACAGTGAAAGCAGCATGCAGAATGGGCTAAGTGGACCTGCAGTCAACAGATCAAATCAAAGATCTGTAGTCCTGCTACATATAGTTGTGAATGATGGTGGCCAATCAAACAGCAAGGTGTGTAGCTGAGGGTAATGCATTTGATGTAATCTACTTAGACTTCAGCAAGTCTTTTGATAAGGTTCTGCATGGGAGACTGATAGCGAAGGTAAGAGCCCATGAGATCCAAGGAACTTTGACTAATTAGTTCCGGAATTGGCTGAGTGGCAAGAAATAGAGCATGATGATCAAGGGTGAGGAGAAGCCTGTGTTCAGTGAGGTTCTGCAGTGATCAAAGTTGGGTCACTTGCTGTTTGTGGTATCTTTAAATGATTTAGACTTGAATATAAGAGGGTTGATCAGTAAGTTTGTGGACGATATGAAGATCAGTGGAGTGGTAAGTAGTGAGCCTTAGATTACAGGGAGATATAGATGGACTGATCAGTGGCAAATGGAACTCAGTCTGGATATATGTAATTCGATGCACTTGAGCAAGACAACAAGGCAAGGGAATACATAATGAATGGTAGAACTTGGGAAGCACCGAGGGACCTTGTTGTGCATGTACATCGGTCCTTTCAGGTAGCACTGCAGGTAGATATAGTGGTTAAGAAGGCTTTTTTAAAATTCACTTGTGGCATGTGGGCATTGGTGGCTGGCCAGCATTTATTACCTGTCTGAAGAAGGGTCCAGACCCAAAACATCAGCTTTCCTGCTCCTCTGATGCAGCCTGGCCTGCTGTGTTCTTCCAAGTGACACCTAGATATCACAGCAGCATTTGACCAAGTATGACATCAAGGACCTCTAGAAAAGCTAAAGTCATTTCTAGCACAAGGGAAGATGATTGTTGCTGTTGAAGGTCATCCTCTCAGCCCCTGGATATTTTTGTAGGAGTTCCTCAAGGTAACATTCTAGTCCCAACCATCTAAAGCTGCTTTATCAATGACCTTACCTCCTCACAAAGGTCAGAAGTAGAGGTATTTGCTGATGATTATACAATGTTCAGCTCCATTTTCAACTCTTCAGATACTGTAGCAGTTCTTATCCATATGCAGCAAAACTTGGCCAATATCCAGGCTTGGGTTGATAAGGGACAAGGAACATTCACACCACACAAGTGCCTGGCAAATCCCTAAACCCAGTCCACCATCTACAAGGCATAAATCAGAAGTGTGATGGAACATTTCACATTTGCCTGGGTGAGTTCAGCTTCAACAACACTATAGAAACTTGATACCATCCAGGACAAAGCTGCCCACTTGGTTGACACCATATCTACAAACCTTCACTCCCTTCATCACTGATGCTCAGGAACACTAGTGTGTACCATGTACAAGATGCACTGCAGAAATTCATCAAGGCACCCTAGACAGCACCCATAACGACTACCATCTAGAAAGACAAAGGCAGCAAATATATGGTAACACCACCAACTGCAAGTTCCCTACTCAGCTACTCACCATCCTGACTTGGAAATATATCACTGGTCCTTCAGTGTCGCTGGGTCAAATTCCTGGAATTCCCTCCCTAATTGCACTGTGGCTGTACTTGCATCAAATGCACTGTTGCTCAGTATCAAATAGGGGTAAGAAATAAATACTGACCAAGCCAGTGACGCCCACAATCCATGAACGGATAAATAAAGGTTTTTTAGAAAATCATATGTATGCTGCTATTGCCCCTTTAATCCCATGGGCTTCAATTTTTCTAATAAGTGGTAATTTATCAATCACCTTTAAAAGTACATATACACAACTTTAAGCCACTACCTATAATCCCTCTCCACTATTACCTTAGTTTCCTTACTTATGGATTTCAATAACTTCTCCACAACAGATGGTAGGCTATCGGGTTTATAATTTCCTGGTTTCTCTCGCCTTTTTTAAATACTAGAATTACATTTATAATTTTCCAATCTAAAGGGACAGTTCCTGAATCAAGAAGGTTGGACGATTTTGGCTGAAGCACCTGCAATTTCCTGACCTAATTCTTTCAAAACCCAGGGGCGGAAACCATCAGATCCTGTGGATTTAATCTTTGGTTTTTTTTGTAATACTGTTTTCTTGCTTTCTTTCGCTTTAGTGAATTCCAGTTCATTATTCATTTTCCTGAAATGCCAGGTATCCTATTTCTCTCTTGTGACAACTAATTATTCAACAAATCTGCTACTTTCTTATTTTTTGTTAGAATGCATCTGATGTAACTGCAGTTTTGGGCACTGCACCAATATATTTGCTTGTACTGGTACAACACAGATTCACTGACATGATTACAGGTCTTAAACAGTTAAATTACGAATGCAAGTTGCCTGGACTAAACTTTTATATCCTTGAGCTTAGAAGATTAAGGAGTTATTTAATTAATGTATTTAAGGTGATTAAAGAATCTTGTTTAATATTCTGGCTAGGAACGCATTATTGTCCATCCCTAGTTGCTCTTGAGAATGTGGTATTGAGCTGCTTTCTTGAATTGCTGCAGTTCATTTGCCATGGGTAACCCCACAATGCTGTTAGAGAGGGAGTTCCAAGATTTTGACTCAGGGGCACTGAAGGAACAACTATATATTTCCACATCAGGATGGTGAGTGGTGTAGAAGGCATCTTGGAATGGTGACATTGCCATGCAACTTTTGCTCTTGTCCTTCCAGATGGTACAGGTCTTCAATTTGGAAGGATTATTGCTGTTGTTTGTGTACTATCTACAAGATGACTACAGAAATTCACCAAGGCTCCATTAAATGGCCATTCTAGTACAGTTCTGGTCAATGGTAACCCCCAGGATGTTGATAGTGGGGATTCAGTGATGGTAATGTCATTGATGTTAAGGGCTGATGGTTAGATTCTCTTTCATTGAAGATGGTCATAAGCTGGCACTTGTGTGGTTGCAAATGTTATTTGACACTTGTCAGCTCAAGAATGGATATTTTCCACCTTTGCAGAACAGTCATACTGGACTTGAAACATTAATTCTGTTTCTGTCTCCACTGATACTGCCAGACATCCTGAGTTTCTTCGGTATTTTCTGTGTTTGTTTCAGATTTCCAACATCCGCAGTATTTTATATTTTTTGCTTTATTCATTCATGGCATGAGGGCATTGCTGGCTAGGCAGCATTTATGGCCCATCCCTAATTGCCCAGAGGGCAGTTCAAAGTCAACCACATTGCTGTGGGTCTGTAGTCACATGTAGGTCAGACTAGGTAAGGATGGCAGTTTCCTTCCCTAAACGACATTAGTGAACCAGATGGATTTTTCCCGACAATCGACAATGGAATCATGGTCATCATTAAACTCTTAATTCCAGATATTTATTGAATTCAAATTCCACCATTTGCCATGGCGGGATTCAAACCTGGGTCCCCAGAATATTATCTGGGTCTCTGGGTTAACAGTCCAGCCATAATACCACAAGGCCATTGCCTCCCCCATTGCCCCCCTCCCACCTCCCCGGACAATCCAGGTCTTGATGCATTTAACGTAGAACATAGAACAGTACAGGCCCTTCGGCCCACGATGTTGTGCCAACCTATTATCCTACTAAGATCAAACTATTCTGCATACCCTACATTTTACTAGCCTCCATGTGCCTATCCAAGAGTCGCTTAAAAGTATCTAAAGTATCTGACTCCACTACCACTGCCGGCAGCGCATTTCACACGCCCACCACTCTCCGTGTGAAGAACCTACCTCTGACATCTCCCCTGTACCTTCATCTCCCCTGTACCTTCCTCCAATCACCTTAAAATTATGCCCCCTGGTAATAGTCATTTCCGCCCTGGGAAAAAGTCTCTGGCTATCCACTCTATCTATGCCTCTCATCATCTTGTACACCTGTATCAAGTCACCTCTCATCCATCTTCTCTCCAATGAAAAAACCCCAGTTCCCTCAACCTTTCCTCATAAGACTGCCCTCCAGTCCAGGCAGCATCCTGGTAAATCTTCTCTGCACCCTCTCTAAAGCTTCCACATCTTTCCTATAATGAGGTGACCAGAACTGAACACAATATTCCAAGTGTGGTCTAACCAGAGTTTTATAGAGCTGCAGCATAACCTCACGGCTCTTAAACTCAATTCCCCTGCCAATGAAAGCCAACACACCATACGCCTTCTTTACAACCCTATCAACTTGAAAGATAGGGGATGCAAATGTGGTGCTGTTTCTTTTACATTCCTTTCTTACTGTATGAAAAACTATCAAAAACTTAAATGACTGCCAAATGAAAAGTAAAATTAAAACAAATTGATTAATGCCCGTAAGGATTTTAAACAGACATGCAACTCGGCAAGTAGAAGTTAAACTGAATTCAACAATATTCCTTTCAAGATAGATTCAGTTTTCCCAAGAAGAGGTTGCTTATCCCAATAGTCTCAAAATAACTTGACAAAATGCAGAAGTGGAATGTGGAATAAATACTGCATTACTAGAAACAGTAAGTGTATTTTGTCTGTAAAAAAGGAACATTTAAATTAATAGTCAACACAAATAAGAGACTGGCTTGATGAGAACCTGAGATTTTAAATACTGAATCACTAAGATACTGTGAGATGACTTAAGAATTATTGAACGCTAAAAATCCTATTCCTTGAATTCAACTCTCGCAATTCTGTGTAAAATTCTAATTAATATGCTGTTCAACATTGAACAAATGATTAGTGGGCAAATTTATTCAATTATGATGAGATATTGAAATTTACAACCAGGAAACATCCAGGTTAAGTGATCACAGCACACTGATAGTGCAAAACTTGGCCGTCATAATCACTGCCAAAACTACACCTCAGCAATAATCAGAGTTCAGAAAACTGGGAAAAGAATATGCTGCTCACCCAGCCAGAAATACAAATACACACGTCTTCTCAGTTGATTTTGTGAACTTGCTTTCAATTTTTTTTGACAACCAAAACTAAACTGTGTTTTATTAATCAGAGATAGTAGGAACTGCAGATGCTGGAGAATCCGAGACAACAAGGTGCAGGGCTGGATGAACACAGCAGGCCAAGCAGCATCTGCTCCT